>NC_091325.1:26911224-27126224 GCF_038502225.1 Cherax quadricarinatus | reverse complement strand
CCGGGATTGATGGGATAAAGATAGAAATGTTAAAAGCAGGTGGGGATGTAGTTTTGGAGTGGTTGGTGCAATTATTTAATAAATGTATGGAAGAGGGTAAGGTACCTAGGGATTGGCAGAGAGCATGCATAGTTCCTTTGTATAAAGGCAAAGGGGATAAAAGAGAGTGCAAAAATTATAGGGGGATAAGTCTGTTGAGTGTACCTGGTAAAGTGTATGGTAGGGTTATAATTGAAAGAATTAAGAGTAAGACGGAGAATAGGATAGCAGATGAACAAGGAGGCTTTAGGAAAGGTAGGGGGTGTGTGGACCAGGTGTTTACAGTGAAACATATAAGTGAACAGTATTTAGATAAGGCTAAAGAGGTCTTTGTGGCATTTATGGATTTGGAAAAGGCGTATGACAGGGTGGATAGGGGGGCAATGTGGCAGATGTTGCAAGTGTATGGTGTAGGAGGTAGGTTACTGAAAGCAGTGAAGAGTTTTTACGAGGATAGTGAGGCTCAAGTTAGAGTATGTAGGAAAGAGGGAAATTTTTTCCCAGTAAAAGTAGGCCTTAGACAAGGATGTGTGATGTCACCGTGGTTGTTTAATATATTTATAGATGGGGTTGTAAGAGAAGTAAATGCGAGGGTCTTGGCAAGAGGCGTGGAGTTAAAAGATAAAGAATCACACACAAAGTGGGAGTTGTCACAGCTGCTCTTTGCTGATGACACTGTGCTCTTGGGAGATTCTGAAGAGAAGTTGCAGAGATTGGTGGATGAATTTGGTAGGGTGTGCAAAAGAAGAAAATTAAAGGTGAATACAGGAAAGAGTAAGGTTATGAGGATAACAAAAAGATTAGGTGATGAAAGATTGAATATCAGATTGGAGGGAGAGAGTATGGAGGAGGTGAACGTATTCAGATATTTGGGAGTGGACGTGTCAGCTGATGGGTCTATGAAAGATGAGGTGAATCATAGAATTGATGAGGGAAAAAGAGTGAGTGGTGCACTTAGGAGTCTGTGGAGACAAAGAACTTTGTCCTTGGAGGCAAAGAGGGGAATGTATGAGAGTATAGTTTTACCAACGCTCTTATATGGGTGTGAAGCGTGGGTGATGAATGTTGCAGCGAGGAGAAGGCTGGAGGCAGTGGAGATGTCATGTCTGAGGGCAATGTGTGGTGTGAATATAATGCAGAGAATTCGTAGTTTGGAAGTTAGGAGGAGGTGCGGGATTACCAAAACTGTTGTCCAGAGGGCTGAGGAAGGGTTGTTGAGGTGGTTCGGACATGTAGAGAGAATGGAGCGAAACAGAATGACTTCAAGAGTGTATCAGTCTGTAGTGGAAGGAAGGCGGGGTAGGGGTCGGCCTAGGAAGGGTTGGAGGGAGGGGGTAAAGGAGGTTTTGTGTGCGAGGGGCTTGGACTTCCAGCAGGCATGCGTGAGCGTGTTTGATAGGAGTGAATGGAGACAAATGGTTTTTAATACTTGACGTGCTGTTGGAGTGTGAGCAAAGTAACATTTATGAAGGGATTCAGGGAAACCGGCAGGCCGGACTTGAGTCCTGGAGATGGGAAGTACAGTGCCTGCACTCTGAAGGAGGGGTGTTAATGTTGCAGTTTAAAAACTGTAGTGTAAAGCACCCTTCTGGCAAGACAGTGATGGAGTGAATGATGGTGAAAGTTTTTCTTTTTCGGGCCACCCTGCCTTGGTGGGAATCGGCCGGTGTGATAATAAAAAAAAAAAAAAATAAATATATATATATATATATATATATATATATATATATATATATATATATATATATATATATATATATATATATATATATATTATTACTACAAACAATCGCACTGGGATGGTCCAATAGTGGAAAATATAGCCTCAATAATGCTTCAGAGTGTGTCAGGGAATGATAGAGCCCGCCTCCTGGCAGTGAGAGCCCCTCGTGCTGGGGACTTTCTGTTGGCTGTTCCCAACTCAAGCCTTGGCACACGCCTCGACCCACAGACCATCCTCATCGGTGTTGCCCTTCGACTTGCTGCCCCTATTCTCGCCGAACACAGGTGTATTTGTGGTAGTGAAGCAGCAGACCGATTCGGGTACCATGGTCTTGTGTGCCATAAATCCGAGGGAAAGATTTCAAGACATGAGGAGGTTAATAACATTATCAAGAGGAGCCTCACAACAGCTGGATGCCCAGCAGTAAGGAAGCCACCCCAACTATGCAGATCTGATGGCAGCCAGAAGCGTCCAGATGGTATCACCCTTCAAGCCTGGACAGATGGGAAGCAGGTGGTGTGGGACTATACATGTGCATCTACCTTGGCTGATACCTATCTCCAATACACCAGGGAGGAAGGAGGGGCAGCTGCCAGCTTCAGAGAGTCCCAAAAGTCTAGAAAATATGGAGAACTTGCCCATCATTATATGTTTGTTCCCATAGGCTCAGAGCCCCTTGGCTCATGGGGAAAGAGTGCATCTAAATTCCTTAAGGAGCTGGGAAAAAGACTCATCAGGGTAACTAGGGATGCCAGGGCAGCTAGTTTTCTGTTACAGCGGCTCAGTGCGGCTGTTCAAAGGGGTAATGCCTGCTGTATTTCGGGCACACGCCCCAGCTCTGAGGAGCTGGATGAGATTTTCGCCTTATAATCGGTGATACACACGTAACAACATATGTACCTTATATGCCACCTTTATATCAACAATATATATATATATATATATATATGTATATATATATATATATATATATGTATGTATAATATATATATATGTATATATATATGTATATATATATATTACCTGGAGTTTACCTGGAGAGAGTTTCGGGGGTCAACGCCCCCGCGGCCCGGTCTGTGACCAGGCCTCCTGGTGGATCAGCGCCTGATCAACCAGGCTGTTGCTGCTGGCTGCACGCAAACCAACGTACGAGCCACAGCCCGGCTGATCAGGAACTGCCTTTAGGTGCTTGTCCAGTGCCAGCTTGAAGACTGCCAGGGGTCTGTTGGTAATCCCCCTTATGTGTGCTGGGAGGCAGTTGAACAGTCTCGGTCCCCTGACACTTATTGTATGGTCTCTTAACGTGCTAGTGACACCCCTGCTTTTCATTGGGGGGATGGTGCATCGTCTGCCAAGTCTTTTGCTTTCGTAGTGAGTGATTTTCGTGTGCAAGTTCGGTACTAGTCCCTCTAGGATTTTCCAGGTGTATATAATCATGTATCTCTCCCTCCTGCGTTCCAGGGAATACAGGTTTAGAAACCTCAAGCGCTCCCAGTAATTGAGGTGTTTTATCTCCGTTATGCGCGCCGTGAAAGTTCTCTGTACATTTTCTAGGTCGGCAATTTCACCTGCCTTGAAAGGTGCTGTTAGAGTGCAGCAATATTCCAGCCTAGATAGAACAAGTGACCTGAAGAGTGTCATCATGGGCTTGGCCTCCCTAGTTTTGAAGGTTCTCATTATCCATCCTGTCATTTTTCTAGCAGATGCGATTGATACAATGTTATGGTCCTTGAAGGTGAGATCCTCCGACATAATCACTCCCAGGTCTTTGACGTTGGTGTTTCGCTCTATTTTGTGGCCAGAATTTGTTTTGTACTCTGATGAAGATTTAATTTCCTCATGTTTACCATATCTGAGTAATTGAAATTTCTCATCGTTGAACTTCATATTGTTTTCTGCAGCCCACTGAAAGATTTGGTTGATGTCCGCCTGGAGCCTTGCAGTGTCTGCAATGGAAGACACTGTCATGCAGATTCGGGTGTCATCTGCAAAGGAAGACACGGTGCTGTGGCTGACATCCTTGTCTATGTCGGATATGAGGATGAGGAACAAGATGGGAGCTAGTACTGTGCCTTGTGGAACAGAGCTTTTCACCGTAGCTGCCTCGGACTTTACTCTGTTGACGACTACTCTCTGTGTTCTGTTAGTGAGGAAATTATAGATCCATCGACCAACTTTTCCTGTTATTCCTTTAGCGCGCATTTTGTGCGCTATTACGCCATGGTCACACTTGTCGAAGGCTTTTGCAAAGTCTGTATATATTACATCTGCATTCTTTTTGTCTTCTAGTGCATTTAGGACCTTGTCGTAGTGATCCAGTAGTTGAGACAGACAGGAGCGACCTGTTCTAAACCCATGTTGCCCTGGGTTGTGTAACTGATGGGTTTCTAGATGGGTGGTGATCTTGCTTCTTAGGACCCTTTCAAAGATTTTTATGATATGGGATGTTAGTGCTATTGGTCTGTAGTTCTTTGCTGTTGCTTTACTGCCCCCTTTGTGGAGTGGGGCTATGTCTGTTGTTTTTAGTAACTGAGGGACGACCCCCGTGTCCATGCTCCCTCTCCATAGGATGGAAAAGGCTCGTGATAGGGGCTTCTTGCAGTTCTTGATGAACACAGAGTTCCATGAGTCTGGCCCTGGGGCAGAGTGCATGGGCATGTCATTTATCGCCTGTTCGAAGTCATTTGGCGTCAGGATAACATCGGATAGGCTTGTGTTAATCAAATTTTGTGGCTCTCTCATAAAAAATTCATTTTGATCTTCGACTCTCAGTCTGGTTAGCGGCTTGCTAAAAACTGAGTCATATTGGGACTTGAGTAGCTCACTCATTTCCTTGCTGTCATCTGTGTAGGACCCATCTTGTTTAAGTAGGGGCCCAATACTGGACGTTGTTCTCGATTTTGATTTGGCATAGGAGAAGAAATACTTTGGGTTTCTTTCGATTTCATTTATGGCTTTTAGTTCTTCCCGCGATTCCTGACTCCTAAAGGATTCTTTTAGCTTAAGTTCGATGCTTGCTATTTCTCTGACCAGTGTCTCCCTGCGCATTTCTGATATATTGACCTCTTTTAGCCGCTCTGTTATTCTTTTCCGTCGCCTGTAAAGGGAGCGCCTGTCTCTTTCTATTTTACATCTACTCCTCCTTTTTCTTAGAGGAATAAGCCTTGTGCATACATCGAGTGCCACCGAGTTAATCTGTTCTAGGCATAAGTTTGGGTCTGTGTTGCTTAGTATATCTTCCCAGCTTATATCGGTTAGGACTTGGTTTACTTGGTCCCACTTTATGTTTTTGTTATTGAAGTTGAATTTGGTGAATGCTCCCTCGTGACTAGTCTCATTTTGTCGGTCTGAGGCTCCACGCATACATGTCTGAACCTCAATTATGTTGTGATCTGAGTATATTGTTTTTGATATGGTGACATTTCTTATCAGATCATCATTGTTAGTGAAGATGAGGTCTAGTGTATTCTCCAGTCTAGTAGGCTCTATTATTTGCTGGTTTAAATTGAATTTTGTGCAGAGATTTAAAAGCTCGTGTGAGTGTGAGTTTTCATCAGAGCTGCCTCCTGGTGTTATTACTGCAACAATATTATTTGCTATATTCCTCCATTTTAGGTGCCTTAAGTTGAAATCCCCCAGGAGCAAGATGTTGGGTGCAGGAGCTGGAAGATTTTCCAGACAGTGGTCAATTTTTAACAGCTGTTCCTGGAATTGCTGGGATGTTGCATCCGGAGGCTTGTAGACTACCACAATGACTAGGTTTTGGTTCTCGACCTTTACTGCTAAAACTTCCACTACGTCATTTGAGGCATTAAGCAGTTCTGTGCAAACAAGTGACTCTGCAATGTACAGGCCAACCCCCCCCTTTTGCCTGTTCACTCTGTCACATCTGTATAGGTTGTAACCTGGGATCCATATTTCGTTGTCCAAGTGATCCTTTATGTGGGTCTCAGTGAAAGCCGCGAACATTGCCTTTGCCTCTGCAAGCAGTCCACGGATGAAAGGTATTTTGTTGTTTATTGCTGGCTTTAGACCCTGTATATTTGCAAAGAAGAATGTTATCGGACTGGTGGTATTGTTGGTACTGGGGGGGGATTTTTTTTCCGGCATTAGTATCTGTATCTGTTGGTTTGGAGTGGAGGCCATCGACTGTGGTTCCACTCCAGGAATGACTGGATTTGGTGTACGATTTCTGCCATTTCCTGCCAGTTTTTTTTCCTTCCTGGCACTAAAAAACCTCTCCCTCTTGAGTGGCTGTGGCTACCCAGGTTTTCCCATGGCCTGGATGTTTTGTATCTTTTTGTCCCCTTTAGATGGTATGCCTGGCAATTTAAGTTATAGCACAGTCTTTCCTGTACTGAAGAGGTACACATTTCAGGGTGAAAAAGCTTACAGGAAGGGAGTTTGCATTTTCCTGTTGTCATATGGGCATGACATTTTCTAGGGTGGTCATAGTTGCATGTCCCATCTGTTTTTCCAGATTTCCCATGCCAGCAGATACCAAGTGCATAGTATGTGCACAGGCTTGGTTTCCGTTTGCCTTGGGTTTCTGTGACTGTATTCCCTGTTGGTGCATGTTTCCCTGTCTTATTCCTATCCTCCTTAGCACCAACAATGGAGCTCCCACCAGTTGTTTTTGGTAATTTATCCTCACTATTGCTATTGGAGTCCTCTTGTTTGCTATTTCCTGCGGTATTTCTGGTTTGCAATATTGGTTTTATCTTATCTTTGACTACACTTGTTTCCCTACTATGGCTCCTGTCCTCTATGAGGTCATTTATATGTATTCCTTCCTGCGTATAATTCCCGACTACCTGGACAAAATCTCCAGCTTCACCATTACTGTCTACCAGGACAGTATCTCCAGCTTCACCATTTCTGTCTCCCAGGACAGCACCTCCAGCTTCACCATTACTGTCTCCCAGGACAGTATCTCCAGCTTCACCATTACTGTCTCCCAGGACAGCACCTCCAGCTTCACCATTACTGTCTCCCAGGACAGCACTATCAGCCCTACATTTACTGACTACCAGGACATCACCTCCAGCCTTACAGTTTGTGACTACATGGCCAGTATCAAGGGCAGTACCATTCAGCCCGGACTTTTTATGTTCCCATCTGTTGTAGAAAGCTTCCAGGTTTTCTATGAAAGCAGCTTTGATGTTATCCTCTTTTAATACCCTTGTGATTTTAGTCCACAGATTTTCCTCATTTGGGCATACCCAAAAACACTTCTCTGTTTTAATACTGCTTGTAGCTAGTTCTGGGATATCTGCACAAGGAGCGTGACACCAATTTCCACAAAAATGACAATTTATCCATGTGGTAGCCCGTTTGTTTGACTGACCACAGACTACACACAGCTTCATAATGATTTGAATGGTTGATTTACTGCAAGTCTACTAGCAACCTCTTGAATATTATATTAATAACCTTAAATGAAGCTCTAGCTATTTGTATTTCTGTTTCTAACTCTTTTTGTATATTGGACAGCTTACCGTCACGTTCCTGATTTTTAATGTTTGTGTTTATAAGGGCGCCTACAAACCCATCCGTTTACAGTCTGCTTTATTGTCCAACGAAACTGTTTGAAACCAGTCCCGGGTTCGGACCAGTCAAGGGTTCGGACCAGTCAAGGGTTCGGACCAGTCGATCTGCTCTGATCAGTGGGTCACTTATTTAAAACATACTGGTCGGTGATTTGAGCTAACACATGAAGGATCTACTGGAAATTATCTACCCGAGTAATATGTGATTTGACTGATACAAAAGTATAACTTGCGTGTTGAAGAGCCGGTGATATCTGGCAGCTCCTACAATGACGTACAGTCGACCTCTTTGTTTATCAATCGCTGTATCTGGCTTTTCTATTTTTGTTTTTCCGTCTCCACCACAATAAATGCTATATTATCACTATAGTTGACTGGTGCAAATTTTGGAGGAAGGACGCTTTTTCTGTAGTAATAATTGCTTCTCGTTGTGTATATTGCGACCGCTGGTAACTACAGGTTATATGAAATTCACAGTAACGTCTCGTATTTCAAGAAAATGAAACTAATGAAAGTCACTCCACTCCACTAAGTACCATTATAATACTGGTTAGTTGCTACTACAACACTGTATTCTGCTATTCACTGGTATCACTAGATTATATGCGAGTACACTAGCAGGCCAGGAAGATTATTAAAAACAGCTGACCTGTGGTAAGTTTCTGGCGACTTCTGGCACCTGCCTCTATAGGCTTATCACTTCATTTACAAATTCACCTGTTTTCAAATGACACTTTAGCCTTTATCATCAATATACTATGTCATCAATATATATGTCGTGCCGAATAGGCAGAACTTGCGATCTTGGCTTAAATAGCAACGCTCATCTTGCCATATAGGACAAGTGAAAATTTGTGTATACAATAATTTCGCCAAAATCATTCTGAACCTAACGAAAAAAAATATATTTCACTGTGTTTGTTTGGTATTAAATTATTGTAAACAAATCTAAAATATATTTAGTTGGGTTAGGCTAAAATAAATTGTTCTTGTTATAATAAGGTTAGGTAAGTTTTCTAAGTTCCTTTTGGTGCAAAATTATATTTTTTACATTAACATTAATGAAAAAATATATATCTTTAAACGTATAAGAGAAAATTTTAGAAAGGACTTAATTTTAAATGAGTTCTTGCTAATTGACCAGTTTTACATATTCGGCACGACATATATATATATATATATATATATATATATATATATATATATATATATATATATATATATATATATATATATATATATATATATATATATATATATATATATATTACACCTAATACACTAATCAATAATCTTGTTAGTCTAATTAACAAGGAACAACGAGAGGACGTTATTTATCCAGTCAGTCATACGCCACACTTCTAAGTTAGACCGTTCCTAGTTACACCTGCATGGCACCCAGTGATAGCTTTGTCAATAAACTCATTGACAGATGTGGGTTACAGGGTCACCTCCTCACCCACCAGTCAGTGTTGATGACTTGGTTTACATGTAACTGAGTGATTACTTATATATATTAATATAAGTCAACTTCATGAAGTTGCTATCTCAGCTATGAACTGTATATCATTTCCGCCATTCAAGTATTTGAATTAATATGCAGTCCACTTAAAGTAATTATTGTTTGAGTAGCATCATCTGCAAGATTTTATTAAACTCTGATAAATTTTTCTTATTTCTATTAAATCAAAGCGAAGTCCTGAACTATGTGAATAAACTGAAGGTGGTCAGTGAAGCTGAGCAGTAACAGTGACCATACTGCCAGAAGTGGCCTACTTCTGCGCTACATGATATTGTAATAAGATTCTTTGTATTTTGGTCGCTGCAAGATCCGTCAAAGGTATCCCCGTATTACATACTCCCCCCCCTCTCCCTCTGTGCCTTAATAGACGTAAAAGGATTAGTTCAGAGTGCGGCAGAATGCAGTTAAATACTGTCATTGGAGATATAGAAGCAAATCAGTAAAAGTATTCACAAGTTGTCACATGAGTATTAATACACCAAATTTTATAAGAAAGATAACGAATTAGTACACACACACAGCCTAAGATTAATTCCAACCTGGCAATAAGAGACACCAGCTCTGAAAATAAGCTTAAGAGACATTCTCTTGATAGCTTATAGACATCTACCCTAAAATACCCCAGGATATTAAGTTTGAAGCCTTTCAGAATTTACTTTATCATGTTATTAGTGTTGAAGGCTGAACCCAGCAGAATGAGGCACTCAGAATTATTGCATGAGAATCTATATTTCGATTTTCCCCGTTTCCTTTATAAATATTGGGACCCACACAAACATTTCTTTAAGTAACACTGACTAGCTTTTAAGATTTAAGTAAGTATATATATTTTTTTTTTCAACAAGTCGGCCGTCTCCCACCGAGGCAGGGTGACCCAAAAAGGAAAGAAAATCTCCAAAAAGAAAATGCTTTCATCATCATTCAACACTTTCACCTCACTCACACATTATCACTGTTTTTGCAGAGGTGCTCAGAATACAACAGTTTAGAAGCATGTACGTATAAAGATACACAACATATCCCTCCAAACTGCCAATATCCCAAACCCCTCTTTTAAAGTGCAGGCATTGTACTTCCCATTTCCAGGACTCAAGTCCGACTATATGAAAATAACCGGTTTCCCTGAATCCCTTCACTAAATATTACCCTGCTCACACTCCAAGAGATCGTCAGGTCCCAAGTACCATTCGTCTCCATTCACTCCTATCTAACACGCTCACGCACGCTTGCTGGAAGTCCAAGCCCCTCGCCCACAAAACCTCCTTTACCCCCTCTCTCCAACCCTTTCGAGGACGACCCCTACCTCGCCTTCCTTCCCCTATAGATTTATATGCATTCCATGTCATTCTACTTTGATCCATTCTCTCTAAATGACCAAACCACCTCAACAACCCCTCTGCTGCCCTCTGACTAATACTTTTATTAACTCCACACCTTTTCCTAATTTCCACACTCCGAATTTTCTGCATAATATTTACACCACACATTGCCCTTAGACAGGACATCTCCACTGCCTCCAACCGTCTCCTCGCTGCTGCATTTATCACCCAAGCTTCACACCCATATAAGAGTGTTGGTACTACTATTCTTTCATACATTCCCTTCTTTGCCTTCATAGATAACGTTCTTTGACTCCACATATACCTCAACGCACCACTCACCTTTTTTCCCTCATCAATTCTATGATTAACCTCATCCTTCATAAATCCATCCGCCGACACGTCAACTCCCAAGTATCTGAAAACATTCACTTCTTCCATACTCCTCCTCCCCAATTTGATATCCAATTTTTCTTTATCTAAATCATTTGATACCCTCATCACCTTACTCTTTTCTATGTTCACTTTCAACTTTCTACCTTTACACACATTCCCAAATTCATCCACTAACCTTTGCAATTTTTCTTTAGAATCTCCCATAAGCACAGTATTATCAGCAAAAAGTAACTGTGTTAATTCCCATTTTGAATTTGATTCCCCATAATTTAATCCCGCCCCTCTCCCGAACACCCTAGCATTTACTTCTTTTACAACCCCATCTATAAATATATTAAACAACCATGGTGACATTACACATCCCTGTCTAAGACCTACTTTTACCGGGAAGTAGTCTCCCTCTCTTCTACACACCCTAACCTGAGCCTCACTATCCTCATGAAAACTCTTTACAGCATTTAGTAACTTACCACCTATTCCATATACTTGCAACATCTGCCACATTGCTCCTCTATCCACTCTATCATATGCCTTTTCTAAATCCATAAATGCAATAAAAACTTCCCTACCTTTATCTAACTACTGTTCACATATATGCTTCAATGTAAACACTTGATCTACACATCCCTTACCCACTCTGAAACCTTCTTGCTCATCCGCAATCCTTCATTCTGTTTTACCTGTAATTCTTTCAATTATAACCCCTCCGTACACTTTTCCTGGTATACTCAGTAAACTTATTCCTCTATAATTTTTACAGTCTCTTTTGTCCCCTTTCCCTTTATATAAAAAGACTATACATGCTCTCTGCCAATCCCTAGGTACCTTCCCCTCTTTCATACATTTATTAAACAAAAGTACCAACCACTCCAACACTATATCCCCCCCTGCTTTTAACATTTCTGTCATGATCCCATCAGTTCCAGCTGCTTTAGCCCCTTTCATTCTACGTAATGCCTCACGTACCTCCCCCACACTTACATTCTGCTCTTCTTCACTCCTAAAAGATGGTATACCTCCCTGACCAGTGTATGAAATTACCGCCTCCCTTTCTTCCTCAACATTTAAAAGTTCCTCAAAATATTCTCGCCATCTATCTAATACCTCCCTCTCCCCATCTACTAACTCCCCTACTCTGTTTTTAACTGACAAATCCATACTTTCCCTAGGCTTTCTTAACTTGTTTAACTCACACCAAAACTTTTTCTTATTTTCATTAAAATTTCTTGACAGTACCTCTCCCACTCTATCATCTGCTCTCCTTTTGCACTCTCTCACCACTCTCTTCACCTTTCTTTTACTCTCCATATACTCTGCTCTTCTTATAACACTTCTGCTTTGTAAAAACCTCTCATTAGCTAACTTTTTCTCTTTTATCACACCCTTTACTTCATCATTCCACCAATCACTCCTCTTTCCTCCTGCCCCCACTCTCCTATAACCACAAACTTCTGCCCCACATTCTAATACTGCATTTTTAAAACTATTCCAACCCTCTTCAACCCCCCCACTACTCATCTTCGCACTAGCCCACCTTTCTGCCAATAGTTGCTTATATCTCACCCGAACTTCCTCCTCCCTTAGTTTATACACTTTCACCTCCCTCTTACTTGTTGCTGCCACCTTTCTCTTTTCCCATCTACCTCTTAGTCTAACTGTAGCTACAACTAAATAATGATCCGATATATCAGTTGCCCCTCTATAAACATGTACATCCTGGAGCCTACCCATCAACCTTTTATCCACCAATACATAATCTAACAAACTACTTTCATTACGTGCTACATCATACCTTGTATATTTATTTATCCTCTTTTTCATAAAATATATATTACTTATTACCAAATCTCTTTCTACACATAGCTCAATTAAAGGCTCCCCATTTACATTTACCCCTGGTACCCCAAATTTACCTACTACTCCCTCCATAACATTTTTACCCACTTTAGCATTGAAATCCCCAACCACCATTACTCTCCCACCTGATTCAAAACTCCCCACGCATTCACTCAACATCTCCCAAAATCTCTCTCTCTCTCCTCTACACTTCTCTCTTCTCCAGGTGCATACACGCTTACTGTAACCCACTTTTCACATACAATCTTTATTTTACTCCACATAATCCTTTAATTAATACATTTACAGTCCCTCTTTTCCTGCCATAGCTTATCCTTCAATATTATTGCTACTCCTTCTTTAGCTCTAACTCTATTTGAAACCCCTGACCTAATCCCATTTATTCCTCTCCATTGAAACTCTCCCACCCCCTTCATCTTTGTTTCACTTAAAGCCAGGACATCCAGCTTCTTCTCATTCATAACATCCACAATCATCTCTTTCTTATCATTTGCACAACATCCATGCACATTCAGACTTCCCACTTTGACAATTTTCTTCTTCTTATTCTTTTTAGTGATCTTTACAGGGAAAAGGGTTACTAGCACATTGTTCCCGGCATTTTAGTTGACTTTTACAACACGAATGGCTTACGGAGGAAAGATTCTTATTCCACTTCCCCATGGATATAAAAGGAAAAGTAATAAGACCAAGAACTATTAAGATAAAATCAAAGAAAACTCAGATGAGTGTGCATAAATAAACGTGTACATGTATGTGTAGTGTGACCTAAGTGTAAGTAGAAGTAGCAAGACGTACCTGTAATCTTGCATATTTATGAGACAGACAAAAGACACCAGCAATCCTACCATCATGTAAAACAATTACAGGCTTTCGTTTTACACTCACTTGGCAGAGAGCGTATGACAGAGCTGCGGCAAACAGACTGGGAACAATTTGTCAATGGTCTCAATGCTCACACCCCACTTAGCCGGGCATGGAGGGACATAAATAGAATTAAGGGTAACAGAACTGGGCAGATCGCGCACCCTCATCCCTTGCATAGGGCGAATGAATTAGTCAGTGCTTGGGCTGCTACATCTAGCTATGACAATCTTCCCAGTACCACACAGGCGAAATTAATGGACAAATATGATGCAAGGGAGAGACTTGTTTGCTTTATGCTCAGCAAGGCAGATGACTGCAACATTCCTTTCACTAATTATGAACTTGATGCAGCACTAACTAAGGGCAACTCCACGTCGCCTGGTGAGGATGGTATTACTTACAACATACTCAGATTGCTGTGTCGAGTACCAGGTAACCCTTTACTTGAATTATATAACATGAGTTATGTCACTGGGGAGCTCCCTAAATCATGGACCAATAGCCTCATTATTCCCATTCCGAAGCCCAATCAACAAAACTCATTTCGCCCAATATCCCTAACTAGCTGCTTGTGTAAAACATTCGAAAGGATGATTCTTAATCGTCTTATGCACAGAATTAAGGAATTCTTGTCACCCCGGTTGCATGGCTTCATGCATGGAAGGAGTGTGCATCATTGCATTACCACCTTTCTCACTCTGCACACTGACAGCTCATACACTACGTTCCTTGACCTTAAATCCGCTTTTGATGTAGCCAACCGACACGTAATCATTAGCGAACTTGCCAGAATGGATGTTGGAGGATGGCTTCTCCGCTGGATTAAAGGTTACCTGTCCAACAGAAAGTCGTCTGTGTTGTTCCAGGGACATAGAAGTGTAACTAAAGATTTTGAATTAGGAACCCCACAGGGAGGTGTGCTTAGTCCCACCCTTTTCAACATTTTGATTAATGCTTTACTTAATGCCATGCCTAGCCAGCCCCATCATTATATGGTTAGTTTTGCTGATGACATAATGATTCACACTACCGGATTCTCCAACACCCAAAACATTCTTAATCATGTACTAGCCTCGTGTCAGGACCTGGGGTTAATAATCTCAGGGGATAAAACAAAGATACTCAACAGGCGTCCTCCTCGGCAGAGAGGCACAGTTCGTCAGATCCAGCTGCATGATGGGTCTCTTCTAGAATATGTAAGCAGATACAGGCTTTGAGGTTCCACTGCTTGGACCTGTTGTAACGAGACTTTGTCGCCAATACAAAGAAAGGCTGAGAGCACTTAGAGTTGTGGCAGGTTTTCATCCCAGGTATGGTGCTAATGTTAAAATTGTGAAAATGATGTATCTTGCTTATATTAGATCATTGGTTGATTATGCGGCGCCACTACTTGCACTCGTGTCTGACTGGAAGCTTGGAGGGCTGGAAAAACTGCAAAATGAAGCAATGAGGATCATCCTAGGATACCCTCGTACTGCCAAAATTTTAAATATGCGGAAAGAACTTAATATTCCAAGCATTAGAGATCGTGTTACTGAAAGAAATATCCTTATTGGGGTCAATATGCTTAGGCTAGCCCATTCAAACCCCTGCACAGAAGCCCTCCAAACTTTCCTCAGCACTGGTGAACATCCTTCCAGATGGATCGAAAAAACTGGAACCGACCTCCGTATGAACCAGCTACATGATCTATATCAAGTTAGACAACAGAGACATTTACCTGCTCCATGGGATATTACCCCATTCCAAACTACCATTCCTCCATTTCCCCCCAAAACTCTTCTTAAATCACAACCAAAGCTTCGTCTTGAAGCCAAACATGATGCCTTAAGCTGTATTGATAACTTAGTCACACAGAACACTCTTTCACAAATTATTTACGTCGATGGCTCTGTTCACCAGTCCACTGGTGCAGCTGGTAGTGCTGCTGTTGTCACACAGAGTGATGGCTCTCATAAAGAAATTGGAGCACGCATCAACAACTGGGCCTCTACCCTTCAAACAGAACTGTTTGCCATACTCCTTGCACTCAAATGTGTCCATATATCTAAGGTTGACACTTTAATTGTAACTGATTCTCTGTCATCCATAAATGCTCTCAACTCATTAAGTATAAATTGTGGCATGCTTGTGTCAGAAGCCAGACATAGATATGGTAAGATTGTGGACAGTGGAGTCAGAGTGCACATGCTGTGGATTCCATCTCACATTGGTTTTCAGATGCATGATAGAACTGATAAATTGGCTAAGCTGTATGCTTTCAAAGAGGGGGTAGATTACAATCTTGGGTTGTCAGTTAGCAGTTTGAGAACAATAATACGAAAAGAACTTCAAATGAACTTTATTGACTTAAGACTTAGGGAGATTGACACAAGTCAGTCCATCTATCATCATTCCATCATGCAGGAGGAGCCACATGTCTATGGTGCATCCAACAAGATAAGCAGACTCTTGGATGTCACTACTGCCCGGCTCCGGCTGGGTTACAAGTATCTTTGGCAGATTAAATCACCACCACCAGATGTAGACAAAACGAAATGTAAACTTTGCCAGATGGACTATTGTCACACCCTGCGTCATTATGTACTGGAGTGTGATCAAATTAATGAATTTAGAAACAACTCACTCAGAAGTGTTCAAGAAATGGCTAAGTATTTTATCCACAGTGGTATATTACAGACCATTCTGGAGAAATACCCTGACTTTGCTAGTTGTAAATAAAGCATTACCACATGTGTGCATGTGTGTGTGTGTGTGTGTGTGTGTGTGTGTGTGTGTGTGTGTGTGTGTGTGTGTGTGTGTGTGTGTGTGTGTGTGTGTGTGTGTGTGTGTGCGTGTGCGCATGTGTGTGTGTGTGTGGGTGTGTGTGAGGGTGTGTGTGTGGGTGTGTGTGAGGGTGTGTGTGTGTGCGTGCGTGCGTGTGTGTGTACTCACCTAGTTGTACTCACCTAGTTGAGGTTGCGGGGGTCGAGTCCGAGCTCCTGGCCCCGCCTCTTCACTGATCGCTACTAGGTCACTCTCCCTGAGCCGTGAGCTTTATCATACCTCTGCTTAAAGCTATGTATGGATCCTGCCTCCACTACATCGCTTCCCAAACTGTTCCACTTACTGACTACTCTGTGGCTGAAGAAATACTTCCTAACATCCCTGTGATTCATCTGTGTCTTCAGCTTCCAACTGTGTCCCCTTGTTACTGTGTCCAATCTCTGGAACATCCTGTCTTTGTCCACCTTGTCAATTCCTCTCAGTATTTTGTATTTGTACGGCGCTTATTTGGTAGGCTGTAGAGCGGTGTTAATGATATACTTCTTCGGAGGCTTCTTACTTTATTGTTAAGTAGTGGTGGGTTACACAGGCTTGTGTGTTTGTGCCCATGGCCCGGGCAGGGCCATGCCCACGAGAGAGAGCTGGGAGTACTTGTGTCTTGATGCCAGGCCGCTGTGTGAGTGAGAGCGAGGCATGTCTGGGCATACTGAAGTGGCAAGGCCTATAGGTGGCAGCACTTGAGTGGCGCGAAATATGAACTAAGCTGGCAGACAGCATGGGCTGTCTGTGCAGACAGTACAGGCTGTCTACATACGCTCGGCCACCTACCTCGTGTCGTCCCGACGCGACAATACTGGTGGTAAAAGAAACTCGGTCTCTCTCTCGTAGGAACAGGGCACAGAACACAAAATAAAAACATATATATACATATGGACATGGAAAAAAAAACTTCCTACAGGGAGGGAAGAAAAAAACATGTGGGGTGTGCTAAACATCGTGGTCATAGGCAGTGAGCGTCGAAGGGCATCACTGCACGCCTTCCTGCATCTGGACATATACTGCAACACAGGAGACATCGCTGCGGCTGAGCTGTGATGTAACAGGGTACGGTCTCCTCTGGAACGGTGAAGCAGACATCGTAGGAGTCGCTGCAGGTTTTCACTCAACCTAGGGCACGACATGCTGGTGCCCTCGAGTGAGGCGTCGACAAAACTCGGCAACTGGGCAGGACTTCTGGCAAGCGACTCAGGACACTTCTCGACTGGTACTGTCGCTGGGCTGTCACTGCCGGCGAGCGTGGAGCGAGTTGTGGAGCGAGTCGTGGCAGAGACGACAGGGCGAAACATCTGGGAGTCGTAACATCATACACCAGACTGCAGTGAGAGAGCTAGCAGTCAAAGTGACATCTTCTTTGTGCAGGCTGCTCACTGAAGCTTGTGACACGAGGCTGACACAGCGCCTGCCGACAGGCCTGGCTGCGGCTTGACGAGTATCATCTCTCGACAGTTGGAGTTATAGCAGAGGTTAGTCTAAGCGTCCCCAGACTTTTTCTCTACATATAACTGCACTCTGACGGTCTGGAGGTGAAGTGAAACAAATCTCGATGGGAATCGTAGCATGTACGATTCTACAGAACATCACGAGCGACGAGCATAAAAGCTTTCTGTACAAGAGGGCTCGTACGCTCAGGGCTGAGTAATCAGCTGTCAAACACTGGTCAAGCGGGTGACTTAACACAGTGGTGCTACTCAAGGGTCTGACCACAGACCTCACTGGACACACGGAAAACTTACAAACACACCGCTGTACATACGGTACAATATGGCTTAAACTAGCAAAAGATGCTTTTCTGCGCATAAAACTGACTAAGACATACTAAAATGTGAGAACACTGACTGAGAGGAATTAATTAACACACGACATATATCTTCTCTCAATCTTCTCGAAAATACTGAAATAATTACTAGAACACTCGATGTGACATCATGTGATGTCAGGCGTGATGTCGCAAGGTGACGTCAGCAGCAGTGACGTCAACAGACATCTCGAGGTGACGTCAGGCAGACATCGTGAGGTGACGTCAGCAGACATCGTGAGGTGACGTCAGCAGACATCGTGAGGTGACGTCAGCAGACATCGTGAGGTGACGTCAGCAGACATCTCGAGGTGACGTCAGGCAGACATCGTGAGGTGACGTCAGGCAGACATCTCGAGGTGACGTCAGGCAGACATCGTGACGTCATGAAGTCGGGCAGCATCGTGGGTGACGTCAGCAGACATCTCGAGGTGACGTCAGGCAGACATCGTGAGGTGACGTCAACAGACATCGTGACGTCATGAAGTCGGGCAGCATCGTGGGTGGCGTCGATGTGATGCGGGCAGCAGACCACAGCATGAGGCCTGGGACATCTGGTAACTCACGTGGCTTTGTAGGTCTACGTGACATCGCCCACACCCACGTAGCTTCGAGTGGCCTCGGGCACTCGGATACACAGCACTGGCAATGAATTCATACGAAAAACAGCAGAAAACACAGCAGAGGGAGTAGGCAGTGGTGAGTGTATGGTAGTGTGGTGGCGAGGAGCGTGCGTGAGTGTATGGCAGGGCGGGCATCTGGCCATTCCTCCTCCTCCTCCACCCACAAACACGTGGAGAAGCTCACACTGGACGCAGAAATCACCACAAAACTCACCTCTGGCTTGCTGAAACAGCTGTGCTGAGCTGAACAACAACAGCAACATACAAGTGACGCTGAACACGTGACTTGAGAAACAGCGTGGGGTCACTGGGACGCCACTTACAATTCTCGGAGAATTTCGGCAAATTTCGGCTGGATCCTGCTAGTACCTGTGTCTGGATGCTCAAACATGCAGACACGACATCAGGATAACTTGTTGAGAGACGGATGCTTCTTGTGTAGGGTGATGAAGTGAAGATGACTTCATACCTCTTCCTCCTTCTCTCCAGGCAAACACAACTGCTGTGAGCACCGCTGTCACCATTTATAACGGTGTTTATTTGGTAGCGTGTGTGAATGATATACGTCTTCGGAGGCTTCTTTGTTTATTGTTAAGTCGTAGGTGGGTTACACAGGCTTGTGTGTTTGTGCCCATGGCCCGGGCAGGGCCATGCCCACGAGAGAGAGCTGAGAGTACTTGTGTCTTGATGCCAGGCCGCTGTGAGAGTGAGAGCGAGGCAAGTCTGGGCATACTGAAGTGGCAAGGCCTATAGGTGGCAGCACTTGAGTGGCGCGAAATATGAACTAAGCTGGCAGACAGCATGGGCTGTCTGTGCAGACAGTACAGGCTGTCTACATATGTCGTTATCATGTCCCCCCTATCTCTCCTGTCCTCCAGTGTCGTCAGGTTGATTTCCCTTAACCTCTCCTCGTAGGACATACCTCTTAGCTCTGGGACTAGTCTTGTTGCAAACCTTTGCACTTTCTCTAGTTTCTTTACGTGCTTGGCTAGGTGTGGGTTCCAAACTGGTGCCGCATACTCCAATATGGGCCTAACGTATACGGTGTACAGGGTCCTGAACGATTCCTTATTAAGATGTCGGAATGCTGTTCTGAGGTTTGCTAGGCGCCCATATGCTGCAGCAGTTATTTGGTTGATGTGCGCTTCAGGAGATGTGCCTGGTGTTATACTCACCCCAAGATCTTTTTCCTTGAGTGAGGTTTGTAGTCTCTGACCCCCTAGACTGTACTCCGTCTGTGGCCTTCTTTGCCCTTCCCCAATCTTCATGACTTTGCACTTGGTGGGATTGAACTCCAGGAGCCAATTGCTGGACCAGGTCTGCAGCCTGTCCAGATCCCTTTGTAGTTCTGCCTGGTCTTCGATCGAGTGTATTCTTCTCATCAACTTCACGTCATCTGCAAACAGGGACACCTCAGAGTCTATTCCTTCCGTCATGTCGTTCACAAATACCAGAAACAGCACTGGTCCTAGGACTGACCCCTGCGGGACCCCGCTGGTCACAGGTGTGTGTGTGTGTGTGTGTGTGTGTGTGTGTGTGTGTGTGTGTGTGTGTGTGTGTGTGTGTGTGTGTGTGTGCATGTGCGCGTATGTGTGTGTGTGGGTGTGTGTGAGGGTGTGTGTGTGTGCGTGTGTGTGTGTGTGTACTCACCTATTTGTACTCACCTATTTGTGGTTGCAGGGGTCGAGTCCTAGCTCCTGGCCCCGCCTCTTCACCGGTTGCTACTAGGCCCTCTCTCTCCCCGCTCCATGAGCTTTATCAAACCTCGTCTTAAAACTGTGTATGGTTCCTGCCTCCACTACGTCATTTTCTAGGCTATTCCACTGCCTTACAACTCTATGACTGAAGAAATACTTCCTACTATCTCTCTGACTCATTTGTGTCTTCAACTTCCAATTGTGGCCTCTTGTTTCTGTGTCCCCTCCCTGGAACATCCTGTCTTTGTCCACCTTGTCTATTCCACGCAGTATTTTATATGTCGTTATCATGTCTTCCCTGACCCTCCTGTCCTCCAGTGTGGTCAGGCCGATTTCCCTTAATCTTTCCTCATAGGACATTCCCCTTAGCTCTGGAACTAACCTTGTCGCAAACCTTTGTACTTTCTCTAGTTTCTTGACGTGCTTTATCAAGTGCGGGTTCCAAACAGGTGCTGCATACTCCAGTATGGGCCTGACATACACGGTGTACAGTGTCTTGAATGATTCCTTACTAAGGTATCGGAATGCTGTTCTCAGGTTTGCCAGGCGCACATATGCTGCAGCAGTTATCTGATTGATGTGTGCTTCCGGAGACATGCTCGGTGTTATACTCACCCCAAGATCTTTCTCCTTGAGTGAGGTTTGCAGTCTTTGGCCACCTAGCCTATACTCTGTCTGTGGTCTTCTGTGCCCCTCCCCCATCTTCATGACTTTGCATTTGGCAGGATTAAATTCGAGAAGCCATTTGCTGGACCAGGTGTCCAGTCTGTCCAGGTCTCTTTGAAGTCCTGCCTGGTCCTCATCAGATTTAATTCTCCTCATTAACTTCACATCATCTGCAAACAGGGACACTTCTGAGTCTAACCCTTCCGTCATGTCGTTCACATATACCAAAAATAGCACTGGTCCTAGGACCGACCCCTGTGGGACCCCGCTCGTCACAGGTGCCCACTGTGATACATCATTACGTACCATGACTCGTTGTTGCCTCCCTGTCAGGTATTCTCTGATCCATTGCAGTGCCCTTCCTGTTATATGCGCCTGATGCTCTAGCTTCTGCACTAATCTCTTGTGAGGAACTGTGTCAAAGGCCTTCTTGCAGTCCAAGAAGATGCAATCAACCCACCCCTCTCTCTCTTGTCTTACTTCTGTTATTTTATCATAAAACTCCAGAAGGTTTGTGACACAGGATTTGCCTTCCGTGAATCTGTGCTGGTTGGCATTTATACTCCTGTTCCGTTCCAGGTGCTCCACCACTCTCCTCCTGATAATCTTCTCCATAATTTTGCATACTATACACGTCAATGACACAGGTCTATAGTTTAGTGCCTCTTTTCTGTCTCCTTTTTTAAAAATGGGAACTACATTTGCCGTCTTCCATACCTCAGGTAGTTGCCCAGTTTCCAGGGATGTGTTGAAGATTGTGGTAAGTGGCACGCACAACATATCTGCTCCCTCTCTAAGGACCCACGGGGAGATGTTGTCTGGTCCCATTGCCTTTGAGGTATCGATGTCCCTTAGCAGTTTCTTCACCTCCTCCTCATCTGTATGTATGTCGTCCAACACTTGTTGGTGTATTCCTTGCTGGTGTCCCCATCTGGTCTGTCCCCCCAGAGTCCTTCCTATCTCTACTGTAAATACTTCCTTAAATCTCGTGTTGAGCTCCTCACATACCTCTTGATCGTTTCTTGTGAGTTCTCCACCTTCTTTCCTCAGCCTTATCACCTGGTCCTTGACTGTTGTCTTCCTCCTAATGTGGCTATACAGCAGTTTCGGGTCAGATTTGACTTTCGATGCTATGTCGTTTTCATACTGTCGCTGGGCCTCCCTCCTTATCTGTGCATACTCGTTCCTGGCTCTTCTACTAATCCCCTTGTTTTCCTGTGTCCTATGCCTCCTGTACCTTTTCCATTCTCTGTTGCACTTAGTTTTTGCCTCCCTACACCTTCGGGTAAACCAAGGACTCGTTTTGGTCTTCCTATTATTTCCGTTTCCCTTGGGAACAAAACTTTCCTCTGCCTCCTTGCACTTTGCTGCCACATATTCCATCATCTCGTTTACTGATTTTCCTACCATTTCTCTGTCCCACTGAACCTCCTGCAGGAAGTTTCTCATACCTGTGTAGTCCCCCCTTTTATAGTTTGGCCTTTCCCCTTTAGTTCCTGTTACCTTCTCCACTTGTAACTCTACTATATAGTCAAAACTCAGAACCACATGATCGCTAGCTCCAAGGGGCCTCTCATAAGTGATGTCCTCAATGTCTGAACTGCTCAGGGTGAACACAAGATCCAGTCTTGCTGGCTCATCCTCCCCTCTCTCTCTGGTTGTGTCCCTGACATGTTGATGCATGAGGTTTTCAAGTGTGTGCGTGTGTGTGTGTGTGTGTGTGTGTGGGTGTGTGTGTGCGTGTGTGGGTGTGTGTGTGTGGGTGTGTGTGAGGGTGTGTGTTTGGGTGTGTGTGAGGGTGTGTGTGTGTGGGTGTTGGTGTGTGTTTGTGGGTGTGTGTGTGTGGGTGTGCGTCCTTGTGTGTATGCATATATTTGTACGCTCGTGTGCACATGTCCGTGCGTGCGCCCTCGTGTGTGTATGTGTGTGCGCGCACGCTAGTGTGGGTGTATGATCCACTTAATATTTGTATTTATAACTCATTACAATTGTGACCAGGTGTGGACGTATCAGTGGTTCATTACTTTGTAATTTGCTCATGACTGTAACCATGTATAGGAGTGAAGCTGATTCATTACCTCTGTAACTTGCCATGATTGTGACCAGATCTACCTGGAGTTCATTACCTTTGTAACTAGTTCAGCTATCATAACTTTGGGGTCCAGTCACTGGACCCATTATGTACCTTTGTAATCTTTTGACTACCGCCCACAGGATGGGTATGGGGTGCATAATAAAGATATTAAACTAAAGTGTGTGTGTGTGTGTGTGTGTGTGTGTGTGTGTGTGTGTGTGTGTACTCACCTATTTGTACTCACCTATTTGTGGTTGCAGGGGTCGAGTCCTAGCTCCTGGCCCCGCCTCTTCACCGGTTGCTACTAGGCCCTCTCTCTCCCCGCTCCATGAGCTTTATCAAACCTCGTCTTAAAACTGTGTATGGTTCCTGCCTCCACTACGTCATTTTCTAGGCTATTCCACTGCCTTACAACTCTATGACTGAAGAAATACTTCCTACTATCTCTCTGACTCATTTGTGTCTTCAACTTCCAATTGTGGCCTCTTGTTTCTGTGTCCCCTCCCTGGAACATCCTGTCTTTGTCCACCTTGTCTATTCCACGCAGTATTTTATATGTCGTTATCATGTCTCCCCTGACCCTCCTGTCCTCCAGTGTGGTCAGGCCGATTTCCCTTAATCTTTCCTCATAGGACATTCCCCTTAGCTCTGGAACTAACCTTGTCGCAAACCTTTGTACTTTCTCTAGTTTCTTGACGTGCTTTATCAAGTGCGGGTTCCAAACAGGTGCTGCATACTCCAGTATGGGCCTGACATACACGGTGTACAGTGTCTTGAATGATTCCTTACTAAGGTATCGGAATGCTGTTCTCAAGTTTGCCAGGCGCCCATATGCTGCAGCAGTTATCTGATTGATGTGTGCTTCCGGAGACATGCTCGGTGTTATACTCACCCCAAGATCTTTCTCCTTGAGTGAGGTTTGCAGTCTTTGGCCACCTAGCCTATACTCTGTCTGTGGTCTTCTGTGCCCCTCCCCCATCTTCATGACTTTGCATTTGGCAGGATTAAATTCGAGAAGCCATTTGCTGGACCAGGTGTCCAGTCTGTCCAGGTCTCTTTGAAGTCCTGCCTGGTCCTCATCAGATTTAATTCTCCTCATTAACTTCACATCATCTGCAAACAGGGACACTTCTGAGTCTAACCCTTCCGTCATGTCGTTCACATATACCAAAAATAGCACTGGTCCTAGGACCGACCCCTGTGGGACCCCGCTCGTCACAGGTGCCCACTGTGATACATCATTACGTACCATGACTCGTTGTTGCCTCCCTGTCAGGTATTCTCTGATCCATTGCAGTGCCCTTCCTGTTATATGCGCCTGATGCTCTAGCTTCTGCACTAATCTCTTGTGAGGAACTGTGTCAAAGGCCTTCTTGCAGTCCAAGAAGATGCAATCAACCCACCCCTCTCTCTCTTGTCTTACTTCTGTTATTTTATCATAAAACTCCAGAAGGTTTGTGACACAGGATTTGCCTTCCGTGAATCCGTGCTGGTTGGCATTTATACTCCTGTTCCGTTCCAGGTGCTCCACCACTCTCCTCCTGATAATCTTCTCCATAATTTTGCATACTATACACGTCAATGACACAGGTCTATAGTTTAGTGCCTCTTTTCTGTCTCCTTTTTTAAAAATGGGAACTACATTTGCCGTCTTCCATACCTCAGGTAGTTGCCCAGTTTCCAGGGATGTGTTGAAGATTGTGGTAAGTGGCACGCACAACATATCTGCTCCCTCTCTAAGGACCCACGGGGAGATGTTGTCTGGTCCCATTGCCTTTGAGGTATCGATGTCCCTTAGCAGTTTCTTCACCTCCTCCTCATCTGTATGTATGTCGTCCAACACTTGTTGGTGTATTCCTTGCTGGTGTCCCCATCTGGTCTGTCCCCCCAGAGTCCTTCCTGTCTCTACTGTAAATACTTCCTTAAACCTCGTGTTGAGCTCCTCACATACCTCTTGATCGTTTCTTGTGAGTTCTCCACCTTCTTTCCTCAGCCTTATCACCTGGTCCTTGACTGTTGTCTTCCTCCTAATGTGGCTATACAGCAGTTTCGGGTCAGATTTGACTTTCGATGCTATGTCGTTTTCATACTGTCGCTGGGCCTCCCTCCTTATCTGTGCATACTCGTTTCTGGCTCTTCTACTAATCTCCTTGTTTTCCTGGGTCCTATGCCTCCTGTACCTTTTCCATTCTCTGTTGCACTTAGTTTTTGCCTCCCTACACCTTCGGGTAAACCAAGGACTCGTTTTGGTCTTCCTATTATTTCCGTTTCCCTTGGGAACAAAACTTTCCTCTGCCTCCTTGCACTTTGTTGCCACATATTCCATCATCTCGTTTACTGATTTTCCTACCATTTCTCTGTCCCACTGAACCTCCTGCAGGAAGTTTCTCATACCTGTGTAGTCCCCCCTGTGTGTGTCTGTGTGTGTGTGTGTGTGTGTGTGTGTGTGTGTGTGTGTGTGTGTGTGTGTGTGTGTGTGTGTGTGTGTGTGTGTGACTCAACAATCAATATTTGCACCAATAACTCATTACAGTTGTGACCGGGTGTGGAAGTGTGAATTGCTCATTACTCTATAATTTGTTCATGATTGTAGCCATGTATAAACGTAAGTAACCATTCTACAGAATTCATTACCTTTGTAACTTGTGAGCTCATTACCTTTGTACCTAGTTCAGCTATCAAAACTTTGGGGGCCCAGTCCTTGGACCCATTACGTACCTCTGTAATCTGTAAATACCTTTGTAACTTGTCATGATTGTGACCAGACCTACCTGGAGTTCATTACCTTTGTAAATTGTGAGTTCATTACCTTTGTAAATTGTGAGTTCGTTACCTTTGTAAATTGTGAGTTCATTACCTCTGTAACTTGCTCAGCTATCAAAACTTTGGAGTCCAATCCCTGGACCAATTATGTACCTCTGTAATCTTTTGACTACCGCCCACAGGATGGGTATGGGGTGCATAATAAACATATTAAACTAAACTTGGCAGGACGGTAGTACCTCCCTGGGCGGTTGCTGTCTACCAACCTACTACCTTTAAGTGCATATACATGTAAATAATTAAGATCACTTTACTTCAACTAAGAGTACATAACATGCAATTTGTTTCTAACTACAGAAAGAATTTTTTTTTTTAGAAAAAACACTGAAGAAAGAAACTTAAATATTCACTAACATACTAAAAATATACTATCATTCGTCTCTCAGCCCTTGAGTAGAGAGGACGTGTGCTGCTGCTACCCCCTGGTGTTGACTGGGTGCAGTAATATTTTCACAACATGGCGCAGGCTTGTCGCCGGAGGGTTAATACAGTCTGTATTGAATTAACCAGTGGAGCTATCACGGGGCCGTCTATGGAGCTACTTCTACCAGCAATAATTAGAGACACCTACGGCGTAGCTACTGAAGAGATTTGTGGACTTGCCTTGAATGGCACGAAGAGGATATTTCTTAAATTCAATTCGACGAGTATGTATGAGACAGTGGTTAACAAGTTTCAGGAAGTGGCCATACCTGTGAATCATGCTGTTACGGTGAGGATGCATGATGTATCAAGTTACTTCACTTGGGTGAAGATCAGGAATGTGCCATTTGAGGCGGATGCATCTGACATAAGGTTTGTCATGAGTAAATATGGGACGGTACACACGGTCACTGCAGGAAGATGGTCAGCTGGTACGTATATGGGGATACCTGAGGGTACGTACTCTGCAAAGATGACGATACGACATCCTATACCGTCGTATGTGGTGATGGAAGAATTCAGAACTCAGGTATTTGTGACATATGCAGGGCAACGACGCACTTGTCGTTTGTGTGGGTCGTATGAACACCTGGCAGCGCAATGTGGTAGAGGACGTGGAGACAACGACCTGCAACAACGAAAAAACGTAGAGGTGAGGAGAGTGGAGCAAGAGCAGCCTTTTTCGACACTGACTCCGCAGAGTGCGTCATGGAGTGAGGAGGTTGAGAAGGCAGAGAAGATGGCAGGTGCTACGAGTGGGGGGGACTCCCCTTCCTTGGACGTGGTTCAGGCATTGGAGGAGATCATCGCGGAAGTGAATGATAGCAAGGAGGAAGCATCGACGACGCTTGTGGATATTTTGGGCACGGGGCCGTATCAGGAAGAAGGCACGATCCTGGATCTTGGGACTATTATGGAGGACGGAGGGGCGAAGGTAGTTCGTCCTAAGGTGTGTGACAAGGCTGTCTTGTCGGTGAATACGGTGGAGGTTGAGGTTCATCGTGGCGATGAGCTTGATGACGAGATGCAGGTCGACGGTACGACGCGAAAGCGCGCAGCAGTGCTTTATGATTCAGATGAAGTGCTTACGCCCACACAACGTTCAGGGAAGAAAACATGGGCGGATGTCACGCAGAGGGGTTCAAAAGACACTCAGGGACAGGGATCGAGTAAGAGTGCACAAAAAGGGGGGGGAGGGATAAGAGTGCAATGAGGCGATCAGCTGACAAAAAAGTTGTGTCAAGAGGGAAACCACCTTTGTCGGTTTTAAGTGCTTGACATTGAACATCAATGGTTTGAGGTCGCAGAGAAAGTGTGAGTGGTTTAGGGAGTTTTTGGAGCGTCATGGTGTTGACGTTGTGTTCTTGCAGGAGCATAATTATAGACATGGTTATGAGTTGAAGGTGGAGGGATATAAGGTGTATGTTGAACATGCGGTCAGATTGAAAGGTGGTGTGGCTATATTGGTAAAGGAAACTAGCCCGTTGGTTGTCAGGCGTTGTGAAGGGGGGGAGGGGAGGGTGATACGTGTGGATGGATTATGGGGTCAGGTAAAGATGACGTTGGTGTGTGTGTATGGACCGGCAGAGGGAGACGTACGCGTTAAGAATAAATTTGTGAGGGACGTGTTGGTTTACTACTTGCGTGGATTGCCAGGGGTAGCCGTGATAGGAGGTGATTGGAACTGTGTGATAAGGCGTAAGGATGTGGAACCGAGGGGGGCGGGGCATTGTATGGGAATATTGGGAGAATTGTTATCAGGGGTGGGTTTGATCGATATCTGTGGGGGGGGAGGGAGGTAGAACATACATTTATTAGGCGTGGGTATGCTGCTAGGCTCGATCGTTTGTACGTCCCCAGAAGGGTAGTTATACATAGGGTGAGGGTGTTGGATGTGGTATTTTCTGATCATAGGGGTGTTATGGTGGATTTGGGTTGGGAGGGGTTGCCACGAAGGGGTAGGGGGTATTGGAAGTTAAATGTAAAGTTGCTGCATGAAGAAGAATATAGACAGTCATTTAAACAGTTTTGGGAGGGGTTGGAGGCAGAAGCGCCTGGTAATGGTGATCTGGTTAGATGGTGGGACTCGGTGGCGAAATCAGGTATTAAGGATTTTTATGTACGTAATGGGAGGGAATATAATAGGTTAAAGTATGGGTTTCAATCTTATCTTGAGGGGCAGTTGAGGGCTTGCTACGAACGTGGGAGGGTTAGTTACCCGGTGGGAGATATTGAGGGATTAAAAGAGAGCATTAGGGATTTGCAAAATGAAAGATTTGATGGTGCACGCGTTTTGGCGGGGTTGGAGGAGGTGTTATGGGGTGATAGGCCATCGGCGTGTGTATTGAGAGGACAGCGTAAGAGGAAAGCGGCGACGGAGATGATGGGATTAACTGTTCATGTGGGGATGGGAGGGTATAGGGAAGGGCAGGTATTGATGTGGACTGAAGGTATGAGTGGATATCTTGATGTATGGTTTAGGTCATATGCACAACATGTGGGTATACGAGATGATGCTTTAAGGGAAATGGGTGGTTATGTGCAATGCGAGCTTGATGGTAGAGGTAGGGAGACTTTGGAAGGACAGATTACGGAAGGGGAAATTTGGCAAGCTATAGCAGGGGCAAGTTTAGGTAAGGCACCGGGTGTAGACGGGTTGCCTAATGATTTTTATGTTAAGAATTGGGAAGTATTGAGGAGATTTTTAGTCAGATTGTTCAATGTAATGAAGGAAGATGGGGCAATGGGTGAGCAGCAAAGGACTGCTGTTGTTGTATTAGTGCCGAAGGGTGGACAGACCACGGTAGAAGATTACCGTGCAATATCGCTTATGTGCGGTGATTATAAGTTATTTGCAAGGGTATTAGGGAACAGAATCAAACAGGTTTTAGGTAAAGTAATTGATAGAGGACAATATGGCATACCGGGTAGATCAATGTATGAAGGGCATGGAGTTATTAGGAGTTTTATAGAGCATAAGGGGGAGGGGGGAGGGGGTGTTTTGGCTCTGGATTGGAGAGCTGCTTATGATAGCGTAGAAAGGGATGCATTATGGAGTTTTATGCGTTGGTTGGGTTTCGGGAGGGAAATTGTTTCTTGGGCAAAAACTTTGTATCTGGGTGCAGTTATGAGAATACAGGTTAATGGACGACTAGGTGAAAGTATTCAGATGGGAAGGGGTTTGCGACAGGGATGCCCTCTGTCGCAAATTTTGTTTGCATGTCTTCAGGAACCCTTTTATAGGGCAGTTAGGTGGAGTATAGCGAGAGCAAGGGTTGGTTTTGCACGAGAAGGGGAAGCGGGTATAGTGGGTTACGTGGATGATACGACTGTCTTGGTGAGGGATGTGAGGGATTTACATAAGGTAGGAAGGGTGATAGACGTTTTTGGTGAGGCTACGGGGATGAAAATTAATGTAGTAAAGTCCAAGTATTTGGATCTAGGGGATAGTGTACATAATGGTGAGACTGTTGAGGGTGGGTGGCGTGTGGTGGATCAGTTGTTGATATGTGGGATAGTGTACATGCGGAATGATAGGGATGCACAAGAGGCAAATTCGAGGCGCACCGTGGATGGAGTTTTGAAAAGATTGGGAGGTTTGAGGGCAGAGCAATTAACGTTGCATCAAAGGGTTATAGTCACGAATGTCCTGTTGTATAGCAAGTTATGGCACGTGGTGGCAATATATCCGTTACGACGGTGTGAGGTGCAACGGTTGCAACTGCGGGTATTCAGATTTATATGGGGATCGGGTTGTGACTGGCTAAGTAGAGGGGTGGTGTCGCTTCCCGTTAGCCAGGGGGGCTGGGGCTTATACCTCTTGAGAAGCGTATGTTGAGTGTGTTTCTGATAAAGGGGGTTTGTGAGGGAGGAGGTGAGCGGGGGGGGGGGCCTTGAAAGACTGTGCTAAACGTGACTATGAAATTAGAGTTGCTAATGAATCAAAGACTAATCCAAAGGGGTTCTTTCAAGTGTATAGGACGAAGGTGAAGGAAAAAGTAGGACCTCTGAAATCTGGGAATGGACAGCTGACGGATAATGAACTGGAAATGTGTTCCTTATTTAATGACTATTTTTTGTCAGTTTTTACAGAGGAAGATGTAAATGAGATTCCAGTAATTAACAATTATTTAGTTCCTGATGAATTTAAGTTAACTAATATTACTGTCACGAGGGACATGGTTATTAAACAGATAGACAAACTGAAACAAAATAAGTCCCCGGGACCCGATGAGTTGTTTTCAAGGGTACTTAAGGAATGCAAAATGGAGCTTAGTCAGCCATTAACGAATGTATTCAATGCGTCCATCCTTACCAGTGTTGTGCCAGAGATGTGGAAGATGGCTAATGTGGTTCCTATATTCAAATCAGGGGATAAGTCCACTCCTTCAAATTACCGTCCAATAAGCCTGACATCTATAGTGGGCAAGTTATTAGAATCAATTATAGCTGACATTATCAGAAGTCACCTTGAAGAGCATAACTTGATAAATGATTCTCAGCATGGATTCACGAGAGGTCGTTCCTGCCTGACAAACTTACTGACGTTCTTCAATAGAACATTTGAGGCAGTTGACAGTGATAAGGAATATGATATTGTTTATTTGGATTTTAGTAAAGCCTTCGACAGAGTACCTCACAAGAGACTCTTAAGAAAAGTGGCAGCTCATGGTATAGGAGGTAAAGTTCTAGCATGGATTGAGGCATGGCTTACCAATAGAAAGCAGAGAGTTACCATTAATGGAGTGAAATCTGAATGGGGATTAGTCACTAGTGGCATTCCACAAGGATCAGTTTTAGGCCCTCTCTTGTTCATAATTTACATTAATGACCTTGATGAAGGGATTACTAGTGACATGAGTAAGTTTGCTGATGATACAAAGATAGGCCGTATAATTCACTCTGAGGAGGATATCAATGAACTCCAGGACGATTTGAACAAATTAATGTCTTGGTCTGAGAAATGGCAGATGAAGTTTAATGTGGATAAGTGTAAGGTACTTGCCCTTGGTAATGAAAATAACCCTCGAAGCTAAAATCTAGGTGAAGTAGAGCTTGGTCATACAGAATGTGAAAAAGACTTGGGAGTCATGGTAAGCAGAAATCTAAAGCCAAGACAGCAGTGATGAATGGTTTGAAAAACCGACAAGTTGAAGATTGAGACACTTATGCAGCATATGGGAATCTTTATTCAGGAAACGTTTCGCCACACAGTGGCTTCATCAGTCCAATACAAAGAGGAAGGCGTAAGGAGAGGAGGAGAATGAGGTAATCAGTCCCTCAACCTGGAGTCGATGTGTTCAGTCCATCAATCTTGCTGCATAAGTGTCTCAATCTTCAAGACAGCAGTGCCTCAGTGTGCGCAACAAGGCCAACAGATTACTTGGATTTATCTCAAGAAGTATAAGTAACAGAAGTCCAAAAGTTATTTTACAGCTCTATACATCACTAGTGAGGCCTCATTTGGATTATGCTGCTCAGTTTTGGTCACCTTACTACAGGATGGACATAGACTCATTAGAGAACATACAGAGAAGAATGACTAAAATGATTTACTGTGTAAGGAACCTCCCGTATGAAGATAGACTTAAAGCCTTAAATCTCCACTCTCTGGAGAGGCGTAGAATGAGGGGAGATATCATTGAAGTGTATAAGTGGATGACGGGCATAAACAAGGGAGACATTAATAAAGTACTGAGGGTGTCGAACCAGGTAAGAACCAGGAATAATGGATTTAAGTTGGATAAATTTAGATTTAGAAAGGACATAGGTAAGTACTGGTTTTCTAACAGAGTTGTAGATGCGTGGAACAGTCTTCCCAGTGGGGTGATAGAGGTTAGGACCTTGGGTAGCTTTAAGAAGAGACTGGACAAATATATGAGTGGGAGGGGCTGGGTTTGATTGGTGTCAAGGGGTACGGGAGTTATTTCTTGAGTAGCTTAAGGTAGATGTCGTTTTGATAAGGACCTGCCTCGTATGGGCCAGTAGGCCTTCTGCAGTGTTCCTAAATTCTTATGTTCTTATGTTCTTATGGATATGCAACGGTGGTGGAGGGGTAGGGATTTAATGTTTGGGGAGGCTATGTTGCGAGTTTTACTGAAGGTAAGGGATCCGAAACAGCTTAAATTGAAGGTTCTTGAGAGGGTGGGGGGTGGGTCTGTGGTGGCGGCAGTTGAGGGGGCATACCCTATGTGTGCATGGCGTTCTGTATGGAAATGTCTTCAACAACTACGTGTAAAACCAAGTGTCAGGGAGGTTATATTTAGGTTTTTACATGGGATCTTGCCGTCTGGGGTTGTGTTATTTAATAGGAGATTAAGGGAGGGTGGGGAGTGCAAAGCGTGTGGATGTCCGGAAACCATATTTCACGCTGTGTACTTTTGTACTTGTTTAGAAGATGTGAGGGTCTGGCTAAGTAGGGTAGTTAGGTTAGTGGGTGGGGAAGGGTTACAGGTGTTGCGGGTGTTAAGTTTAGATATAGGTGGGTGGAGTCAGCAGGTGGTGAATGCGGTTGCGTATGTGGTCACTGATTTTATTTATATATCTTGGGCAATGAGGGAGGTGGGAGTCGGGGAAAGGATAAGAGTGTTAGGGGCCACGATGTATAGAACAAAGTGCCGCAATAGGGATCTTTATGGGGGAAGATGGGAGACAGCATTTACTGAAGGTTATCGTAGATTCAGGTTGAAGGATTTAAGAGATTTAAGTGTAAAGTAAGGGGTTGCGGCGGGCTAGTTTTCTTGAGTATGGAAATGTGTATAGATGTTAGCGTGTGTGGTATGTTTGGTAATATAATAAAAAAGCTTCTTTTGTGAAGTGAGTTTGGTCTGGGTAGTTGTGTAAGATATGTTTTTCACATTGTTTTCCAGAAGGTATTGAATATAATATGTAAGTAGTGTTGTTACACTACATTGTGTGTATGTGTGAGAGGGTACATCTCACAGTATTTGTGTGTTTGAAGGTTTGAGGTGACACAAGGCATGATCTAAGTATGTTTGGTTTTTCTTTTTGTCCTCAAATGTGTTATACAAAGATAATACTGTGGTGTATGTGATGTGTAGGTTTATAGGTATTCAACATGCTTGTTGTATGTTCCCTTTTCGATACTTTGTTTTAATTGTCATTTCAATGTACTTTGTATAGTATTATACAACGGTATTGTTCTTTGCCATATGAAGTGGTTTTTTTTTAGGTTATGTTCTAGGTTTTTGTATGTTGAGATGTACTTATAGGCTGTCAGCACCCTGATATTGGTTTTTCATGGCTATGTTCTTGACGTAAGTTTTGGCTGTATGGTATACAGATATATCTAGCCAGTTTATAGACGCATTCTTTTTGTGTCTGAGATTTTTGTATACGGGTTTATTGTAACTGTAATGAGTCGGTTTTGAGATCTAAGCTGTTTTCTTTGTATGTTTGTTTGTATTTTGGTATATGTAAAGCTGTAATGTTAGGGATAAGTATGTAGATGTTCTAGTAGGATTATGATGTTAAGTTTTGGTTTATTGATTAATGAGAAGGCTGGAAGTAATTGTTACATTTTCTTGTATATATTATTTTCAATTGTAATGAGTCTTTGTCATATGTCAGGTTATGTAAAATTTATATGTAAGTTAGGTTTTGAGTCATTGAATGCTTATATATGTTAGTTCATGACCCTGTTACTGTGGTTATTTGTAGCTATGTTCTTGCCGTAAGTTATTGTTGTGTTATACAGCTATATCTTGCAAGTATATAGGTGCAATCCATTTGTGTTAGTTTATTTTGTGTTGGGTTTCTTATGTCAATGGCCGAACCTTCAGGATTGAGATCCATACTGTTTCCTTTTATTTTTATTTTTATGTATACTGTATTGGTTATAAAAAAAAAATATATATATATATATATATATATATATATACTATTTGATTTAATACGTAATATTCATTGACCATTGATCAGGATCTATTACTATTATTATTATTATTATTATTATTATTATAATCAAAAAGAAGCGCTAAGCCACAAGGGCTATACAGCTTCTATTACTATTACTATTACTATTCAACTAGGAAATTTATTCTCGTCCGATAACCACCAACAAGGTGCTGATAATTAGACTTCTCTTTAAATTATTATCTAAATTGACTAAATACTTCTTTTGATCTCTAAGTGCTGTTTTACGAGGCCTTTTAAGGACCATTTCCATGGATTTGCTGAAGAAATATTAAAAATTAAGAGTAAGAAGGTAAATGAGAGTTGAAGTTTTTCCCTCACGCAGGAGATAATAACATCGGTAAAATCAACAGTAATACGTTAAGTAAAAGGAAAAATGTGTAACTACTGTGATATTTTATTTTGGCAACGTTTCGCTCTCTAGGAACTTTGTCAAGCAGTTACAAATAATACAGAAACACAGATGTTACATAGAGGTAACAATGTGAGGCGACGAGGTATAAGAAGAAACTGCTTATTTCAAACACTATTAAACAGAGTAAAGACAATTTCTTCATCTCTGAAGTATTTTTTTTTATATTTTATTTAAAAAAACTTTACAGCTTAATATTAAATAAAGATATAAAATGGGTACAGTAGGATCCTCAATCCTACACAACATACACTAACAAGTTTTAACAACACATTGTAATGGACATAAAAGAGGTTACCCATATACATTCACCAAATTTTCCATATAACATACTACTATAATATAAACAATATAAACTATAACTATATAAACTATATAATATATAAATTATATAAACCTTTCAGATTTGTATAGTTAACATACTGTGACTGACATATGACAAAGGTTCACAACCTTCACAGTATATAATCAGAGTAATGACCTACATCACAATCTCAGTTAAAAACAAGTACATGCTCTTCAAAAAATTAACCCCTATACAATAAGAATTTTTTTTTTTTATTTTATTGAAAACTCAGGTACAAAATAGTTATGGGTGCATAAAATAATATGTCAACGAGATACCAGGCACTAACTAGATTCTTATATAAATAAATAATAAAGGCAAAACACAGGAAAATAAACACTATACAAATAAACAATGTGACAAAACAAGCACACAGAATTATCATGTGGGAGTTCGAACACGTGGATTGGGTAAAATAATACTCACGTAGGCTGGTAGTACGTATAATTACAGGTAATGTGGAGAGAGCCCTTACAGCCGTGACCTAGTCTCCTTGCTCCTCTCGTAACACTGACTGCCTGGCCGCCCACAGTACCCATATGTGAGGGGGTCTTTGAATACTGCCAGGTCAGCACAATATGAGTTCAGACAGTGACTCAGGCAGAGACGGTTGGTCGTGAGTCAACTGGTACAGTAGTTACTGGTAACTGGTTACTACTACTGAGAGCTCAGCGATGCTAACGTATGTCGTCCCGACATACAACTAATACAAACTAGAGATGGCAGGTATACGGCTTGGGCTGATTCTATACAATGTCAAAGTACACAACAATTAAACATTATAACATACATAAGTAAAACATTGGAATGGAAGCTTACGTAACTGAAACTGTAATGCAATACAAGGTATAATATAGTACAACTTAAAACTCAACGTTGAGATTACACAGTAGAAGTGATAAAAAAAATTTGATCGATCGATCTGTATTCGTGTGATCTACGGATTCTGAGGAAGGAATATATACAAAGAAAGGTTTAACAGAAAGGCAGATTCGGTGCACTCAAATCTAGACTGTTAACTCTCAGAATGCGGAGAGAACATGAACACAAAAAAAAATTCTTGAATACTGATAAGTTGATACTGTAATTATTCATCTATACAGGTTATTTACATTTAACCCCAACTCTGCTAGGGTGAGATTGACATATGCAGAATGGGTGTCATCTCTGGGAAGATCAAACTCTGTTGCATTGGCTAACTCATGCTGTATTTGAGGCAAATCTGAATTGGAAATTACAAATGATACTTGAGGATTTCTCAATACCTGTCGTGTACGTAGGGAATAACGACATTCAGGTTGATCGTCTGACTGAGTATCAGAGGAAGAGAGTACAGGATCAGGAGGATTGTTAGAGTCTGTCACATTAGTCTGGGTTGGAACATCATTATCATCACATACTAACTTCATATGATCTAAATGCGATTCTTTATACTGACCAGTACTAATCTCTCTAACCTTATACTTATTACCAGTGATATGTTCAACTACTCGATAAGGACCAACAAACTTTTGATCAAGCTTTGGCATTGCAGACGTTTTGTTAAAGTTAATCAGCATAACTCTCGAACCTACTTTGATTTTGGATGGCTTTGCTCGAGTGTTTGCGACTCTTGTAAATTCTGCTGTTGATTTATGAAGTGTTTCACGGATTCTTCTAAAAGCACTTTGAGCTAAGCTGGTACGAGTTGCTATGAAATCATCAGGGTTGTAATTTGGTTTCGGATTAGAATATAACAACTCATAAGGCAAACGTTTATCTACACCGTACAATGCATAATGTGGAGTGTCACCTATAGAAACATTGTAAGCAGAATTTATAGCACACTGCACATCAGGTATAACTTCATCCCAAGTTTCACTGTTGGGATTGATAGTGGCTCTCAAGACATCAAGTACTTTCTTATTGGTTCGTTCCGCTAACCCATTGCTGGCAGGATGATGAGGAACAATGGTGGATTTAGAGATCTTGTACAAGGTACACAAATTTTCAAGAATCTCATTACAGAATTCACCTCCATTATCTGTTACTAGTGACTTAGGGGTGGTATGCCTGCAGATAATGCGTTCTTTAAACGCTTTAGCTACTGTCTCGGCAGTCTTGTCTGCAATAGGAACTAACTCACAATATCTGGTGAAATGGTCTACCATAACACACAGATGTTTGTTGCCTTGGAGGGAACATTGGAAATTAGTTAACAAATCTAGCACAACTCTTTCCCACGGTTCGCTAGTAGTTGGATATACTTGGATTGGATTAGGACCATTAGCATTACCTTTATGTTGCATGCAGACACTACATTTCTTAACATACTCAGAAATATCAGTTGCCATACGAGGCCAAAAGTATTTCAATCTGGCTTATTTTACTGAACGATCCATACCAGGGTGTGCAACACCTGGTACATCGTGAACTAGCTGTAAGGCTACATTCACTAGTGACTGTGGAATTACTAACTGGTATACTCTTCTGCTAGGAGTACCCAACTTGGCTGTTCGATACAGTAATTCTTGGTTCATGACAAAGTCACTGATGGGTGCTGGTGGCTTCACAGTCAGAATAAGATCTTCCTGGAGCAGGAATCGAATCACACCAGACCACATGGGATCTGTTCGTTGAGCATTCTTTACATCTTCAGCAATAAATGGAGGGTCTGCAGTTACTAAACTAACATGTCGCAATAAGGCATCTGCGACTACATTTGACTTGCCAGGTAAATGCTCAAAGGTGGGATTGAACTCTTGGATAGTCAAGGTCCATCTGGCTAACCTTCCAGTAGGTTGTTTGTTCTGAAATAAGGGTATCAGTGGAGCATGGTCTGTCAAGACATGAACAGAGTACTGATAAATAATGTCTCAGAAGTGCTTTAAAGACCATACTATTGCTAAAGCTTCTTGCTCAGTTACTGTATAATTATGTTCAGCCTTCGTAAGGACTCGGCTAGCAAATGTAACTGCGTTGTACTTGCCATCGGTCTTCTGAGCTAGTACGGCACCTATGCCAATTGAACTAGCATCAGTTGTCAGATAGAAGGGCTTAGAAAAATCTGGAAATTTCAAAATTGGAGCAGATGTTAGCTTTTCTTTTAGAGTTTGGAATGCTCTTTCTTGACGGAAGGTCCAAACAAAAGGAGCATCTTTCTTAAGCAACTCAGTTAGAGGAGCAGCTATGGAAGAAAAATTGGCAATGAAAGATCTATAAAAACCTGCTAAGCCCACAAAGGATCTTACGGCATCAGCAGTTTTGGGAGTTGGAAAATTTAGTACTGCAGTTACTTTACTTTGGTCAGTCGTAACCCCTCTAGGAGTGACTACGTGACCAAGAAACTTAATTTCTGATCTGAAAAATTGACATTTAGACAGTTTGATCTTTAAATTGGCTTCTTCAAGCTTACCAAGTACTACATCAAGTCTTTTCAAGTGTGTATCCACGTCTATAGACATGACGATTACGTCATCTAAGTACACCATAAGTGCATTACCTATGAGACCTCTAAAGATATTAGTCATGAGCCTTGAGAACGTGATAGGGGAAGATCGTAATCCAAACGCCATACGGAGGAAGTGATAATGACCTGTAGGAGTGGAGAATGCAGTTAGCTCTTGGCTGTCCTCGTGAAGAGGGACTTGCCAAAACCCTTGTAACAAATCCAGGGTTGAAAAGACTTTGTTATCTCCGATGTTACGTAAAAGATCACCCAGTACAGGGAGTGGAAAACGATCTGGAATGGTTTTCGCGTTTAACTTCCTAAAGTCAATCACTGGGCGCCAAGTACCATCCTTCTTAGGTACTAGTATCAAGGGTGCATTCCAAGGGGAATTGCTAGGTGCAATAACTCCATCATCAAGCATTTGATTGATCAATTCTTCTGCGACAGCAACTTGTGAATGAGGCATTCTGTACGCAGTTATGTAGATAGGTCTAGTACCAGGTTCAAGTGGAATACGATGGGACAATAAGTTCGTTATACCCATCTTCTCACCTGGTAAAGCAATGGCTTTACGACGTTTGTTCAACAGAGTCAACAAACGCTTGACTTCATCTGGGAAGTCAGTGGGAGCTAAGTCTTTCTCCTCAACTGGTGGAACAGATTGATCCAGTGAAGTGGATGAGGTCTCCCCGGCAGAAATAGCACCGACCCACTGGTCAGGTGACAACTCATCCTCTACCTGAACAGGGTAAGGATAGTGAACAAGGTCAACAAGATTGGTATTTGCTCTGAGGCGAACACTGTGACCAGAAGTGTTGGCCAGGAAGAAATGGATCTTACTATCTCTTACAACATGTAAGGATGGTTCAACAAATAGACCTTTTACTTTGCAGGAATCACTGTCAACTAGGACGTTATCACCATCTGGAACACTAGGAACAACTACAGACACTCTAGTGAGAGCACTAGCCGCAACAGAGACGTCTTTCTGCAGACGGCATGTGACATCAACAAGAGATGGCATTACTAGTTTCAAGTAATCGATTTCTGACAAAGCATCCCCTGTGGAGAAACTACTACTCGAACTAGCAGTCATTTCAGGGATAGGTTGTGCACTCAAGGCAATCTGAGTGTCCTCGGACACTTGAGGCATCGGACTATCCTGCAAGTCTGAAGGTATAGGTGGAACACTGATGGGAGTGACAGAATTACCAGTGCCTGACCGCTTGGGTACGCTACTGGAGAATGCATTAGCTTGTAAGGACTTAATCCGTACATCATACTCTGCAGCAGTATAACAGATTTCTGATCCAAGCTGGTAACCCCAGAATGGAACGATCAAGTCGTCAATTTGGGCATGCCATCGATAAGGGTCGAGCACAATGCGTAAGTCTCGCATGGAAGCAAAGCCCAGTAGAAGGTCACCAGGGAAAGTAATCTGGTCGACAACAAGGAAGGAAGCAGTGAAGTCTCTACCTTGGATAGAAAAGGTTAGGGAAGTCCGACCTCGGACACGCAGGTGAGAACCAGCTACTCCACTAAGGGAGGACACATGAGTCGGTTCTACGAGAAGGACATGTCGTAACTGCTTATCCTTAAACAAACTAGACCTAATAATATTGACTTGCGCACCAGAGTCCATGAACAAATGAACGGGCGCATTATAAACAGATGCTTGCACTATAGGGCCTATGGTTGCATTGGAAGTTATGTGCAAACAAAAAGGTGGATTGTCATCAGAAAAGACTTGTTCTACTTCATCCCCAAAATCATCTATGTCAGAGACATGTGAAGCAACATCATCAGCAGGATTGACATTCTCGAGACTGCTTAAGGCTTCAAAGGAATTGTGAACGGGGATGGTGTACTCATTATCACCTACTGTCACCATGGGACGGTTTGACTGGGGCGCTCGAATTCCCCCGAATTGGAAGAATGAGCCTGGTTCTGGTTATTTTGAGAACCACGATATCTGTTTCCTCTACGGGTTCTGCGGTTGGAACGGCCACGGAAAGACCTAGAGTACTGAAGGTTATAGAGAGCATTGCACTCAGATGTGTCATGTCCATGTATTCTATGATAAGTACAGTAGGGAAGATCTGGGTACTCATCATCAGTACGACGTCTCTTAGGGTAACTATCAGGACAATTAATTGCAATATGGCCACGGAAACCACAGTTATAACAAGTCCGCCGACTATGGTTACTGAATGTACTATGAATACTACGAGGTTTATAACGACTCTGTACACTGGTTCTTGGTGATCTCTGAGATGGTTGACGACCACGATTTGTCTCTGTGGCGCAAACAAGAGGTGGTGCAGACTGAGGCATATGTGTGACATTACTTTTGATACATGGGAAAGTACCCTGGGGGCACAAGGAACGTACATGATTTAAGGCTGTAAGTGGTTCCATCGTCACAGTTGGAGGATGAGCCTCATAAGCACACACGGAAGCAGGTGGCATTAGTTCTTTAATTGCTCCAAAAGCTGCTATTTTAGCAAGCGATTCTGTAAATGGTTTAGCCTCTTCAGGGAGGAAAGCTGATGACTGGACAGCATTGATAAATGATGATAAAAGTTTGTCTAATCTAACAGCAAATGCACTCAACGATTCATTACTCATGGGTGTAGCATTCACTAGTTCCCTAAGAACGACATATGGATCAGCTGATTTTACTGGGACAAGGAAAGAACGAATCAGTTCCTCATATTGTGACCACTTAGTAAGATTCCTGAAGTCTCGCATATCAAGGAGATCAACAACGTGAACAGCAGCAGGGGATCGATAAAGAGCTTCTTTAGCAAGTCTGATAAGACTTTCCTCGGAAGGAGGACCTTCAACTAGAGTACTAGCACGAGAACGAATGGACACAAACCATGCTTCAAGACTATGTACATGGCCATTGAATAAAGGTAACGCATCAAGGGAATCACAAGTATAACTATAGTATCTCGGTGTCTGGGTCGGTCTGTCAGTCGCTAAGGAATTGTGAGGACTGATGACAGGGGCAACAGTAGCCTGAGAGGTCTGAGTATCGACATTCACTAAAGTATCACTTGACGGTATGTGAGACATAATGGCAAAGTAACACGAGAACAAATAAGGCAAAAATAATGAACAATAAAAATGATACAAAATGCAAGAATTGAAATAAAAGAGATGCAACTAATTCTGCAGAAGGAATAGAAAAATGTCTAAGATACACTGCAAGAGGAAGGACAACTCAATGTGAAGGACTATTGGCCAAGATAAAAAAATTTACATTGAAATATACAAGTAAAAATATTACTGGAGACTGAATTAAATGCAAAATGAGCTGTCTTTACTCTTGCTAATAAAGAAAGTAATTAATAAAATTTTAAATCAATTTAAAAAGTATAAAATAAAATTACTAAATTGTTAACTGGGAAATTTAAGTATTTTCTAAGAATGCATAAACAAAATTAAAATATAATTCATAAAAATATCAATAAAAGAAAATAATTCACTGCAGAACAAGTGCAACAAAATAATTCACTGCAGAACAAGTGCAACAAAATAAGGTGTAGAAATAATCACTGCAGTAATAAAGTGTCACTGGGAAAACTCAGGTTAAATGATAAAATAAAAATATGAAGAAAAAACTGATTGAACACTTTAACTCTTAATTGTAAATTAGACAAAACAATTTACTCAAACAGAGTAAATAAAACACTTTACGTTAAAAGTAATTGAAATTACATCAAGAGTGAATTTGTTCAAAGAAATATAAAAATATGAATAAAATAAAACAAAGGAACAAAATGGGTAGTGTAAAACTTACAGTGGCAGGGCACACAACACTTTTTAGTATATTCTTACAACAAAATCTTGCTGTGACTGATACGACAAAAATTTGCAGGCAAAAATAATGGTACACAGTCTGCGAAAAAATTAGAGGAATGAGACACTGCTGGCATACGAAAAAAGACACACATAGAAATAAATGGATAATTTGGTATACTGGGGTGAATATCACTGCATGAATTACAATGACAATTACTGGAGAATACAACGCTGAAAGAATACAATAAAAAAAATAAATCACTTCACACAGAGTGACTGACTGGTACACTACACAATAATACTTACTACAGACAGGAGTAGCATAAAAAAAACACAGAATAAAAAAAATATAAGATGAGTGAAAACACTGAAAAATATTGTAAAAATAACGAGTCAAAGAAAAACTGAGTCTACACTGAAAACACAAGGTTTAGAGTACACAAGAAATTTACTATAAATGTCTCACACACGCAAATGTCTTTAAATGCAAGAAAAATGTCTCTAAACAGAAAATTATCACTGAAGTCTGTAGTAGTCGGGTGATGACTGGTGATGAGGAAGGTTGTCCTGCACGGTGATGACGCCGACACTCACACTGTCGTCGTGAAGAAATGCGCTTTCTCAGTGGACCCGCATAATTGGCTTTATCGTTGGCGCTCACTACATCTCTTGACCAATTATGTGAGCCAAAACAGTATTAGGACCCGGTACAAGGGTGCAAACAACCACAGGTAGACGGGTGGGTGGCTGGTGGTGGGTGGTTGGTGGTGTTTGCGGAGGGAGAGTGTGGGCGAGATGACTCTCACTGGCGCGCACTCCACTACTACCCACGAAGGTGGCTTGATAAGCCACTCTATGCCACAGGAATGGTGAAAACCACTCTTAGCATCCAACAGGGAGCACAAAGCGATATAGACAATACTTCAGAGGAACTTGGCTTACTTCTTACTGTGTGGCTTACTTCTCTCTCTCAGCTGGGTTAGAAGCTGGGTTGGCTGACTGGCTTACCCCACGAGAATGGCTGACTGGAAGACGTGTAACGATGCACAAAGCATGGAGGAGCAGGTGGATGACAGGAGACAGGCTGGATGATAGGCTGACTGGCGTTCACTTCCACAGTCTGGCTTACTGACTGGCTTAATTGCAAAATCCGGGTCAACCCCTCGGAGATTGAAGCAATTAGCACACGAACTAAGCCAGGAAGCTTGAAATGGCTGCAACAGGCTCGCAGGTTGGAGGTTGTGAGGGGAGTAGCTAGTGGGTGAGACGGTTCACCTTTGACCCTGCCGGCTACTCACAAACAGTCTTCTAACGTCTTGAATTACCCTTAAAACTTAATCCACGCTCCACACCGCTGTCACCATTTATCATGTGGGAGTTCGAACACGTGGATTGGGTAAAATAATACTCACGTAGGCTGGTAGTACGTATAATTACAGGTAATGTGGAGAGAGCCCTTACAGCCGTGACCTAGTCTCCTTGCTCCTCTCGTAACACTGACTGCCTGGCCGCCCACAGTACCCATATGTGAGGGGGTCTTTGAATACTGCCAGGTCAGCACAATATGAGTTCAGACAGTGACTCAGGCAGAGACGGTTGGTCGTGAGTCAACTGGTACAGTGGTTACTGGTAACTGGTTACTACTACTGAGAGAATTACACACATACACAAGCAATCACGTATTATACAACGGGATACTTCATCTGGCATATTACTAGGCGTGGCTTCCGCCTGCCAACACACAACGTATCCAAGACTTAATCTAAGAACTCAGGTGCCTTAAAGAGCACAACAATACGTTAATTTGGGCGACTACCACGGGGTTATTATCATGGACTAAGAATAGGCACTACAGTTCAAAGGTGGATCAGGATGACGCTACCATTCACTACAATGAAAATATCTAATATAACAAAACGAAACTACACTGTGATATTTGACATCTCAATAAACACAAATGCAAGCAGCTATATGTGAACTTATACACTGACAAGATGCACACATTGAAAAATACTACCTTCACATATAGTTCAAGCTCCATCACAGCTTACAGGAAAACGAAAACTTGCATATATACATATATTATTGAAAAGCACACGGACACGGCATAAAGTATAAACGGAAATAAGAAAAACGTTTCAACTGTGCTAGGAAGCACACCATATACAAAAAGTACACCAATGACTTGTAATTGAGGCATAAAAGACGAGAAACATTCCTAAAAGTTGTATATACAAAGCACGTAAGATATTTCGTCATCACCGTTACATAGGAGACGCACATAAACTCTGAGAACACAAAACATTCACGCACTTGACAAACACAATTAGACACAGCAGACCAGCCCGTTAGATTACCCACTGAACACTCACAACTATCTCAAATCTCGTAACTCCAAGGCTTTATATTCAGGTGGGAAGTCTCTCTCCCATCTCCCCTCATATACCAACCTATTTCGACATTTTGTCCTATAAATCGTCCCTGCTAACACCCTAATTCTACTGTTACCATCAACGTGCCTCATAGCCCATGACACGAAAATATAATCGGCCACAACATACGACACCGCACGTTGTACTCGCAAGTCAACCCCACCTACATCAAAACTCAATGCCCGGAGTACCGACAAACCTCCCCCCCCTACCAGACGCAAAACCCTACTGAACCACTCTCGTACCATACCTAAAGTCTCACAGAAATACACAACATGAAAAGCAGATTCCTCCATCCCGCACACCGGACAACCCCAGTCTTCCTCCAAACGCCTATTATACAACACCACCCCAGACGGCAAGATTCCATGTAAAAATTTAAAAACCACTTCCCGTACTTGAGCAGGCAGCCGCAACTGTTGAACTCGCCTCCATATATCACCCCACGCATACATGGGATACATTCCTTCAACTCGCACCACGACTACCTCCCTACCCGCCCTTTCTAAGGTACATAATTTTACACAGCGCACATCCCTCATGTTCAATAATACGCGAAGCATCGCGTCACACCAAATTAAATTCCTCCCTCTCCACCACCTGCGCAGGTCGTGATACAATTCGCTTAACCCGCCATGCATCCCACCCAGTCGGAGAAAACGACGCTTCACGTAACATGCCATGACACGAGCCTCTAGAGGAATGAGACCCAACCCTCCCTGATGCAGTGGTGTCTCCACCACCGCTCTTGTGAGCCAATCGCATCCTGAACCCCACAAAAATCGATAAATTCTATGCAAAAGACGTTTGACGTCCCCCTGCAACAGAGGATACAGTGCAGCAACGTGCCATACTTTGCTATAAAGCAGGACATTATTGACCACCGCCCTCTGATGCAGGGTTAAATGTCGCGGCCGTAGACTATTTAAGCGCCCCAAGACACTATGTACAACCCTCCCCGAATTGCACGCCCTCATCTGATCGACCTCCCGCATATAATGAATACCACATATAGTGATACGATCAACCACAGTCCACCCCTCTGCATCCACCCCATCCCCCACCCACTCCCCCAACTCCATAATTTTCGATTTTTCTCTATTAACACACATCCCTGTAGCCTTGCCAAATATGTCAACAAGTCTCCCAACAAAACCCAATTGCTCCCGTGAACGTAATAACACAGTAGTATCATCAACATAACCCACAAGGGTTGGTCGACCACTACTCGGACCCCACGATGTCTCTATTCCCCGCCCACAAACAGCCCAGTAAAAAGGGTCCTGCATACATGCAAAAAACATTTGAGACATGGGGCATCCCTGACGAATGCCCCTGCTCATGTGTACAAAAACACCTAACTTGCCATTAATTTGTACTTTAAAACCCGCTCCATTGTACAACGAACGGGCCCACATGATGACCTCATTTCCAAAACCCTGCCATCTCATAAATTTCCACAGAACCTCTCTTTCCACACTATCAAAAGTGGCTCGCCAGTCTAAAGCCAAAACACCATCCCCACCCCTCACCCCGCATTCCTCAACAAACTCCCTGATATTCCCATGACCATCATACATTGACCTACCTGGCACACCAAACTGACTCTTATGGATTACCTTATCAAACACTTTCTTAATTCTATTCATCAATATTTTCGCATATAGTTTATAGTCACTACACATCAACGATATGGGACGGTAGTCCTTAATCGCTAACGGCACATCACATTTCCTAACTAAGACCAACACCGCCGTACGCTGAGACAGACCTAACACCCCCCCCTCCTTCATCGCATTGAGTAAACGAACCATAAAAGTCCGTATTACCTCCCAATGTTTGATATAAAATTCACAAGGGATGCCATCAATGCCTGGAGCCTTCCCCTTACTCATTCCTTGTAGTGCCTCCCACACCTCTGCCTCAGATATAGGCCCACCCATGAGAAGGCGATCATAATCATTTAACTCGCATCGTACACCTCTTCCCAAATCCTGTATCGCATGCTCACTCACGTCTTTACTTTGCATCTGGATCTTACTCCAAGTATCGACATAAAAACTTATCCCCTCAGTTGTTGTTAAGACCTGTCCCTCACTATACCCGTCAACTTCCTCCTGCACCACTAAACTCACAATTTCAGTCGCTTTTCGCCTTTGTGTCTGACTTTGTAAGACGGCTTGTCACCCCACAAAGCCTCCTCCACCCCACTCGAAATGCGCACCCCATCGAAAACCTTATTTTTCAATACTTGGATTTGTTCTTTAATAGCATTGATCTCATCCACTGGGTAAACCCCTGTTCATAACATTGTCGTAGATGACCCTCCAGGTACCTCTGAAAACCATACTCCAAGCGAGTGGCCTCCTTACACCGATTCACATAAAAATCCTTAATTCGAGGCTTCACAACCTCATCCCACTGTCGTACTAAATCCCATCCCTCCCAGGAGTCTACTCCCATAGACGCCCAGAAGTCCTCGAATAGTTCCCTATCATCCGCACTTTGTAGCATCCGCGTATTCAGTTTCCAGTATCCCTTAAAACGATGCGGGAGACCTCCCCAGTCGAGCTCCACAAAAACTCCCCGGTGGTCGGAGAAAAAGACGTTCAATACACGCACACTGATTACGACCACCCGCCGAGACACATACACCCTATCTAAACATGCTGTATAGCCTTTATGCACAAAAGTATGCTCAATCCCAAAGTCACGTCCTCCGCGTACATCAACCAACCCCAAACCAGACAACAAGTCACCCAAAACAAGCGAACAGAACCCCGCCCCCCTCGGTTCAACATCTTTACGGCGCACTACACAGTTCCAGTCACCACCTACCACTGTAATTTCTGGCAGGGACCTCAAATAATATACCAAGACATCTCTAACAAAAGTATTTTTAATATTAACATCATGTTCAGCCAGCCCATATACCCCTACAAAACCAACTCTTCTACTACCCTAATCCCCCACGACTTGCACCACGCGACCCTCCCCCCCTTCCTCCCAATGTCTCAGCACAAACGGGCTGGTCGCTTTTATCAACACAGCCACTCCACCTTTCAGACGTCTGGAGTGAGTCACATAAATGTCATAACCATCCATCTCAAACAAACTTCCTACTTTATGGTTATGTTCTTGCAAAAAACACACATCCACTGCAAAACGATTCAACCACTCATGCACCTGCACACACTTTCTGACAGATTTCAAACCATTAACATTAATAGTTACACACCTAACTGTGTTAAAGGTGGCTTTCCTCTAGGGGCTACCACTCCCTTTTTCTCTTTGCGCCGGCAAGCACCCAAGGCACTTCCCGCACCTTTGGCAATCCCCGTGATATTACCTGCTGTCCTGGACTCGCGCGACCTCCCCCCACCCGTGATTTCCGACCACGTCTTCTTCCCTGAACGTTGTCCAGGGGTCAAGACATCATCGGAGTCGGACGGGGTAGCCGCACGCTTCCTAGAAACAGCATCTTCAGACATGTCAGTACTTGGAGTGTTCTCCTTGTGAATTTCTGCCTCAACAGTATGAAAACTCGAACTCTCCAAATCTCTCACTTTAGCTATCTGATCAGCATCATCTGCACGTAATTTCCCCCCATCAGAACACAACACAGAATCAGACTCATGCGATGCTAATAGGTCACTTAACGTAGATACAATGTCGGTTTCCATCTCACCTGCCTCTCTTGCTAGAGGGATTTCACTGTTCACATGTTCCACCTCGTCAAGGGAGGCAGTCCCAGGTAGAGTCACACAAGATGACTCTAGTAGCATGGCCCTATCAACCTCAGCACTCCATGATGTCATACGCGGCGAGGTCTCGACAACCTCCTCTTCCAGAGCCTGACGGGGTACCTCACCGTTAGGACGACGACCACGCCCCGATGGCGGCTGGCGCTGGACACACTGAGCCGCTATGTGATCCAGAGCGCCGCAGAGGCGGCAAGTTCTTCTCTGTCCAGGGTACGTAACGTACACCTGGGAACGAAACTCCTCCAGTTGAATGTACGAAGGAATCGGCTGACGCAGGGACATTTTCAACGTAAATGACCCCTCCTGAAGGCCATTATAGTGGCCATCAGACCACCTACCCATGGTGACCAGGTGGATCTTCCCATAACGTTCAAAAACGTCACGTATATCAACTTCATTGGCCTCAAAAGGCACGTTTCTCACACATACCCATGTATAGTATCGTGAAACGTCATGCAACTGGACAGAAACTGCTGGGGTGACTTGCTTACTTATATCCTGGTACTGGGTCACCATCTCGTACATCTGAGTGTCACAAAACTTGACGAAGATCCGTGTAGTTCCATTCAAGGCGACGCCACACAAGGATTCACGTTGAATGCCATAAGTATCACGAATGATTGCTGGCAGTAACACATTTACTGATTCGCCGGTGATAGATCCCTGCGTTAGTTGAATACAAACAGTATTAACACGGCGGCGAAACGCAGTCGCCATTGTTGTTGATGTTGTAAACACTCCTCCACCAGGTGTCGGGACTGAGGAGCAACAGCTGACAACCGCTCAGCACAACGCCTGAGCAGAGAATGTATGAACGACGAGGTATAAGAAGAAACTGCTTATTTCAAACACTATTAAACAGAGTAAAGACAATTTCTTCATCTCTGAAGTATTAGTGAGAGTTATACTCGTAACTGTATACATAATAAACCGTTCATTACATAACAAAAAACTACCACCACTGCTGCTGCTACTACTATTATTACTACTAATACTAGTGCTACTACTACTACTACTGCTGCTACTACTGCTACCACTACTACTACTACTGTTACTACTACCACTACTACTACTATTACTACTACTACTATTGCTACTACTACTACTACTGCTACTACCACTACTACTACCACTACTGTTACTACTACCACTACTACTACTATTACTACTACTACTATTGCTACTACTACTACTGTTACTACTACCACTACTACTATTACTACTACTACTACTACTGCTACTACTACTACTACTTCTCTTACTACTACCACTACTACTACTACAACTATTACTACTACCACTACTACTACTATTACTACTACTACTACTACTACTACTGTTACTACTACCACTACTATTACTACTACTACTACTGCTACTACTACTTCTGTTACTACTACCACTACTACTACTACAACTATTACACTCCCACTACTACTACTATTACTACTACTACTACTACTACTACTACTGCTGCTGCTGCTGCTACTACTACTACTACTACCACTACTACCACTGCTACTACTACTAAACCATACCACGGGCGGGTATGGTCAGCCACTGGACCAGCTAGCTGATCTAGTGGCTAACGCTAGAGTTCGTCACGGCCACGCTAGCTGCAGATTCGTCTGTAAAAACTTGCATTTGTGGTCACAGTGGTGCCTATGCTAACCTTCCTATGGTGTAGAAATATACCTAGTTGGACGAATCTTATTGTGGCTAGCTGGTCCAGTGGCTAACGCGACGGTCTGGAGTTTTGAGACTCTCTGATCGCGGGTTTTATCCCCGCCCGTGGTATAGTTTGTTTGCAATCGTGTCATTACGATTTCGTGAGTCATACTACTACTACTGTTACTACTACCACTAGTACTACTATTACTGTTTACTGTCAGCAGTTTTCATTATTGGTAATTTGTGAAGTGTTAGTTGCTAAATTTGATATCTTGTTTTATCGTTTATTAATTTTTTTCCAACATCCTGTGACTCCATAGACTTTGTATTACGCAGTTCACTTATTATATTTTCTGTCTTGCAATTATTAAGAACAGTCTACCTTACAAGTGCAGTTCTACCCTTATTAAGTATTTATAATTAATGTGTTGTGTAGATAAGTATTATTATATTTGCATTTTTTAATGTCATTTTTTTCACTTTTACTTTTCAAACTTGAACATCACATTCAGATCTTTTAGCTTATATATAATATAAGTTAATCTAACATAAACTTTGAATTTCTGGATGTTGTCTCTGTCATAATTAACTTTACATCTTGTTATTGTTATAAGTTGTTTAATCATAATTTTATACTTCTGTATATTGTCGTTATTTTCGTATTTTTTTTATGAATTATTCTAGTTAATTACTTTTTATTACTTCCCCACTTAATTTCTCACATCCTCGTTTCATTTACATGTCAACTATCTTCCTTAGACTCATCCTACATCGTAGTTCATGAATACTGGTACTGACTCCTATTCCTATTCTTCCGTAAATAATTATCTTTTTTACACATCAAGTCAGGTAAAAACTGTCTCAGTGCCACCAAGAATAACTCAGTATTCAGTTACAATGTTAGATCTCTGAGTTAGTGCTCTGATGGCCTCTTAGCATTCTTTAATTCTTTAAATGTTCACATGTCTATATTATTACGGCTTAAACATGAGACATCAGCCATACATAACTGTAGATCTGATCATACAGGGCAAGGTACTACAATTTAATACTTCAACGAATAAATATGTATTAAATCTACATATGGGATGAACACTGGGAATATATAGTTATTAAATTTAAAACAAAAAAAATTTAGATCCTAATTTGAATTGGAGCAGTGTACAGGCTGCCTCATACTAACATAAGAACATAAGAAAGAAGGAACACTGCAACAGGCCTACTGACCCATTCGGATCAGGTCCATGTCCCCCCCCCCCGAGTCAGCCCAATGACCCACCCAGTCTGGTCACCTCCACTTAAGGAAGGAGCACGGCACCAGACCCAGCAGCACGAGCTAGTCAGGTCCAACTCACACCCACCCACTGCCACTCATGTATTTATCTAATATATTTTTAAAACTACACAACGTTTTAGCCTCAATAACTGTACTCGGGAGTTTGTTCCACTCATCCACAACTCTATTACCAAACCAGTGCTTTCCTATATCCTTCCTGAATCTGAATTTTTCCAACTTGAAACTATTGCTGCGAGTCCTGTCTTGGCTGGAAATTTTCAGCACGCTATTTACATCCCCTTTATTTATTCCTGTTTTCCATTTATACACCTCGATCATATCCTCCCTAATTCTACGCCTTTCGAGAGATTGCACATTCAGGGCCCTCAGTCTATCCTCATAGGGAAAATTTCTGATACATGGGATCATCTTTGTCATCCTCCTCTGTACGTTTTCCAGAGCATTTATATCCATTCTGTAATACGGTGACCAGAACTGAGCAGCATAGTCTAAATGAGGCCTAACCAAGATATATAGAGTTGAAGAACAACCTAAGGACTTCTATTATTTATACTTCTAGATATGAAGCAAAGAATTCTGTTATCTTTATTGCGAACACTAATGCACTGTTGTCTTGGTTTTAGATTACTACTAACCAGAACTCCTAAATTCTTCTCGCAATCAGTAGTATTAAGATCTACATTATTTAGTTTATATGCCTCATGGTTATTTTCCTGTCCAGCATTTAGAACTTTGCATCTGTCTATATTAAACTGCATCTGCCACTTCTCCGACAATTGCGTCAGTCTATTCAAATCATCCTGGAGTGCTCTAGTGTCCTCATTAGAATGAATTGGACGGCCTATTTTGGTGTCATCAGCAAATTTGCTTATGTCGCTATTTATTCCCTCATCTTTGTCGTTTATGTAAACTGTGAACAACAACGGGCCCAACACTGACCCCTGAGGAACACCGCTTGTGACGTGTGCCCATTCTGATTTCTCCCCATTTATGCAAACTCTCTACTGCCTATTTGTCAGTCATGCCTCTACCAAGGAAAAAATTTCTCCTAATATTCCGTGTGCCTTAAGTTTCCTTAATAGCCTCTGGTGTGGAACTCTATCGAAACCCTTACTGAAGTACATATACACAATATTATATTCATTACCATGATCTACCTCCTCAAACACCTTAGTGAAAAATGTTAGTAAATTTGTAAGACAGGAACGCCCCTTTGTAAAACCGTGTTGAGAATCATTAATCAATCTGTGCCTATCAAGATGGTTACGAATTGCTACGGCAATTATTGACTCCATAAATTTTCCCACTATGAAGGTAAGGCTTATTGGTCTATAGTTCGAAGCTAAGGACCTGTCACCTGCCTTGTAAATAGGTATTACATTTGCCATTTTCCACTTATCAGGCACTATGCCAGTTTGTAGTGATATGTTAAAAAGATTAGCCAAAGGTAGGCTAAGTTCCTCTTTACATTCCATTAACACCCTTGCAAACAATTCATCTTCTTCTTCTTCTTCTTCTTCTTATGACCAGAGCTTTGGTAAGATGGGTAAGGAAGAAGGATGGGTAAGGATGAAAATATTGGAAAAGGGTGGGAGGGGGGGAGAGGTAGGATATAAAAGGTAAGTGGCCCAACCACTTTGGTGTAATTTAAAAAGTGTATGTGAAATGATAAGATATTCTTTAAGGGGTATAATACTAACCCATCAGAGTCACATAGATATAATAGGTATATAAGTACATGACTCTGAATTGGTAGTAATTATACAAGTTGCAATTGCTTTTTTTTTTTTTTTTTTTTTTTTTTTTTTTCGATTGCACAACGGATATTTATGCGACAATGAAGGGGCAATAATTTTCTGGCCAGTTTATAATTTCGTGACAATGGCTTCTTAACAATTCATCAGGGTCTGGGAACTTGTTAGATTTTAGTTTCCCTATTTGTCTGAGGACCATGTCACTAGTTACCGCAATCGTGCATAGTTTATTATCGTCCTGTTCTACATAATCTATTATTTCAGGAATATCGCTAGTATTTTCCTGGGTGAAAACTGAGAGGGAGTAGGTATTGAGAATTTCACACATATCCTTATCACTGTCAGTGATCTGACCAGAGTTACTCTTAAGTGGGCCAATCTTGTCCCTAATCTTACTTCTGTATACCTCAAAGAACTCTTTTGAGTTAGTATTTCAATCCCTTGCGACCTTAGCCTCATAATCCCTTTTTGCTATTCTTATTCCTTTCTTTATTTCTCTCTTTAATTGAACATATTGATTTCTTAATTGCCCATCCTCTCTTTTGATACGCCTATATATGCCTCTCTTTTGACCAATGAGATGTTTCAATCTATTGTTCATCCATTTGGGATCATTTTTGTTAGATCTAATTTCCATAATCGGAACAAAAGTTGTCTGGGCAGCTAGAACTATGCTCTGAAAAACGTCATATGGGCAACCAAGATCACCTACCTGACCCATAGTCAGGACATCCCAATTTAGCCCACCCTGGTAATTTTTCAGTCCCAAGAAGTCGGCCAAGAGAAAATCTGGGACAGAGATTTGATTGCAGTTATCTGGGGGATTCCATGATATATTGAAACTAAATGATTTGTGATCACTTTCCCCAACCTCATCATTAACCTCAAGATTATTAATTAGTGACTCTTTGTTGGCAAGAACCAAGTCAAGCAGATTGTTTCTACTAGTTGGTTCTGTCACAACCTGTTCTAAAAAGCAATCCTGAACAGTATCAAGAAAGGCACTACACTCAAGATTTCCTGTCATATTGTTCCAATCAATTTGTCTCAAGTTAAAATCTCCCATCATCACAACATTTTCATATCTAGATGCCATATGAATTTCGTCCCATAACAGCTTACTGCACCCCCTATCAAGGTTTGGGTGCCTATAAATCACACCCGAAATTAATTTGTCACAACCCTCGAAAAACTGTAGCCAAACAGATTCTGTGTTTGATGTTTCTAATCTTATATCATGTCTAAAACAGTAATTTAAATTTTCTCTGACATACATCGCCACTTCACCACCCTTCCTGTTGACCTTATCAGTGTGGAATAGTTTATAACCCTGTATGTTGCATTCAAAAGGCATTTCTCTATCTTTCAGGTTGAACCAGGTCTCTGTTATACCAATAATATCTATATTACCTGCACTTGCAAGTAATCTTAACTCATCTATCTTATTTCTTAGACTCCTGCTATTTGTATAGTAAACCTTAAGGGAGCTAGTCACTCGTTGCCCTCTGCTATCTCTCTTTGTTTGTTGATCAATTAATTTGCCATTACTAGCAACTTTATTTTGAATATTGTCTTTAAAACATATCCCTGAGGTATCCCGGTAATAACTGATGTTTTTAACCCTAATACTGCAGCCTGATTGTTTCCCACAAACACCCATACCTCTACAATCTATCAGTTTAAATTCCTAGACAAGTCATCATTTACCGTCTCAATCGAATTGGCTAATGCAACCACTCCATCCCCAGAGAGATGAACCCCATCCCTTGCATATATATTACATTTGCCAAAGAATAGGTCCCAGTTATCAATGAATGGGATTACAAGTTCCTTGCAGTACCTGTCTAGCCAGCAATTTATATCAATTGCCCTAGACATCCATTCATTGCCCACTCCCTTTCTAGGCAAGATGCTACATATGACTCGGATCCCTCCCTTAGACCTAACTACTTCTATGGTTGACCTTTACTTATCCAGCAGCTCCTGTCTCCTGCCCTTCCCAATGTCATTACCCGCAGCACTTAGACAGATAATGGGCTTGTTCCTATTACCTGACATAATATTATCCAACCTGCTGACTATGTCACCAACACCAGCTCCAGGAAGACACACTCTCTGTCTGACCTTTCTGTCTCTGTTACAAAATGCACAGTCCATATATCTTACCTGCGAATCTCCTTCTATTAAAATATTCTTACCTTGATTAGCAGGGGAATCAGTGGTACCTTCAACCTCATTAACCACTGAAGTACACTCGTCCAGGAGAACAGAGAATCGATTTCCTACCTTCACATCTTCTCTGTTAACCTTCCTTATCTTCCTTCTTCCTGAACTGTGAACCACTTGACACTTAAAGCGGCTGCCACTATCACTGCTGGTGACCATTTCCTCCTTACCAGCTAAATCCTTCTCACACTCGCTCCCAAACTCATCTAGGCAAAGCTTCAGCCTCCTATTTTCCTCCTGAAGAAGTAGAATCTCCTTCTTCAACACTTTAACCTGAGATTCTAAAACACTACAAGAAGCCATGGTGTTTGGTAACACCTCACAATTTCTTGCTAAATACAAGCTATAACTATGCCTACGAGAATTTCTGAGGTAAGTGCATCCTCAGTTGACCATATCTAAACCAATAATAATAAAAGTAATAATCTTATCTTTATTTCTACTAAGTACATGTACAAGGTATATAGGCCTAGCTGACATCACTGACATGCTACTCTACAGAAAACCCCTTGTTATGCTGAGCATTTCGGGCAAATTATATCAGTTTTCTCCCAGGATGCGACCTACACCAGACCACTAACACCCAGGTACCCATTTTATACTGATGGGCGAACATAGACTACCGGTGAAAAGAAACACACTTAATGTTTCAACCCATGCAGGGAATCGAACCCGGACGATTACCACGTGAAGCGAGAGCTTTTGCCACCAGGACACGAGCTACTGTAATAGTTCCGCTCAAAGCAGGGATAATCACAGATAATACTACTGATCACTACCCCACCTTCCTCATAACCAACATATGCAAATTACCACTAGATAGATGTTACTAGAAAACTAGTAACATCTAGTTTCGTCTATATTATGAAAACATCAGTAAATAACCTTATTACAGCAGTTAGTGACAATGACCGGCACAAAGATTACAGACAATTGGGTCAATGTTTCTCTACAGATAACACTAAGCCTCTAAAATAGATATTATCCTACTGAAACTAAGCAGATGACAGGAAAGAGCCTTGATAACCACTGACAACGAATAACATGCTCAGGCCCATTGATAAAAAAACATATCTATGAAAAACAGTTTACACTGTAGTAATAACTAAAGAACAGACTAAAATCAGTACTACTTACCAATCTAATTAAGAAGTCTAAACTACCATATTATACTAGCAGGTTTTATGACATAAAAGAGGATATGAAAGAGATCTGGAAGCCTCTCCTGAATCTCAGGCCAAAACCAGAAATATAGACATAAATAAACTAAATAAACCTCACATCCAGCCTCCTGAAACAGCCAATATACTAAATGATTTCATCTCTACTATAGGATCAAATCTAGCTAGCAAAATTCCGAGTTCTAATGTCCTGACTGGAAGTTATCGAAACTAACTCTGTCTTGTTCCAGGTAATCCTTTTGAGATCAATATTATAATAAATTCATTGAAAATCAAGACAGGAACTTAATAATTTGCCACCACTAAAGTACATAAAAAGCTCATGTGTTGTCACCCACTATTGCAACATTGTATAACAAATCAATTGAAACCAGAAATTCTAGCAGTGCTGAAGGTAGCAATGGTTACTCCAATATATAAAGGAGGAGACCCAAATAATGTAAATAATTATAGGCCAATATCCACCTCACCATTGTTATCCAAAATCTTCAAAAAATTAATTCAGAAACGAGTTTACTCTTTCATGTCCCACAATATATTCAACCCTTTCTAGTTTGGTTTCAGGCCAAAGTACAAATGATGTAATTATAAAAGTACCGAACTTGATTTAGACAGCTCTTGAAAATAATGAATATCCTCTGGGTCTCTTCTTAGACTTGTAGGGAGCTTTCAGTACACTGGGCCACAGCATCCTGCATCTTAAACCAAAATATTGTGTTATGAGAGGTCATACTCTTGCATACTTAAAGTCCTAGCAGACACCAGTATGTCTCCATCAATAGCATATCCTCGTCAACGCAGCCTGTCGACATGGTGGAATCTCAATTCAGTGATAATATGATGATGGTATACAATACCAACAAGTTTGTAAGACATATATACAACCGTTAGGTATCTTCATTTCAAAACGTTGCACCTACACAAAATGTTTCTTCAGTCGAATACAGAGGAGGCAGCAGAAGAAGTAGAGATTTAAAGACGATGTAATCATTACATCATCGTCGAAGAGATGGTCAGTCCCTCAGCCTGTAGAAGAATTCTGGTCCATAGTCTGGAGCACTGTGAAGCTAAAGAAAGATAATGGAAACTTATATACTGTCACAGGTGAGGCACAAATAATCTTCACGGCAAGGCAGGCGGGGCCCACTAGTATAAGTAGGAATGTAATCACTGAGAGGCAGTGCGGCAAACCTACTGGGCAGATCCCACTAAAATCTAACCTTTCTCATTCCTAACTAGTGGTCAGTACAGTGTTCTTGTCCCATTGATTTTCCTGATATATATCAACGATGTCTCCAATGCATCTCGTTTCCCTGAACCTGTTCTGTTTGCAGATCCATGAATCCGAATTCTCTCAACAACCCTGTTAATGAGGAACTCATAAAGGCATTTACCGGGATAACTGCTAATAAACTCTCTCCTAAAAAATTCTTAGGTCTGCACCATAATGCAACTTGAAGTTCAATACCCACATCCAGCACATAAAAAAAGGTCTCCAAAACAGTAAGTATCTCTCTATTTACATTGTACTACTCTTTGATCTAACTCACCTATGGTACTTGTGCCTGGATCTCTACTACGTCTTATCATCTAAAGCCAATAATTACAAAACAAACAGCCTTTGAGCAAACGATTACCCAATCCAGTGCCAGGCAACACGCTCCCCCATTCTTCAAAATTTTTTTATTATTATCACACTGGCCGATTCCCACCAAGGCAGGGTGGCCCGAAAAAGAAAAGCTTTCACCATCATTCACTCCATCACTGTCTTGCCAGAAGGGTGCTTTACACTACAGTTTTTAAACTGCAACATTAACACCCCTCCTTCAGAGTGCAGGCACTGTACTTCCCATCTCCAGGACTCAAGTCCGGCCTGCCGGTTTCCCTGAATCCCTTCATAAATGTTACTTTGCTCACACTCCAACAGCACGTCAAGTATTAAAAACCATTTGTCTCCATTCACTCCTATCAAACACGCTCACGCATGCCTGCTGGAAGTCCAAGCCCCTCGCACACAAAACCTCCTTTACCCCCTCCCTCCAACCCTTCCTAGGCCGACCCCTACCCCGCCTTCCTTCCACTACAGACTGATACACTCTTGAAGTTATTCTGTTTCGCTCCATTCTCTCTACATGTCCGAACCACCTCAACAACCCTTCCTCAGCCCTCTGGACAACAGTTTTGGTAATCCCGCACCTCCTCCTAACTTCCAAACTACGAATTCTCTGCATTATATTCACACCACACATTGCCCTCAGACATGACATCTCCACTGCCTCCAGCCTTCTCCTCGCTGCAACATTCATCACCCATGCTTCACACCCATATAAGAGCGTTGGTAAAACTATACTCTCATACATTCCCCTCTTTGCCTCCAAGGACAAAGTTCTCTGTCTCCACAGACTCCTAAGTGCACCACTCACTCTTTTTCCCTCATCAATTCTATGATTCACCTCATCTTTCATAGACCCATCCGCTGACACGTCCACTCCCAAATATCTGAATACGTTCACCTCCTCCATACTCTCTCCCTCCAATCTGATATTCAATCTTTCATCACCTAATCTTTTTGTTATCCTCATAACCTTACTCTTTCCTGTATTCACCTTTAATTTTCTTCTTTTGCACACCCTACCAAATTCATCCACCAATCTCTGCAGCTTCTCTTCAGAATCTCCCAAGAGCACAGTGTCATCAGCAAAGAGCAGCTGTGACAACTCCCACCCTGTGTGTGATTCTTTATCTTTTAACTCCACGCCTCTTGCCAAGACCCTCGCATTTACTTCTCTTACAACCCCATCTATAAATATATTAAACAACCACGGTGACATCACACATCCTTGTCTAAGGCCTACTTTTACTGGGAAAAAATTTCCCTCTTTTCTACATACTCTAACTTGAGCCTCACTATCCTCGTAAAAACTCTTCACTGCTTTCAGTAACCTACCTCCTACACCATACACTTGCAACATCTGCCACATTGCCCCCCTATCCACCCTGTCATACGCCTTTTCCAAATCCATAAATGCCACAAAGACCTCTTTAGCCTTATCTAAATACTGTTCACTTATATGTTTCACTGTAAACACCTGGTCCACACACCCCCTACCTTTCCTAAAGCCTCCTTGTTCATCTGCTATCCTATTCTCCGTCTTACTCTTAATTCTTTCAATTATAACTCAACCATACACTTTACCAGGTACACTCAACAGACTTATCCCCCTATAATTTTTGCACTCTCTTTTATCCCCTTTGCCTTTATACAAAGGAACTATGCATGCTCTCTGCCAATCCCTAGGTACCTTACCCTCTTCCATACATTTATTAAATAATTGCACCAACCACTCCAAAACTATATCCCCACCTGCTTTTAACATTTCTATCTTTATCCCATCAATCCCGGCTGCCTTACCCCCTTTCATTTTACCTACTGCCTCACGAACTTCCCCCACACTCACAACTGGCTCTTCCTCACTCCTACAAGATGTTATTCCTCCTTGCCCTATACACGAAATCACAGCTTCCCTATCTTCATCAACATTTAACAATTCCTCAAAATATTCCCTCCATCTTCCCAATACCTCTAACTCTCCATTTAATAACTCTCCTCTCCTATTTTTAACTGACAAATCCATTTGTTCTCTAGGCTTCCTTAACTTGTTAATCTCACTCCAAAACTTTTTCTTATTTTCAACAAAATTTGTTGATAACAGCTCACCCACTCTCTCATTTGCTCTCTTTTTACATTGCTTCACCACTCTCTTAACCTCTCTCTTTTTCTCCATATACTCTTCCCTCCTTGCATCACTTCTACTTTGTAAAAACTTCTCATATGCTAACTTTTTCTCCCTTACTACTCTCTTTACATCATCATTCCACCAATCGCTCCTCTTCCCTCCTGCACCCACTTCAAAATTAGTATGCATAATATGCATTTATATAGGTAGTAGGTTGGTAGACAGCAACCACCCAGGGGGGTACTACCGTCCTGCCAAGTGAGTGTAAAACGAAAGCCTGTAATTGTTTTACATGATGGTAGGATTGCTGGTGTTTTTTTCTTTCTGTCTCATACATATGCAAGATTTCAGGTACGTCTTATTACTTCTACTTACACTTAGATCACACTACACATACGTGTACAAGCATTTATATATATACACACCCCTCTGGGTTTTCTTCTATTTTCTTACTAGTTCTTGTTCTTGTTTATTTCCTCTTATCTCCATGGGGAAGTGGAACAGAATTCTTCCCCCGAAAGCTATGCGTGTTGAAAGAGGCGACTAAAATGCCGGGAGCAAGGGGCTAGTAACCCCTTCTCCTGTATAAATTACTAAATTTAAAAAGAGAAACTTTTGTTTTTCTTTTTGGGCCACCCTGCCTTGGTGGGAAACGGCCGATTTGTTGAAAAAAAATATGCATTTATACTACTGTGCATGCATTATAAATAGAACAATGAATTTAATAAAAAAAAAACTCCTCTTGTGCACAGACATAACACAACGCCCGAAAATCACTTTGATATTCCCAGTGTGTATAAAAGGTCCTAAAATTTGGAACTTCCTGCACGAAGATTCTAAAGGTCTCCTACCTGCCAATCGCTTTAAAACTATTAAATGAAAAATTCCTTAATTGATCTCAACATCAACACAGTTTGTCAAAAAAGACAAGTGGTCATCCAGTTCTGACCAGGTTCTTCTTCCAGTCTTCTTTCAATTCTCACATATAATTAGTAGCATATGTTGTCTCAATATATTTAAATAGTAATTTAAGTAACTAGTAACTATGCTAAACATAACAATTATGTATTCTTTTGTGATTTTTAATGAATTAACTTAATTAATTTTAGTATATGTATAATGTACTAAAATTAATTCAGTTAATTCATAAAAGAAATCACAAAAGAATATATAATTGTTATATTTAGCATAGTGAGTAGTACAAGTTACTTAAATTACTATTCAAATATAATGAGACAACATATGCTAATAATTATATGTGGGAGCTGAAAGAAGACTGGAAGAAGAACCTGGTCACAACTGGTTGACAACTTCTCTTTTTTGACAAAGCGTATTTGTTTTTGTTTTTTTTTTTTTTTGCTTGAGAAGCTGTGCATTCCTTGGAACTTCATGTTATAGTATATCCTGCGCTGTAATACTGAAATTTAGATTAGTATCTGTATTTGTATTCGACCAACATTAACAACCTTCACAAAAGTTAAAGTTTGTTGTGTAACTAAAACAGCTAAATTATTCTTCATGCAAAAATTCCACTGTATAATGACATGTTACAAGCTGATGCAAGCTATGTAAAGACTGAAATACTCTGCATAACCAGGAACTTAATATAAAGTATATCAATAATATCACATATTCTGTGACAATAATGGTTATAATTATCACCATAATTTTTAAATGGGTGGACTGGTAAGCCAGCGGAAGGCTTTGGTCAGATGACCAAAAGCACCAATGGCGGGTTATCATATGACTAAAAACACTTGTCCTGTTTCCTGACAAACCTTACCTAACATATTCTGTACCGGTTATTAACAAATGTTTAAAGAAATTTGTTTTACATTGTAGGTAAAGTAAAAAGTCTGAGCTTATCCAAAGCATTACACATTTTGCGACTCATTTACTGGAGTGTACTTTGCTGTTGCTGCCTGCAGACTACGAAGTCTTGATAGAACGAAGGAACGTTACTGCCATTAGAGTTAACGACACTGTTAGAGAACAATTAGCTATAAATTTGCACAACACTTTAATGTCCAAAGAAATCGATAGGACCATAATTTGGTCGGACTGGCCACTACACTTAACTTATTAACTACATTTCAGGCATGTAGAATCTCACCAAACTATTGTCTAGAGGGATAACACTAAATAAGTTGAAAAATAAACCAGCGTAGTGTTTCCACGACCCTAGTTGGTTAGCAGACAACAACAACTGACCTATGTAAAGGATTGCTATGACATCTGACACAGTTGCTGCTTAGAATTCACACAGAGGTAAGTAAATCTGCTGTTGATATTAAGATTTCTCCTGTGTACACTGACTTGCAAATTTTAGATCTAGCTTGTCATTGATTCGAGCTCTACCTTCTCTGTGATTAATTATCATGACAGAAACGGTATTCAAGTTCTTGAATAAAATAACTGTTGATTATCAATTTCCACATCCTGTAAAATATTGGGTCCATATTTTACTTTAACTTGTCTTACGTCGTCGAATTGACGCCAGGTTGCACATTTGTCGTGGACCACCACCATTGCCAAAAGAACAGGTGCCACTATTGCAACACTCTGAAATCACCAGAGTGAATTGCAGCGGTGCAATATTCCTAACAGGAACACTGGTTCACACTCCAATGAATTCGAACATGTATTCATTTACATGAGCAACTACACTAGCCGTACATTTGGAAGTCGTCTCAGATTTAACAACAGAAATATTAAAAAAAGTTGCTACTCGGCTTTGTTGCCAGGTGTTCATCTCAAAATGCTTACATGTTTTGGACAAGAGAATCAATTTTGTGGCGAATTCAAGAAACATCGTACAGATCTGTCGACGTCAAAAGGTGCAGGATCTCTCTACCTGACATATATGTACCTGGAAATTCTTCACTTCATAAATACCTGCATCAGTGGGGATGAGGGGAGGATTCTATGATAGGCTGATAGGTGTGGTTAAGCACCGACTCTGGAAAACTACACCGACAGAAGTCATTCTAGAGAATTTACTAAACAACTTTCTCGGGGTAGAGACATGAACTTAAAACCGGCCTTTGACCTTCCTGTGTGAGAAAGTGAACTTGGATGTACTTATTCTATCCCACTTATTAACAGGTTGTCGATTAGAAGTGGTTCTTATCTACTGAAAAATACCTGATGATGATCAAGACTATAATAATGGAAAAAAAAACAGAGAAAATATAAACAGATGAACCAAGTGTTGGCACTTCACGAAACAGAATATGATGCGAGTGATCCTAAAAATAGAAATCTTATATATCTTCAGACTTCGTTGTGATCGACAATGTCACAGAACACAGTGGACATCGGGCAGTTTTAAAAGTGTTCTGACTGGCACGAAGAGTCTTGAACAGCTCGAGTACTGAGTTGCGGAACACAAGTTTATGAACAATCAGTCAACAAATGTTGTTGTTCAGTGAACAACTTATTGGTAGGCAACAAGTACATTACTGAAAAGAAAGACATCCATTAAGAAACATACTATGATATGAAGCAAGAAACACATCAAGCAATGTATCATAAAGCACATCAAGAAGTGCATCAAGAAGTGCATCAAAAGTGCATAAAGGAGTGAATCAAGAAACTCATCAAGAAGTGCATCAAAAACTCATCAAGAAGTACATCAAAAATTTGAAGAAATGCATCATAAAATTCGTTAAGAAACTCATCAAGAAATGCATCAAGAAACTAATTAAGAAGTTCATCAAGAAACTCATCAAGAAGTTCATCGAGAAACTGAAGAAATGCTTCATGAAATTCATCAAGAAATTCATCAAAAATGCCTCAAGAAACCTAAGAAATGCATTAAGAAATTCATCAAGAAACTCATCAAGAAATAATAATAATAATAATAATCATAATAATAATAATAATAATAATAATAATAATAATAATAATAATAATGATGATAATAATAATAATAATAATAATAATAATAATAATAATAATAATAATAATAATAATAATAATAATAATAATAATAATAATAATAATATCATTATTTACTACAAGTACATGTACAAGGTATACAGGTCTAGCTGACATCACTGACATACTACTATATATACAGCTGCTTGTTATGCTGAGCATTTCGGGTAAATTAGGTAAGTTTTGTCCCAGGATGCGACCCACTCCAGTCGACTAACACCCAGGATGCGACCCACACCAGTCGGCTAACACCCAGGATGCGACCCACACCAGTCGGCTAACACCCAGGATGCGACCCACACCAGTCGGCTAACACCCAGGATGCGACCCACACCAGTCGGCTAACACCCAGGATGCGACCCACACCAGTCCACTAACACCCAGGATGCGACCCACACCAGTCCACTAACACCCAGGATGCGACCCACACCAGTCCACTAACACCCAGGATGCGACCCACACCAGTCCACTAACACCCAGGATGCGACCCACACCAGTCCACTAACACCCAGGATGCGACCCACACCAGTCCACTAACACCCAGGATGCGACCCACACCAGTTCACTAACACCCAGGATGCGACCCACACCAGTCCACTAACACCCAGGATGCGACCCACACTAGTCCACTAACACCCAGGATGCGACCCACACCAGTCCACTAACACCCAGGATGCGACCCATACCAGTCCACTAACACCCAGGATGCGACCCACACCAGTCCACTAACACCCAGGATGCGACCCACACCAGTCCACTAACACCCAGGATGCGACCCACACCAGTCCACTAACACCCAGGATGCGACCCACACCAGTCCACTAACACCCAGGATGCGACCCACACCAGTCCACTAACACCCAGGATGCGACCCACACCAGTCCACTAACACCCAGGATGCGACCCACACCAGTCCACTAACACCCAGGATGCGACCCACACCAGTCCACTAACACCCAGGATGCGACCCACACCAGTCCACTAACACCCAGGATGCGACCCACACCAGTCCACTAACACCCAGGATGCGACCCATACCAGTCCACTAACACCCAGGATGCGACCCATACCAGTCCACTAACACCCAGGATGCGACCCACACCAGTCCACTAACACCCAGGATGCGACCCACACCAGTCCACTAACACCCAGGATGCGACCCACACCAGTCCACTAACACCCAGGATGTGACCCACACCAGTCCACTAACACCCAGGATGTGACCCACACCAGTCCACTAACACCCAGGATGCGACCCACACCAGTCCACTAACACCCAGGATGTGACCCACACCAGTCCACTAACACCCAGGATGTGACCCACACCAGTCCACTAACACCCAGGATGCGACCCACACCAGTCCACTAACACCCAGGATGTGACCCACACCAGTCCACTAACACCCAGGATGCGACCCACACCAGTCCACTAACACCCAGGATGCGACCCACACCAGTTCACTAACACCCAGGATGCGACCCACACCAGTCCACTAACACCCAGGATGCGACCCACACCAGTCCACTAACACCCAGGATGCGACCCACACCAGTCCACTAACACCCAGGATGCGACCCACATCAGTCCACTAACACCCAGGTAGCCAGTTTACTGATGAGTGAACATGACAACCTGTGTAAAGAAACACGCACAATGTTTCCACCCTCGCTGGGAATTGAGCCCAGACCCTCACCGTGTGAAGCGAGAGCTCTAGCCACCAGGCATTTAGAATTCATCAAAAGACTCATCAAGAAATGCATCAAGAAACTAATCAAGAAACTCATCAAACAATGCATCAAGAAACTCAAAAAACTCATCAAGAAACTCATCAAGAAACTCATCAAGAAATGCAACAAGAAACTCATCAAGAAACTCATCAAGAAACTCATCAAGAAACTCATCAAGAAACTCATCAAGAAACTCATCAAGGAACTCATCAAGAAACTCATCAAGAAACTCATCAAGAAACTCATCAAGGAACTCATCAAGAAACTCATCAACAAACTCATCAAGAAACTCATCAAGAAATTCATCAAGAAACTCATCAAGAAATTCATCAAGAAACTCATCAAGAAACTCATCAAGAAATTCATCAAGAAACTCATCAAGAAACTCATCAAAAAACTCATCAAGAAACTCATCAAGAAATTCATCAAGAAACTCATCAAGAAATTCATCAACAAACTCATCAAGAAACTCATCAAGAAACTCATCAAGAAACTCATCAAGAAACTCATCAAGAAATTCATCAAGAAACTCATCAAGAAATTCATCAAGAAACTCATCAAGAAACTCATCAAGAAACTCATCAAGAAATTCATCAAGAAACTCATCAAGAAATTCATCAAGAAATTCATCAAGAAATTCATCAAGAAATTCATCAAGAAACTCATCAAGAAACTTATCAAGAAACTCATCAAGAAATTCATCAAGAAACTTATCAAGAAACTCATCAAGAAACTTATCAAGAAACTCATCAAGAAATTCATCAAGAAACTCATCAAGAAACTCATCAAGAAATTCATCAAGAAACTTATCAAGAAACTCATCAAGAAATTCATCAAGAAACTTATCAAGAAACTCATCAAGAAATTCATCAAGAAACTTATCAAGAAATTCATCAAGAAACTTATCAAGAAACTCATCAAGAAATTCATCAAGAAACTTATCAAGAAACTCATCAAGAAATTCATCAAGAAACTTATCAAGAAATTCATCAAGAAACTCATCAAGAAACTCATCAAGAAACTCATCAAGAAACTCATCAAGAAACTTATCAAGAAACGTCAAGACACCTAGACAAACTGCTCTAACAGTCAAGCAAGAGTGGAGAAACATCACGAGGAAGGAATGTTATCACTAAATGTATTTCAGTGGCTGATGGCACTGGGAAAGGTATTCCTATATTGCATAACTCCAGCTCCTGGTACCTTAACACTGAATACCTCCAGCTCCCGGTACCTTAACACTGCATAACTCCAGCTCCCGGTACCTTAACACACTCATACAGGGCAGCGCAGTCTGTAATGCAGCTCAATTTAAGTGTCGAAATTTGAAGGGATTCAGAAGAGGCATTCACAAGTCCTCAGATGGAAATTAATAATCCATTTTTTAATATAATAAATTAGAATATGAGTAACAACACTGCGACTAGCCTGGGTATCGAACCCGTGCTGTTTTAGCCCTCCTCATGGTGAGCGAAAATTCACGACGTTCTAACCCACTGGACCATCCAATTAGAATATATATAACACAAACCTAATTCAAACGTTCAGAGGTTAAAGAGAGCAATATCCTAAAATACACAAGCACATCAATCTTGAAGTGTCTCAGAACTTACATTATCAGAAGATAATCAGTATAACAAGAAAAACAGTACTTATATTTTCCAAATTTGTTCTAAAAGAAAACTGGGACCTATCCAGGACAAAATCAGTCCAACCTATTCTCTAAGTAAGACTAACCAGCGTTTAAATAGTAAAGAAATAAGAATGTAAGAAAATAACTGGGTCTTATTTCAGCTTTAGGTACATAAATTTTTATTTACAATGGCTTCTAGGGCACGCAGATGTGTAGGCAAATAAAATTACAAAATGTAGATTTAAACACAATGACTTGTTATCATAAGAAACTTGTTATCATAAGAAACTTGTTATCATAAGAAACTTGTTATCATAAGAAACTTGTTATCATAAGAAACTTGTTATCATAAGAAACTTGTTATCATAAGAAACTTGTTATCATAAGAAACTTGTTATCATAAGAAACGTTTTCTAGTTATTCTACAGATATCAACTTGTATAATAAAATTAGCACATTAAAATTTACACAACCTAATAACAAGATGAAGCTGACTTCGAGGAAAAACACATCAGTATTGACAGTTTACAGCCGACCAGATGATGCATTCTCCAGTTATTACAGAGAATCCAACAAAATTTGCATCTACACAGCCTTAACCCAAGAAACATTTGATTCAGTTTATAAGATGAATCAGCAGTATAAGACTGATGTTATTCACAATTGTTTTATTTTAATCAAGGCAAAGCGCTATAGAAGTAGGGGCCATATTAGGAACCCTGTCGTAATGGGTTTTAAAGTGGAGCAAACAGCATTAGTATATAACTAGTATTTCCTTCACCACATATATACAAGTATGTACTCTTATGTACACTATGTACAGAGGATGAATGGTAAGTGTACCACACAGTGACAAAAGATGACAAAAGCAGAGGCCAGAGAGAGTGCACCGTACTCAACCAGCAGCTCAGGCAAGTCTGTCAATGCTTATCACAAGTGAACCACGTTACTTCAGCTTTGATGGGTTTGCCCATGATTGGTCAATGAACCTATTGATCATTAAACCCTTAGCACCCGGTTTGCTGGTTTGGAGGCAGCCTATATGGTAGTGTGGCATATGTTGAATAAAATGTAATATACTCTTAGTATGCCACAGGCCATATGGAACCTGTGGAATGGGAGACTTTCAGATTTTACTCAAGGAAGAGGAAGATAAATTCAGTTCCTTGGACTAAGAGTCCTTGAATAATGCAGTAATGTGAAATAATTAAAATTGGTAAAAATAGCATCAACATTAACAGTCTTAACCTTCTTCTGTGGATTCACTTGTGCTGAAATTCTGAGGCTCATCAATGGTGGTTTTCTTCAGCCATTACGTGAAAATAAACTCTGGGAACAGCCAATGTAACACTGTCCTCAGGTCAACCACTCATTCAAATTGCTCCATGAATTTTATCCTAGATAAGTTACATCAGCGTTGATCGAATACAATATTCTCGAGTAATAAACGAGAATTTTAGAGAAACAAACGAAATGTTTTGTTGAGAATATTCTGAAAATAGGAAAGTTTATCCTTATTAAACTTAAACTCTTCACATAAATCCATTGTTAAGCTTCTTTTTTTTCCTTATTTACATTCTGTTTAAAATTCTTTGCAATCCCGTTGGAAAAATTCATTATTTTCATTTTTTCAGGAAATCCATTATTATGTAATTGCTAAAAGCATTGGAAAATTGGCACCAGCACCTCCCAAAATGAATATAAAAATATTCTCATATAAGACATACCAACATCAAAGGTTTAAAACTGATAAAAAGAAGCATTCTCTAGTTATTTAAAAAATAATTAATAAAATCGGCAAAATAAAATTTGCATAGTCAAGCTTTCTCATAATAAAACCTACTAATAATAATATAATAATATCTTTATTTACTACAAGTACATGTACAAGGTATACAGGTGTAGCTGACATCAGTAACACACTATTATATAGAAAGCCGCTTGTTATGCTGAGCATCGGACAAATTAGGTCAGTGACCCAGGATGCGACCCACACCAGTCGACTAACATCCAGGTACCCATTTTACTGATGGGTGAACATAGACAACAGGTATAAGGAAACATCCCCAATGTTCCTCTCCTGGCTAGGAATCAAACCCAGATCCTCGCCGTGTACAGCTGATCACTAAAGACATTCCCCAGTAACTGACCTGAGTCCAATGCTTCCAAGTTTTTTAACAATTTCAATAAAATTTCAAATTCACATCGTCTCAGACCCAAGTGGAATGTATCTTCATTAATAAATATTTTAAAGCCAGTCAGATGAAGCATTCTTCAGTTATTAGATATAAGTGAATGTCACTCTTCAGTAGAATTAGCAAACTGAGTAAGTAAGTAAGTAAGTAAGTTTATTCAGGTATACACAAATACAGTTACATAGAATTATCATACATAGCAGCATATGTGTAGAGAACCTAGGATAACCCAAAAAAGTCAGACAGAGTGACTTATTTCCATTGGGGTCCTTTTACCTTATTATTATAATATAAAGGTTATAATATTTTCTTATTATTCTACAATGAAGAGAACATCTTATTATCATACTAAAAAGACTATCTAATACACGAGGGTCATTAAGACTATCTACAATACGAGGGTCATTACTAGGAATAAGGTAAAATTTACACGTATGTTAGCTAAAAAATAGAAAATCATTCCCCTCCCTTTCTGTAGCTACATTCATCAGACACCTTTTGGCACTCTTCTTGAACTGGTTCATGCTATGACTGACTTTGACATGTGCGGGCAGTATGTTCCATTCCTTTATTGCTGTACAATAAAAGGTGTTTGAAGCCTGTCCAATGACTGTGGGTACTACAAAGTTGTGCTCTCTCCCCCTAGTACTATGATTGCTGCGGTTCCCAACCTTGACAAAATTGACAGCAAGATATTCTGGACATTGTTTGTGAGCAATTTTATAAACCTGATTTAGCTTCATTTGTTTTACTCTGTCTTCAACATTCAGCATATCCAACTGCTGTAATTCATCCTGGCCTACATGTTCTCTTGGTCCCAGCCCCAGGATGAATCTTACGATTTTGTTCTAGGTGATTTGCAGTCTATCTTTCAGGTTTTTTTTTGTCAAGGCAGAGTACCAAGAAGAGCAAGCGTAATCCATATTGCATTGTATAAGGGCTAGACATAGGGTCCTGCGAGCCTCAGTAGGTAGACACTGTGCTTGTCTATACAGGAACTTCAGTCTGGCATTCCCTTTCTTTACTACACTGTTCCCTATCAATTCTCCTGACATGCATGGGTCAAAGGGGATTCCCAAATATTTTACTGATGAAACCAAAGTGATGGGCTCCCCATTACACTGAACATTAAAATTATTTACCCTTCTCAGTTTATGTTTCGTGCCAAAGAGAATGGCTTCAGTTTTCCCGAGGTGTAATGATAGTTTGTTGTCTACTAACCATTTGCTGCAGGACTCCAGTTCCAGTGTTAAAACATTAGCAATATCTTGTGGGTCTTTACCTGACACTAACAGAGCACTGTCATCTGCATACAGTAGGAGTTTGCACTTGACACTGATAGGCATATCATTGACATAACATAAGAATAATAAGGGACCCAGAATACTACCTTGGGGAACCCCACATGTTATCGGCAGGGGTTCTGATTCTGTTTTGTTGATTTTGACTATTTGTCTCCTGTTGCTAAGGTAGGACTTGAACCAGTCTACAGAACCTATACCGATACCTTGAAGTTTATTACATAATATATTGTGGTTGACAGTATCGAAGGCCTTTTGCAGGTCTAAGGTTACCATACCTATGAGGTTCCCCTTTGACATTTCAGTTCTCAGGTAATCCATCAGATTAATAAGGGAGGTGTCGGTTGAGTAGGATCTTCTAAAGCCCGATTGATAGCTATGGAGAATGTTGTTGTCATTAAGGTACTTAACTACTTGAGAATACACCGCCCTCTCTAGAATTTTAGATATTATACTGATATTTTAGATATTATACTGAGACTTATGGTAGCCAATAACATCTTGAACCTTGTGCTCAGGAAGCCACAACATTGAGGGAAATTTGAAGCCCATCAGAAGAGGCGTTCTACAGTAATGACGCAGATTCCACTGATTGAGTTTTTTAACGATTTTACTGTACTTAAAAATCTGCCTCAAAAATAACATGTAACAGAGACTCCTGGCTGTAACACTCATCTGTCATTATACTGGAGACGCTGGGAAGACGCAAACTCAAACTTATTTAACGTAATTTAACGGAAATTAAAAATTTTACTCATGAAGTAGTCAGATCTGCGCAAACACATTTAGAATATTACACATGAATATCTAAAGCTGCAGTAATTGATGTCAAAGTCAAAATATATATATATATATATATATATATATATATATATATATATATATATATATATATATATATATATATATATATATATATATATATAGATGACTGGCTGTTATGTTGAAAACAGTATAAAATATGGACAAGTTGGTGATTAAGACACATACACAATAGTTGGGAATCTTTATTGTTGAAACGTTTTGCTTACTGCGTAGGCCTACTGCGTATCTGAGGTGGCCAGTCCATCCAGGCCGAGGGATTGGCCACCTCAGATACTTTTTCTCCAAGGTTGATGGACTGATTACATCATCTGCATTTCGCTACTACATCTGTTGCCTCTGTATCTGACTGAAGAAGCCTACTGTGTAGGCGAAACTTTTCATCATCAACGATAACCAACTGTTGTAAATGTATCTGAGTCATCATCGTCTGGCTGTGATGAGTCGGCAGGATGTTGGCTGCTCTGGTGAAGGACACGATCAGTACATGTAACTCCCAGCACCTCCCTCCACCAGTAGTCAAGTGTCTTCACCAAGAATATATTAATTGTTCTCTCAACAAGAACAAGTTACATGTTCTCTCAACAAGAACAACTTACGTGTTCTCTCAACAAGAACAACTTACGTGTTCTCTCAACAAGAACAAATTACGTGTTCTCTCAACAAGAACAAGTTACGTGTTCTCTCAACAAGAACAAGTTACATGTTCTCTCAACAAGTTTTTGTCAACAATTTTGTACATCAGCAAGTTTCATTTTTTCACAACTTTCAGTAACAAGTTTGGTCTCTGCTTTTCCTCGGTTTGTATTAGGAAATAATGGAAATTTGTCACTCTGACTTTTTTGGGTTATCCCAGGTTCTCTACACACATGCTGCTATGTATGATAGTCTATGTAACTGTGTTAACCTGAATAAACTTACTTTGGGTGGTGAGCTGGTGCAGCTCACGACTAAGGATATATCTTCTGGTAAGTCTCTGATGTAAGACCTTGCTGCATGAGCTGCCGCTTCACTGCCTTGAGGGACCCCGAAGCCAAATTGGTTTGGCAGAAACACGTTGACGGCTTCTTTGTGGATGTTTCTCACTTGGCAACGAGACGAGACGAGAGGTACTCACCTTGTTGTACTCACTTAATTGTGATAGCAGGGGTCGATTCATAGCTCCTGGCCCCGTCTCTTCACTGGCCGCTACTGGGTCACTCTCCATGCACTTATAGCTTTATCATACCTCTGCTTAAAGCTATGAATGGATCCTGCCTCCACTACATCGCTTCCCAAACTATTCCACTTCCTGACTACTCTGTGACTGAACAAATACTTCCTAACATCCTTGTGATTCATCTGAGCTTTCAACTTCCAACTGTGTCCCCTTGTTGCTGTGTCCCATTTCTGGAACATTCTCTCTCTGTCCACCTTGTCAATTCCTCTCAGTATTTTATATGTCGTTATCATGTCTCCCCTATCTCTCCAGTCCTCCAGTGTCGCCAGTTCGATTTCCCTTAGCCTTTCCTCCTAGGACATACCCTTTAGCTCTGGGAATAGTCTTTTTGCAAACCTTTACACTTTCTCTAGTTTCTTTACGTGCTTGGCTAGGTGTGGGTTCCGAACTGGTGCCTCATACTCCAATATGGGCCTAACGTACACGGTGTACAGAGTCCTGAACGATTCCTTATTAAGATGGCAGAATGCTGTTCTGAGGTTTGCTAGGCGCCCATATACTGCAGCAGTTATTTGGTTGATGGTGTATGTGTGTGCTTGTGTACTCGCCTACGTGTGGTTGCAGGAACCGAATCACAGCTCTTGACCTCGCCTCTTCTCTAGTCGCTCCAAGAGCCTTATCAAACCTCTTCTTAAAACTATGCATGGATCTTGCCTGCACTATTTCATTCTCCAGATTATTCCGCTTCCTGACAACTCAAAGGCCAAATAAATACTTCCTAACATCCCTATGGTTCATCCGAGTTTTCAACTTCCAGTTGTGGCCCCTTGTTCTTCTGTCCCATCTCTGAAACATTCTAGCCCTGTCCACTGTCAGTTCTTCTCAGTATTTTATATGTCGTTATCATGTCCCCGCTATCCCTCCTATCCTCTAGCGTCATCAGGTTGAGTTCCATTAACCTCTCCTGATAGGATATACTCCTTAGCTCTGAGACTAGTCTTGTTGCAAACTTTTGCACTTTCTAAAAATTTTTGACGTGTTTGACTAGGTGTATATTACATACTTGTGCTGCATACTCCAATATGGGGCTTATGTACATGGTGTACAGGGTTCTAAATGACTCCTTACTTAAATATCGATATGGTATTCTCAGGTTTCCCAGGCGCCCATATACTGCAGCGGTTATTTGATTATCTGCGCCTCAGGGGATGTGCTCAGTATAATGCTTACCCCTAGATCCTTCTCCTTAAGTGAGGTTTGCAGCCTTTTATCCCCTAGCCTGTACTCCAGCTGCGGTCTTCTTTGTCCATCCCTAAGCTTCATAATTTACCACTTGCTGGGTTTAAATTCCGGGAGCCCTTTGTCAGACCAGGCTCGCAGCCTTTCCGAAGAGGGACACCTATGAATTTATTCCTTCCATCATATCATTCGCACACACACACGCACACATACACACACACACACACACACACACACACACACAAACACACACACGCACACACACACACACAAACACACACACACACACACACACACAGGAGCTAAGACTCGACCCCTGCAACCACAAATAGGTGAGTACACATATTTAGTTGGGTTAGGCTAAAATAAATTGTTCTTTGGTATAATAAGGTTAGGTAAGTTTTCTACGATTCGTTTGGAGCAAAATTAAATTTTTTTTACATTAACATTAATGAAAAAAATATATCTTGAAACGTATAAGAGAAAATTTTAGAAAGGACTTAATTTTAAATGAGTTCTTGCTAATTGACCAGTTTTACATATTCGGCACGACATATATATATATATATATATATATATATATATATATATATATATATATATATATATATATATATATATATATATATATATATATATATATGTATATATGTGTGTGTGTATATATAGCCCCATTGTTAGTGCTAGTGAGGATAGGAATGAGACAGGTAAACATGCACCAACAGGGAATACAGTCACAGAAACCCAAGGCAAACGGAAACCATGCCTGTGCACATACTATGCACTTGGTAACTGCAGGCATGGGAAATCTGGAAAAACAGATGGGACGTGCAACTTTGACCATCCTAGAAAATTCCGTGCCCATATGACAACAGGAAAATGCAAACTCCCTTCCTGTAAGCTTTTTCACCCGGAAATGTGTCCTTCTTCAGTACAGGAAAGACTGTACTATAACTTAAATTGCCAGGCACACCATCTAAAGGGGACAAAAAAACACAAAACATCCAGACCATTGGAAAACCTGTGCGCAAATTTTCTTGTTTTCAGTGGGACTTTTCTTGGGTCTACCTCTTTGATTCCTGCGATGATGGGGCAGAGGGACACAATTATCCGTTCTTGGGTAGTTGCGCACTGCCTTGATAACTGACGTGGTTAGCAGTTTGCTTCGTCTTTCAGGAACTGCAAGACAGACAATGCCGAACAAGAGTAGGTTGCGCCATGCTTGGATGGTGCCTCGGGCTTGTAAGTTGGTGGAACCTCCATTCACCCGCTTAAGAAGGTCTGTGAACTTCCCTGCTGCATATGGGCGAGCCGCTTTATGGATGTGGGATAGTGTACTGCTAGCAGTGGATTTGAATGCCAACAGAAGGTTATCGCAAGTGACCTACCTGGTTACCTGGAGGTTATTCCGGGGATCAACGCCCCCGCGGCCCGGTCCATGACCAGGCCTCCCGATGGATCAGGGCCTGATCAACTAGGCTGTTACTGCTGGCCGCACGCAGTCCAACGTACGAGCCACAGCCCGGCTGATCTGGCACTGACTTTAGGTATCTGTCCAGCTCTCTCTTGAAGGCAGCCAGGGGTTTATTGGCAATTCCCCTAATGCTTGATGGGAGGCTGTTGAACAGTTTTGGGCCCCGGACACTTATGGTGTTTTCCCTTAGTGTACCAATGGCGCCCCTACTTTTTATTGGGGGCATTTTGCATCGCCTGCCCAGTCTTTTACTTTCGTAGGGAGTGATTTCTGTGTGCAGATTTGGGACCATTCCTTCCAAGATTTTCCAAGTGTAGATTATGATATATCTCTCCCTCCTGCGTTCCAACGAGTACAAGTCAAGTGCTTCCAAGCGTTCCCAGTAGTTAAGGTGCTTGACAGAACTTATATGTGCAGTAAAGGATCTCTGTACACTCTCTAGATCTGCGATTTCACCTGCTTTGAATGGAGATGTTAATGTACAGCAGTATTCCAGCCTAGAGAGAACAAGTGATTTGAAAAGGATCATCATGGCTTGGCATCTCTCGTTTTGAAAGTTCTCATTATCCATCCTATCATTTTCTTTGCACGTGCGATCGTGGCACTGTTGTGATCCTTGAAAGTGAGATCCTCAGACATTACTACTCCCAGGTCCCTTACATTGTGACGAGGTTGCCCTTGGAATTGTCATCTGCCTGTGGAGGCTGTGGGCTGCTCTCTGCTGGGGGCATGTGATCCCGCACACTCATTGTGTGCACGAATGCGGCCATCATTGTTGCGTGCTCGAAACTCTCCATACACCTGACATGTGCCTCTTCTTTCATTGTTGGGTGCATTGTTTCCCTGACTTTGTGGCTGGCTGGCTTCATCATCTGCCATACCTCAAACTGTGTGGTAAGCCCAGGCTGAAGGGAAAATGGCGCATGGCACATACCGCATGTGGTTCATGGTGCTGGTGGGGGGAGGAGAGGGATCTCCCGTCCTTGTGGTGGGCGGTGGAGGAAAGGGAGGAGTGGAAGATGTGTGATGAGGCGGAGTAGGGCACTCATTCCCTCCCAGGACAAGTCACTATACACTACTATGCTCTGTGCACAGCCCCCACTATCAACGACACACCGCTATACACTACACATGCTATGCGCATGCCATGCACATACTACGCACTGTACACTATAGACTATATACACTATACACACGGTGAACAAACACTCCATTGTTGTAACAGGAGCACACGGTGTATGCGCGCCTGTTTGGGGAAGGGGGGGGGACAGTTTTACCCTTTAACCTCCGCCTCCTCCTCCTCCATGAGGCCTCCCCTCACCGACCTCTCCTACCCATAGGTGACCGTTATGTTCCCTCATATGCCGAATATGTAAAAACTGGTCAATTAGCAAGAACTCATATAAAATTAAGGCCTTTCGAAAATTTTCTCTTATACGTTCAAAGATATATTTTTTTCATTAATGTTAATGCAAAAAATTTTAATTTTGCTCCAAAAGAATCTTAGAAAACTTACTTAACCTTATTATAACAAGAACAATTTATTTTAGCCTAACCCAACTATATATATTTTAGATTTGTTCACAATAATTTAATACTAAACAAACACAGTGAAATATATTTTTTTCGTTAGGTTCAGAATGAATTTGGCGAAATTATCGCATACACAAATTTTCACTTGCCCTATATGGCAAGATGAACGTTGCTATTTAAGCCAAGATGGCAAGTTCTGCCTATTCGGCACGACATATATATATATATATATATATATATATATATATATATATATATATATATATATATATATATATATATATATATATATATATATATATATAAATATATATATATATATATATATATATATTATATATACAAATATATATTATATATATAAATATATATATGTATATATATATACAGTGGTCCCTCAATAATCGACTGGCCTGAAAGTTTTTTCGACAAAATATTGACTCGGAAATTGACCGAAATTCATTTATCGACCCGTTTCGACCCGTCGTCCCAGACGCGTATGCACGAGGTAAGCGGGCCACGACCCGCCTCAGCCTTCCTTCCCAGCCAGTGTGCCATTGTTTACCAGTTAGCGGCGGTCCTCTCACGTGCTCCAGTGAAATATTTCATAATATTTCATTTATTTTAGTGCTTGCAAGTTATTTAAGTGCTAAATAAGCTACCATGGCTCCAAAGAAAGCTCCTAGTGCCAAACCTTTGGTAAAGAAGGTGAGAAATACCATTGAATTTAAGAAAAACCATCATTGAACAATATGATAGTGGCGTACGTGTGGGCGAACTGGCGAGGATGTATAACAAAAATCATTCAACCATATCTTCCATCATAGCCATGAGAAAGGAAATTAAGGACGCTGTTGTTGCAAAGGGGGTAAATATGCTGACAAAAATGAGATCACCAGTACTGGAAGAGGTTGAGAAGTTATTATTGGTGTGGATAAATGAGAAACAATTAGCAGGAGACAGTCTTATGACCTCGATTATTTGTGAAAAGGCTAGGCAGTTGCATGAAGATTTGGTAAATAAATTGCCTGCAAATAGTGGTGAAGTGAGTGATTTTAAGGCCAGCAAAGGCTGGTTTGAGAGATTTAAGAAGCGTACTGGCATACACAGCGTGGTAAGGCATGGTGAGGCTGCCAGTTCGGACCACAAGGCGGCTGAAAAATATGTGCATGAATTCCAGGAGTACATAGAGGCTGAAGGACTGAAACCTGAACAAGTGTTCAATTGTGACGAAACAGGCCTCTTCTGGAAGAAAATGCCAAAGAGGACCTTCATTACACAAGAGGAAAAGTCAATGCCAGGACACAAGCCTATGAAAGACAGGCTGACGCTAATGTTCTGTGCTAATGCTAGTGGGGATTTCAAAGTGAAGCCGTTACTAGTGTACCATTCTGAAAATCCCAGAGCATTTAAGAAAAATAATGTTATGAAGAGTAAATTGTGTGTGTTTTGGAAATCTAATAATAAGGCATGGGCCACGAGGGAAATTTTTGTAGAGTGGTTCAACGAAGTGTTTGGCTCTAGTGTGAAGAATTACCTCCTGGAGAAGAAATTGGATCTCAAGTGCCTGCTAGTAATGGACAATGCACCTGCTCATCCACCAAACTTGGATGACCTAATTCTGAAGGAGTTTGGGTTCATCTCAGTAAAGTTCTTGCCCCCGAATACCACTCCTCTCCTCCAACCCATGGACCAGCAGGTCATTGCAAACTTTAAAAAACTGTACACCAAAGCAATGTTTGAAAGGTGCTTCAATGTGACCTCAGACACTCACTTGACCCTACGAGATTTTTGGAAAGAACATTTCAGTATTTTCCATTGTGTAAGCCTTATAGGTAAGGCTTGGGAGGGAGTGTTTACCAGGACTTTGAACTCTGCTTGGAGAAAATTGTGGCCAGATTGTGTCGACAAGAGGGATTTGGAAGGGTTTGGGGCTGACCCTGATGAGCCTATGTCAGTTTTGAACTCTATTGTGGCACTGGGGAGTTCCATGGGGTTGGATGTGAGTTTGGAGGATGTGGAAGAGTTGGTGGAGGACCACAACGAAGAGCTAACCACTGAGGAGCTGCAAGAGCTTCAGCAGGAAGAGCAACAGATCGCAGCTCAGAATCTTGCTGCAGAGGAGGAAGAGAGATGGAAGAAGGTGCCTTCTTCAGAAATTAAGGAGATTTTTACTATGTGGGGTAAGATGGAAAGATTTATGGAGAAACATCACCCAGAGAAGGATGTTGCAAGCCATATCGGCAACTTGTACAGTGACAGAGTCTTGGCCCATTTTATGGAAGTTTTAAAGAGACGCCAGAAACAGAGCTCTCTGCACAGTTATTTTGCGAGACAGGACTCCAGTGACTCTCAAGCTGGTCCTAGTGGCATTAAGAAACAGAGAAAAGAAGCAACCCCAGAAAAGCAAATGGTACCTGAGGTGTTGCTGGAAGGGGATTCCCCTTCCATACTATAAACAATCCACTCTCTCCTCCTCCTCCAGTCTCCCATACACTAAGAAGAATCTCCAATAAAGGTAAGTGTTATGCTGTTAATGTTTCATTCATCATTTCCCATTGTATTGTTTATGTACTACATGAATATTTCATGTAAAAAATTTTTTTGTTTTAATACTTCTGGGTGTCAGGAACGGATTAATTGAATTTACATTATTTCTTATGGGGAAAATTGATTCGTAAATCGACCATTTCGATAATCGACCGGCTTCCAGGAACGGATTACCGTCGATAATCGAGGGACCACTGTATATATATACATATAAATATACATATATATATATATATATATACATATATATATAAATATACATATATATATATATATATACATATATATATAAATATACATATATATATATATACATATATATATAAATATACATATATATATATATACATATATATATATATATATATATGTCGTGCCGAATAGGCAGAACTTGCGATCTTGGCTTAAATAGCAACGTTCATCTTGCCATATAGGACAAGTGAAAATTTGTGTATGCAATAATTTCGCCAAAATCATTCTGAACCTAACGAAAAAAAATATATTTCATTGTGTTTGTTTAGTATTAAATTATTGTAAACAAATCTAAAATATATTTAGTTGGGTTAAGCTAAAATAAATTGATCTTGTTATAATAAGGTTAGGTAAGTTTTCTAAGATTCTTTTGATGCAAAATTAAAAATTTTTACATTAACATTAATGAAAAAAATATATCATTAAACGTATAAGAGAAAATTTTAGAAAGGACTAATTTTAAATGAGTTCTTGCTAATTGACCAGTTTTACATATTCGGCACGACATATATATATATATATATATATATATATATATATATATATATATATATATATAGAGATAGATATATATATATATATATATATATATATATATATATATATATATATATATATATATATAAGCAAATGTCGCAAACCAAGCGATACATGATGCAAAACCACCACCAGGCCACAGGCCTCACCCAGCTAGCCGTATCCAGTCGGATGCGGCTATACACAAAAAAAAAAAAAAAAAAAAAAAGGAAAAATCGCCCTAAGGTCTGGTGAACGGGAACATAAGCAGCAGTTAGTTAGTTTAATATGTTTATTATGCACCCCATACCCATCCTGTGGGCGGTAGTCAAAAGGTTACAGAGGTACATAATTGGTCCTGGGACTGGACTCCAAAGTTTTGATAGCTGAGCAAGTTACAGAGGTAATGAACTCGCAATTTACAAAGGTACTGAACTGACAATTTACAAAGGTAATGAACTCACAATTTACAAAGGTAATGAACTCCAGGTAGGTCTGGTCACAATCATGACAAGTTACAAAGGTATTTACAGATTACAGAGGTACGTAATGGGTCCAAGGACTGGGCCCCCAAAGTTTTGATAGCTGAACTAGGTACAAAGGTAATGAGCTCACAAGTTACAAAGGTAATGAATTCTGTAGAATGGTTACTTACGTTTATACATGGCTACAATCATGAACAAATTATGGAGTAATGAGTTATTGGTGCAAATATTGATTGTTGAGTCACACACACACACACACACACACACACAAACACACACACACACACACACACACACACACACACACACACACACACACACACACACACACACACACAAAAGACCCCTTGGGGCCAGTGACCATGTGGTTTTAAACTTCGAATACACAGTAGAGCTACAAGTGGAGGGAGAAGCAGGAAGGCCAGGACGAATAAAGCCAAACTACAAGAAAGGGGACTACACAGGAATGAGGAACTACCTGAACGGGGTTCAGTGGGACAGAGAACTGGCAGGGAAGCCAGTTAATGAGATGATGGAATATGTAGCAACAAAATGCAAGGAGGCTGAGGAGAGGTTTGAACCCAAGGGTAACAGGATTAATGAAAAAGCCAGGATGAGCCCATGGTTTACCCAAAGGTGCAGGGAGGCAAAAACCAAGTGTGCTAGGGAATGGAAGAAATATAGAAGGCAAAGGACCCAGGAGAATAAGGAGAACAGTCGTAGAGCCAGAAACGAATATGCACAGATAAGAAGGGAGGCCCAAAGACAATATGAAAATGACATAGCAGCGAAAGCCAAATCTGACCCGAAACTGTTGTACAGCCACATCAGGAGGAAAACAACAGCCAAGGACCAGGTAATCAGGCTAAGGAAGGAAGGAGGAGAGACAACAAGAAATGACCGTGAAGTATGTGAAGAACTCAACAAGAGATTCAAAGAAGTGTTCACAGAGGAGACAGAAGGGACTCCAGAAAGACGGAGAGGTGGGGCACACCACCAAGTGCTGGACACAGTGCACACAACCGAGGAAGAAGTGAAGAGGCTTCTGAGTGAGCTAGATACCTCAAAGGCAATGGGGCCAGATAACATCTCCCCATGGGTATTGAGAGAGGGAGCAGAGGCGCTATGTGTACCCCTAACAACAATATTCAATACATCTATCGAAACAGGGAGATTGCCTGAGGCATGGAAGACAGCAAATGTAGTCCCAATCTTTAAAAAAGGAGACAGACATGAAGCATTAAACTACAGACCAGTGTCACTGACATGTATAGTATGCAAAATCATGGAGAAGATTATCAGGAGAAGAGTGGTGGAACACCTAGAAAGGAATGATCTCATTAACAGCAGCCAACATGGTTTCAGGGACGGGAAATCCTGTGTCACAAACCTACTGGAGTTCTATGACATGGTGACAGCAGTAAGACAAGAGAGAGAGGGGTGGGTGGATTGCATTTTTTTGGACTGCAAGAAGGCGTTTGACATAGTTCCACACAAGAGATTGGTGCAAAAACTGGAGGACCAAGCAGGGATAACAGGGAAGGCACTACAATGGATCAGGGAATACTTGTCAGGAAGACAGCAGCGAGTCATGGTACGTGGCGAGGTGTCAGAGTGGGCACCTGTGACCAGCGGGGTCCCGCAGGGGTCAGTCCTAGGACCAGTGCTGTTTCTGGTATTTGTGAACGACATGACGGAAGGAATAGACTCTGAGGTGTCCCTGTTTGCAGATGACGTGAAGTTGATGAGAAGAATACACTCGATCGAAGACCAGGCAGAACTACAAAGGGATCTGGACAGGCTGCAGACCTGGTCCAGCAATTGGCTCCTGGAGTTCAATCCCACCAAGTGCAAAGTCATGAAGATTGGGGAAGGGCAAAGAAGGCCGCAGACGGAGTACAGTCTAGGGGGTCAGAGACTACAAACCTCACTCAAGGAAAAAGATCTTGGGGTGAGTATAACACCAGGCACATCTCCTGAAGCGCACATCAACCAAATAACTGCTGCAGCATATGGGCGCCTAGCAAACCTCAGAACAGCATTCCGACATCTTAATAAGGAATCATTCAGGACCCTGTACACCGTGTATGTTAGGCCCATATTGGAGTATGCGGCACCAGTTTGGAACCCACACCTAGCCAAGCACGTGAAGAAACTAGAGAAAGTGCAAAGGTTTGCAACAAGACTAGTCCCAGAGCTAAGAGGTATGTCCTACGAGGAGAGGTTAAGGGAAATCAACCTGACGACACTGGAGGACAGGAGAGATAGGGGGGACATGATAACGACATACAAAATACTGAGAGGAATTGACAAGGTGAACAAAGACAGGATGTTCCAGAGATTGGACACAGTAACAAGGGGACACAGTTGGAAGCTGAAGACACAGATGAATCACAGGGATGTTAGGAAGTATTTCTTCAGCCACAGAGTAGTCAGTAAGTGGAATAGTTTGGGAAGCGATGTAGTGGAGGCAGGATCCATACATAGCTTTAAGCAGAGGTATGATAAAGCTCACGGCTCAGGGAGAGTGACCTAGTAGCGATCAGTGAAGAGGCGGGGCCAGGAGCTCGGACTCGACCCCCGCAACCTCAACTAGGTGAGTACAACTAGGTGAGTACACACACACACACACACACACCCTCACACACACCCGCACACACACCCTCACACACACCCACACACACACCCACACACACACACACACACACGCACGCACACACACACACACACCACCCACATACACACACACACACACACACACACACACACACACACACACACACACACACACCAACACCCACACACACACACACCCTCACATCCAGACACACACCCTCACACACACACCCACACATGCACACACACACCCACACACGCACTCACACACACACACGCACACACACACACACACACACACACACACACACACACACACACACACACACACACACACACACACCCTCACACACACCCACACACACACACTGGTAATGGGCGATTTCAACCACAGGGAGATCGACTGGGAAAACCTGGAGCCACATGGGGGTCCCGAAACATAGAGAGCCGAGATGATGGATGTGGTACTTGAAAACCTCATGCATCAACATGTCAGGGACACAACCAGAGAGAGAGGGGAGGATGAACAAGCAAGACTGGATCTTGTGTTCACCCTGAGCAGTTCAGACATTGAGGACATCACTTACGAGAGGCCCCTTGGAGCTAGCGATCACGTGGTTCTGAGTTTTGACTATATAGTACAGTTACAAGTGGAGAAGGTAACAGGAACTGAAGGGGACAGGCCAAACTATAAAAGGGGGGACTACACAGGTATGAGAAACTTCCTGCAGGAGGTTCAGTAGGACAGAGAAATGGTAGGAAAATCAGTAAACGAGATGATGGAATATGTGGCAACAAAGTGCAAGGAGGCAGAGGAGAGTTTTGTTCCCAAGGGAAACAGAAATAATAGGAAGACCAAAACGAGTCCTTGGTTTACCCGAAGGTGTAGGGAGGCAAAAAATAAGTGCAACAGAGAATGGAAAAGGTACAGGAGGCATAGGACCCAGGAAAACAAGGAGATTAGTAGAAGAGCCAGAAACGAGTATACACAGATAAGGAGGGAGGCCCAGCGACAGTATGAAAACGACATAGCATCGAAAGTCAAATCTGACCCGAAACTGCTGTATAGCCACACTAGGAGGAAGACAACAGTCAAGGACCAGGTGATAAGGCTGAGGAAAGAAGGTGGAGAACTCACAAGAAACGATCAAGAGGTATGTGAGGAGTTCAACACAAGATTTAAGGAAGTATTTACAGTAGAGACAGGAAGGACTCTGGGGGGACAGACCAGATGGGGACACCAGCAAGGAATACACCAACAAGTGTTGGACGACATACATACAGATGAGGAGGAGGTGAAGAAACTGCTAAGGGACATCGATACCTCAAAGGCAATGGGACCGGACAACATCTCCCCGTGGGTCCTTAGAGAGGGAGCAGATATGTTGTGCGTGCCACTTACCACAATCTTCAACACGTCCCTGGAAACTGGGCAACTACCTGAGGTATGGAAGACGGCAAATGTAGTTCCCATTTTTAAAAAAAGGAGACAGAAAAGAGGCACTAAACTATAGACCTGTGTCATTGACGTGTATAGTATGCAAAATTATGGAGAAGATTATCAGGAGGAGAGTGGTGGAGCACCTGGAACGGAACAAGAGTATAAATGCCAACCAGCACGGATTCACGGAAGGCAAATCTTGTGTCACAAACCTTCTGGAGTTTTATGATAAAATAACAGAAATAAGACACGAGAGAGAGGGGTGGGTTGATTGCATCTTCTTTGACTGCAAGAAGGCCTTTGACACAGTTCCTCACAAGAGATTAGTGCAGAAGCTAGAGTATCAGGCGCATATAACAGGAAGGGCACTGCAATGGATCAGAGAATACCTGACAGGGAGGCAACAACGAGTCATGGTACGTAATGATGTATCACAGTGGGCACCTGTGACGAGCGGGGTCCCACAGGGGTCGGTCCTAGGACCAGTGCTATTTTTGGTATATGTGAACGACATGATGGAAGGGTTAGACTCAGAAGTGTCCCTGTTTGCAGATGATGTGAAGTTAATGAGGAGAATTAAATCTGATGAGGACCAGGCAGGACTTCAAAGAGACCTGGACAGACTGGACACCTGGTCCAGCAAATGGCTTCTCGAATTTAATCCTGCCAAATGCAAAGTCATGAAGATAGGGGAAGGGCACAGAAGACCACAGACAGAGTATAGGCTAGGTGGCCAAAGACTGCAAACCTCACTCAAGGAGAAAGATCTTGGGGTGAGTATAACACCGAGCATGTCTCCGGAAGCACACATCAATCAGATAACTGCTGCAGCATATGGGCGCCTGGCAAACCTGAGAACAGCACTCCGATACCTTAGTAAGGAATCATTCAAGACACTGTACACCGTGTATGTCAGGCCCATACTGGAGTATGCAGCACCTGTTTGGAACCCGCACTTGATAAAGCACGTCAAGAAACTAGAGAAAGTACAAAGGTTTGCGACAAGGTTAGTTCCAGAGCTAAGGGGAATGTCCTATGAAGAAAGATTAAGGGAAATCGGCCTGACGACACTGGAGGACAGGAGGGTCATGGGAGACATGATAACGACATATAAAATACTGCGAGGAATAGACAAGGTGGACAAAGACAGGATGTTCCAGGGAGGGGACACAGAAACAAGAGGCCACAATTGGAAGTTGAAGACACAAATGAGTCAGAGAGATAGTAGGAAGTATTTCTTCAGTCATAGAGTTGTAAGGCAGTGGAATAGCCTAGAAAATGACGTAGTGGAGGCAGGAACCATACACAGTTTTAAGACGAGGTTTGATAAAGCTCATGGAGCGGGGAGAGAGAGGACCCAGTAGCAACCCGTGAAGAGGCGGGGCCAGGAGCTAAGACTCGACCCCTGCAACCACAAATAGGTGAGTACAAATAGGTGAGTACACACACACACACACACACACACACACACACACACACACACACACACACACACACACACACACACACACACACACACACACACACACACACACACACACACATGCACACATGTGGTAATGCTTTATTTACAGCTAGCAAAGTCAGGGTATTTCTCCAGAATGGTCTGCAATATACCACTGTGGATAAAATACTTTGCCATTTCTTGAACATTTCTGAGTGAGTTGTTTCTAAATTCATTAATTTGATCACACTCCAGTACATAATGACGCAGGGTGTGACAATAGTCCATCTGGCAAAGTTTACATTTCGTTTGGTCTACATTTGGTGGTGGTGATTTAACCTGCCAAAAAGATACTTGTAACCCAGCCGGAGCCGGGCGGTAGTGACATCCAAGAGTCTGCTTATCTTGTTGGATGCACCATAGACATGTGGCTCCTCCTGTATGATGGAATGATGATAGATGGACTGACTTGTGTCAATCTCCCTAAGTCTTAAGTCAATAAAGTTCATTTGAAGTTCTTTTCGTATTATTGTTCTCAAACTGCTAACTGACAAGCCAAGATTGTAATCTACTCCCTCTTTGAAAGCATACAGCTTAGCCAATTTATCAGTTCTATCATGCATCTGAAGACCAATGTGAGATGGAATCCACAGCATGTGCACTCTGACTCCACTGTCCACAATCCTACCATATCTATGTCTGGCTTCTGACACAAGCATGCCACAATTTATACTTAATGAGTTGAGAGCATTTATGGATGACAGAGAATCAGTTACAATTAAAGTGTCAACCTTAGATACATGGACACATTTGAGTGCAAGGAGTATGGCAAACAGTTCTGTTTGAAGGGTAGTGGCCCAGTTATTGATGCGTGCTCCAATTTCTTTATGAGAGCCATCACTCTGTGTGACAACAGCAGCACTACCAGCTGCACCAGTGGACTGGTGAACAGAACCATCGACGTAAATAATTTGTGAAAGAGTGTTCTGTGGGAATAAGTTATCAATACAGCTTAAGGCATCATGTTTGGCTTCAAGACGAAGCAGCAAAGACAAGAAAAGAGCATCATTACAACACACACTAACCCTTACTTTACTTCCACTGGTGAACTCTTCTTCTGTACAAGAAAATATACACTGAAACCACAAAATGTAAAACATCAACACAACTGTTATCACCACAATATTAACACATCTAGTCCGCACAAGTGTAAAACTTGCTTAACGTAAAAGTGATCAAGTTTTTCGCTTAACTAGCCCACAGTCGTGCCTCATAACCTTTCAGAAAACCTAAAACTCAGAAAAACCCGCGAAACTTGGTGCTTCATCGAGGACTGTCTTATCTTATTACCCAGGATGCGACCCACAACAGTCGACTAAAACCCAGATACCTACTTACTGATATGTGAACAGGGACAGCAGGTGTAAGTAAACATACTCATCGTTTCCACCTATGACAGGGACTGAACCACGGACTCTCAGTGTGTGAGGCCAGTGTGTTACCAACCGAGCCACGGAACAAGCATCATTGCAGCATGGTGCTGGTCAAGTACTAATCTGATATACTACTGAATAGGTTTCTTTCTTCCTTTACATTACATTCCCACATAACAGAAAGATAAACTGATACTCATTAGTACGAGATAAGGTCAAAAACTGAGTAATTATTCTTACTGCTAAGTAGAGCATTACTGTCTAGTACAACAAATATCCACTTACAATAGATCCTTTCTAACAAAGGTTTAAAATAAGGGCATACAGCGAGCAAGTGGCTCTTCATATGAGGGCAAATATTAATAAGTCTCCTCCAGCAACGTGTGCAAGAACTGGCAAGTGAACATATTAATTAATACATGCAAAACCATATCACATTATTATCCCTGTGCCAGACAGCAGTCTTTAGTAAGCAAAATTGACTACTCCTGTAGCACACCTCAGATGGTATGCAGGAGAGCACAAGAAGGGAAAAGTATCAGACTAAAAACAATATATGAATAGTCACAAAAAAAATTTAATAGGAAGAACTGCGGCCATAAAGAAAACACTGGAGTCATTCCTGATGATCCTCAGAATGGAAATAAATGGTATAAAATACCGACACAATGGAAATATAAACACACATGCAGTATAATGTGATCCTTTATTGACTACGTTTCGCCCACACAGTGGGCTTTTTCAGATCTGTTTGTGACTTGAAAAAGCCCACTGTGTGGGCGAAACGTAGTCAATAGGATCACATTATACTGCATATGTATTTATATTTCCATGATCCTCAGAAGATGGTCCTCCGAGGTTTTCCTTTACTCTGCAACTCCTAGGAACACTGGAGTCACCAGTGTAGGTGATTACAAAAAAAAAAATAGGTGGGTCCTGTAGAAACAAAAACTCCCCAAAAAACCATGATCACTATTCATGACCTACTATTCATGACAATGGACCTACTTCTCCAGTAAAACATTTCGTGCAACAGCTCAAAGGACACCAACATACAACACAGGTGAGGCAAACCAGTCAGCACCTTCAAAAAAGGTAACCGTACCGTACCTAGGCATGTAAAACCGACGAGACTACCACCAAAAACCCACACAATGGAAATCTGATACCACAACCACCAACTCGACTCTTTTTTCTGCTATAGGTAGTCAGAGACACCCTCCTCCCAAACCTTCTGGTACTGGCTACAATAATCATGCAACACAGTCTTCCTACACTGGTAAAACTGCCTCACCTTCCCTTGACTCTCTGGGTGATAAGCTGAAAAAGTTTTTATTTTAATACTAAATTTCCCCCAAACTATCTGAAAATATCTAAATGCAAAATTTGACCCTTGATAAATCTATATTTACATAGTTATCCCTAACTAAGAAAAAATGTCACTAATGCTCTCAAGACCACACATGTAGCAATTTTATATATAGGGACAGCCTCTGGAAACCTAGTAGAAGAATAAGCATTAGTTAAAAAGTACTGATTACTCCTCTTAGTTTTAAGTGCTGTTGAAAATTTTATAAAATACCGACAAGTTGAAGATTAAGGCATATACAACAATTGGGTCTTTTTATTGATGAAACGTTTCGCCTACACAGTAGGCTTCTTCACTCAAATACAAAGGGAGCAGTAGTAATGAAATAAAGATGATGTAATCAGTCCATCAACCTTGGAGAGAAAGTATTTGAGGTGACCAGTGCCTCAGCCTAGAGAAGAGTTCAGCTCCATGGTCTGGAGCGATATGAAGCTGAAATGAGAACTGAGTCTTAAATATTGAAGAAGGCGAGGTGATCCACTAGTGGATCCCATCCCCTACAACGTCTTCGAGATCTTCCAGCTCACCTTTGACAGTATTTAAGACTCCGTTCTCATACTTCAGCTTCATATAGTTCCAGACCATGGAGCTGAGCTCATCTCCAGGCTGAGGCACTGGCCACCTCAAATGTTTTCTCCCTCAACGGTTGATGGACTGATTACATTATCATTACTACTGCTCCCTTTGTACACGACTGATTAAGCCCACTGTGTTGCGAAACGTTTCTGTGCAATATAATTTCCCAAAATTATGCTGTGTAAATAAACCTGATTAAAAGTGTATTTTAAAGACGTGAACCGACAAGGAAGCTCTGCGCCTGCGCTGACGAGCAGGGGAGGAGACGCCATTGTTTTTTGAATGTGTTACAGGCACTCTAATGTAATGTGCTTAATTTTCGTCACTCTAGGGTTTATATTGGGCTTAAAACCTCTCAAATAAGAGCCGAAATTGTTGGATGTGCATTCCTGCGTAATTTAAGCATTAAGCCGATGTACAGGGCAGCTCCAGGAACCTCAGATAAGCTATCTAAATTATGTTTGTAATTCTGGCCAGTATTATCATCATAAACTTAGTTAGAGGGGGGTTCTGTTAATGATACACAGTAATCTCCAGACAAATTGGTGAGTGTTATAATTATAAATTCTCTTTCTGTTATATAAATGTGTATATGTAATCATTTATTAATTTTATTATACAGTCCACAAATTTATATTAAATTTTGCCAGAATTCCTGGTGACATACATTTCATTTGCAATTAATATAGGTCTAGAGCAATTTGTGGAGAGATAGATGGTAGGTATTGAAGGGGGACATTTTTTGTGACCTAGGTGTCCTAAAAATTCCTACTTGTTTCTGTAACTTTGATAAATAATAATTATCTTTGTTACCATTTACATGTATGTATCTAATGAGATATGTCTAGGTAAATGTAATTCTCCACAATTTAGTAACCCATTGGTCCTTCTTTGAACCGGATGTAATTAGTGAAGTCATTAATTAGTGAATTAATTACCTAATAATTATATGTGAAATGACAGAAGGAGGTGGATGTTAGGTCCACAAATTTACTTAATGTGTAGTGGATTATAATTATTATAATATTAATTTTGCTAAGCCAAGTCTGGCAAGGATAAGCCAAGTCTGGCTAAGGTTTATATTAATGTGTAATTGCTAAGCTCAAGTGTAACCAGGATTCATATTAATGCATTTAAAATTTATATTATAATTTTCTTACATGTGTAATTACTAAGCTCAAGTGTAGCTTACATTATTAATGTGTATTTAAAATTTATATTATAATTTTCTTACATGTGTAATTGCTAAGCTCAAGTGTAGCTAGGATTTATTCAAGGTAAGTTGTAATATTTACCTTTATGAAGTGCATAATTAAGTACATAATCAGTGTTATTAATTAAGTTGAATTTAATACATTGCACCATGGGTGAAAATGAGGAAATTAATGTTGAAGACAAACACATGGAAGTTAGAGCAAAAAAAATCATCATCGCAGGCTAGAAAAGGTCATGTAACAAAAGCATACAATAAGTGTTTGGAAGTAATGAATCAAGAAACTGTGTATTTAGATGCTTTAGGGAATAGATATGATTCATACAAATTATATTATCACAGATATGAAGGAGATTTTTTAGTAAACTGTGTAGATGAGACTGAAGTAAACCTTATGATTAACCAGTATTATGAATTAGAGGAAAAGATTTTTTCTTGTGAAAGTCAGGCCATGAATAAATTAAAATGTGTAAACCAGGCAGTTAATCAATCTGCTCCAACAAATAAGATGTCTTTGCCAAAACTCCCAGAATTATGTTTACCTGTATTTAATCCTGGAGAAAACTGGGAGGAGTTTTGGTCAATTTTTAAAGCAGCTGTGCATGATAGGAGTGACCTAGCCTGTGTAACTAAATTATTTTACCTCAAAGGACAGATAAGAGGAGATGCTCACATACTCATACAAGCCTTTCCCAATGTAGATGATTCTTACAAAGAAGCAGTTGACTTGTTGAAGGTCACTTACGGTAATATAGAACAAAGTAGGTTGGATCTAGTGAATATCATTGTTAATTTAAAATCTCCAGATCACACTTACAAAGGTTTATATCAGTTTAGAGTTAAACTGGAGAGCACTCTCAAAACTTTAAGTAATAAATATAATCTGAAGGAAACAGACTGGTTATTGAGTGCCATTGTACAGAATAAATTAAGCTGTAAAACACTTGAATGGTTCTCAAACAAGTATCACAAAGGTTATTTTGGTCTGGAAGAAATAAGACTAGGTCTACAAGAATTAATTGTTCAGTTGCAAACCAGCCAACCAACTCATTTTAAAGATGCAACACATAATAACTCTGAGGTATCTGTCAAGTTTCACAAGGGGAAAAATTATCCCAATGTTAATAATCAAAATTCATTTCCTAAAAAGAGTTGCATAGGTGCATATCAAGTAGCAGGAATCAGAAATAATTCTCCACAAGGTAAGAAGAATAAGTACCCTCCTAAGAGTAGCCCATTTAATAAGAAACCAGTCAAAAAAAAGAGAGATTGTCTCTTCTGCAAGGGTACTCATTTTTCTAAGAATTACAATGCATACAATTCATGGAATGATAAAGTTGAAAGATTGGAGGAACTTGACAGATGTATCAGATGTCTAGGTAATCACAATGTAAAGGATTGTCATGCCAAATTAAACAACTGTTATCAATGTCACAAAGGAAGACACCATATAGTCATGTGTAAGGGTCTATATGATAATGTTGATAATAATGACAATGTTGACAATCATGACACAGCAGTGGCTAATGTAAAAATTGCAGCTAATGTTAATAATGATGGTTTTGCTGAAGTAGCCTTACCTGTGTTACAGGTAAAAATTGATGATAAAAGGCATAAATCAAAAAATGTAACTGCATTATTAGACCAGGGATCACAGCGTACTTTCATAAAACGTAAATGTCTTGTTGGTATGAAAGTACAGATGGGAGATCCTACAACTCTAAAATTATCTGGTTTTCTCTCAGATAAAAGAGTTCAATTGTATGACACTATTTATGTAACTGTCAGATTGAGCAATGAGAAAAAAAACGTGTTAATGCAGTAATTGTAGATAGACTTCCAGAGAAAATATCTACAGTAGGGCTTAGTAAAGCTACAGAAAGACGTTCACATAATGTAAATTTAGCACCTTCTGGTGTAAATGATGATTCTGTAGGCCCAATAAATATTTTGATAGGTAGTGACTATTATGCCTCCTTTGTAAAGGGTATGGTAAAGAAATGTGGTGTCACCCTTCTAAAGACTGCAGGAGGCCATGTAATGTATGGTAGGATTCCTCGTAATAATAATGCATGACTAGAGGAAACTACAAATACCATAACTGTGTGTCTTACTCATGAAATCGTACCCCAGTATAATTCTTCCATAGAGGATGGTGTTGAGCCAGTGCATAAATTGTGGGAATTAGACAGCATTGGAATAAATGTAAATGAAGAAAGTCCAGATGATTCCTTTACTCAGGAACAATACCTGAGAGATGTAAAATTTGAATCTGGACAATATTGGGTACGACTTCCGTGGAGACTGAACCATCCATAATTGCCCACTAATTACAGAATGACATATGGACAGTTAAAGGCTCAGCTCCGTGAACTGAGTAAGACACCAGAATTGTTGACTGCCTATAATGATATAATTACTGAACAATTAATTAATAAATTTATAGAAGAGGTACCTCCTGAGCAAGCCAAAATTTTTGGTCACTATTTGCCACATCACGGAGTGAAGAATGATTCTAAGATCACTCCTCTCAGGATTGTGTTTATTTGTAGTGCCAGGAGTAACAAAAATGTACCTAGTTTAAATGACTGTTTGATGACAGGTCCGTCGTTGACGGAAAAATTAGGAGATATCTTATTAAATTTCAGGATGAAGAATTATGCCTTTAAGGCTGACATAAGCAAAGCTTTCCTAAGAGTGGGTTTACAAGAGGCTGACCGGGATTGTACTCGCTTCTTATGGCCTGAGAATCCTAGTGACCCACTTAGCACTCTGAAAATCTTTCGCTTTAGGAGTGCATTATTTGGTGCTACATCCAGTCCATTCCTACTTCCAGCGACGATAAATGCACACCTTAAACGTATGGGAAGTCCATTGAGTAAAGTAATGAGCAAACAATTTTATGTGGACAATTTCCTGTGTGACGTCAACTGAAGAGGAACTGTTAATGACTTACGGAGAGGCTAATAAAATAATGCAAAGCGCAAATATGCCTCTGAGGGAATGGAATAGTAATTCGTCCAAATTAAAGGACAAAATAAGTAAAGATTACCCTGGAGATGAAGTATCAAAACGTAGTAATGTATTGGGATTAGCTTGGGATACTGAGAGAGATTTGTTAATGTTAAAACCTAATAATTACAGTATACCCAATAAATTAACTAAGAGAGTTTTGCTGGCTGAAGTTTCCAAATGTTTTGATCTGCTAGGCTTAGTGTCACCCCTTACTATAAGAGGGAAATTATTAATACAAGAAGCATGGAAGATTAAATGTGCTTGGGATGAAACTCTACCTAAGGAATTCATTAACAAATTAGCTAATTATATAAGAAATAAGTTGCAGGAGATAAATATTAGCGACACTGTAATTTGGTCTGATAATGAGGTATCCTTACAGTGGATTCGTAATGGAATCAGTAAAATTGTGTACGTACAAAACAGTCGCTGAAATTAATCTGATGCAAGACAAGTATAATAGTTTGGGTCAGCATATGTTAACATTTAATCATATACCTGGTGAGGAGAATCCAGCTGATTTTTTGTCTTGAGGTTTACCTTATGCTAAATTTGTAAATGCTGTATCATGGTTTAAAGGACCGAGCTGGTTGGTCAATAAAGCTAATTGGCCTGTACAAAAGGCGTATATTGCTTCTGTTGAAATTACTGTGACCACCGCTCCAATAGTTTGTCCTTCCTTAGCCATTGATATACATAGATATTCTTCTTTACCCAAACTAATCGATGTAACTAAGTTGGTGTTTAAATTTCTAAACAAGATGAATATATCATATAAGTTTTCACATCCTCTTGAATATTGGATAAAGAGGGTACAAGAAGAAATTTATGGAAATGAGATTAAATTGATGATGGAAAGAAAAATTGTGAAAGGTTCCATAACAGAGAAATTGGGGCTGTATTTAGAGAACAATGTAATTAGGTGCAGAGGTAGGTTGCAAAATGCTGAATTGGGTGATTATGCTAAATACCCTATCTTACTGCCCTAAACTCATCATCTACCAAATTCAATTGTTTTAAATGCCCATAAAAATGTAATGCACTGTGGGGTACAAGATACCTTAAATTGTATTAGGGAAACGTTATGGATTCCACAAGGACGGCAAAGTGTAAAAAGGGTGATTAAATTTTGTGTAATATGTCGCGGTGTGGATGCCAGATCCTATATGAACACAGGTCCTCCACCATTGCCAAATAAGCAATTTGAGTCATTTAGCAACAACCTCCGCCCAGCCGCAGTGTGGAAAATAATTTCCCAAAATTCTGCTGTGTAAATATACCTGATTAAAAGTGTATTTTAAAGAAGTGAACCGACAAAGAAGCTCTGCGCCTGCGCTGACGAGCAGGGGAGGAGATGCCATTGTTTTTTTAATGTGTTACAGGCACTCTAATGTAATGTGCTTAATTTTCGTCTCTCTAGGGTTTATATTGGGCTTAAAACCTCTCAAATAAGAGCCGAAATTATTGGATGTGCATTCCTGCGTAATTTAAGCATTAAGCCGATATACAGGACAGCTCCAGGAACCTCAGATAAGCTATCTAAATTATGTTTGTAATTCTGGCCAGTATTATCATCATAAACTTAGTTAGAGAGGGGTTCTGTACAAGATACACAGTAATCTCCAGACAAATTGGTGAGTGTTATTATTATAGATTCTCCTTCTGTTATATAAATGTGTATATGTAATCATTTATTAATTTTAATATACAGTCCACAAATTTATATTAAATTTTGCCAGAATTCCTTGTGATGTACATTTCATTTGCAATTAATATAGGTCTAGAGCAATTTGTGGAGAGATAGATGGTAGGTATCGAAGGGCGACATTTTTTGCGACTTAGGTGTCCTAAAAATTCCTACTTGTCTCTGTAACTTTGATAAATAATAATTATCTTTGTTGCCATTTACATGTATGTATCTAATGAGATACATCCAGGTAACCGTAATTTTCCACAGTTTCATCATTAAAGATACCCAACTGCTACATATGTGTCTAGTTTTAGGTAATGAACCAAAACAGTCCTCCACTAACCTCCATAATACCCTGGTTAAGTTTCCCAACCGTTTAGCAAGTAACACACTGTTTTTAATACTTCCCAACTGTCCCACATACCTGAAGCCAGTAAAAATATTTGGAAACTTTGTGCACGTTTTATTTTAGTATCTAAATGTCCTCCAATAATAATAATAATAATAATAATAATAATAATAATAATTTTATTTCTATAAGTACATGTACAAGGTATACAGACCATAGCTGACATCAGTGACATACTACTATATAAAAAGCCACTTGTTGTGCAGAGCATTTCGGGCAAATTAGGGCAGTTTTGTCCCAGGATGCGACCCACAACAGTCGACTAACACTCAGGTACCCATTTTACTGATGGTGAACATAGAAAACCGGTGTAAAGAAACACGCCCAATATTTCTACCCTCACTGGGAATTGGACCTGGACCCTCGCTGTGTGAAGCGAGAGCTTTAGCCACTAGGCCACGGGGAACATCATGGAGCCAGACTAAAGACCTGACACCTAAATGACTGGTACGACCACTTTTTAGTGTCTCTCTTGCTCCATTTGGCAATACTTCATCAGACAGAGTCTAACTTTTTAGTGCACCCCCGCTGCTCTCGAGTCTTCGTCACCACTCCTTTGTCAGCTTCCAGACTCTCTCACTCAAACTGGGTCCCACTTAAGTCGATATATCACTAACCCGAGTCTCCTACAGGATAGACTCCAGGAACAACTTTCCCAGTCTCAAATCATCACCAGCATCAGAAAAATATAAAAAAAAAGCACAGAAGCTCTTTTTGACATTTGTCTAGTTACAGCACACACTGTTAACAGTTACAACACACACTGTCAACAGTTACAGCACACACTGTCAACAGTTACAGCACACACTGTCAACAGTTACAGCACACACTGTCAACAGTTACAGCACAAACTGTCAACAGTTATAGCACAAACTGTCAACAGTTACAGCACAAACTGTCAACAGTTCAGGCACAGTATCTCTAGCTTGTGAATCTGGGTCCCTCCAGGCTAGAAGACCCCTCATATTACTGTGTAAAACTCAACACCCTCAAAAGGAATGTCCTTTGCAATACCTACAGGCAGGTAAGCAGACTGGTGTGTAGGCTCCGATACAACCTATGAAAAGGAGCCCTAAAAAGTGGATCCCGTAATTACTTTTAGGAAAATGCCCAACCCAGTGTAAGTACTTCTCTGCACCGGTAATACACCCTTGCGTAACAGAGTAAAAGTGATAAATTCGTTCCTTAAAGATATAACACATATCTTACCTTCATGTTGAAGTAAGGCAACTGCAGGTGGACCTTTTTATTACAATATTTTCAATAATAAATTTTAAAGGTCCCACACCCACTTGGGATAGACCTGCATTTTTGACCCTGGGCAACAGGATTTCGCCTACGTGTTCCGTGTTCCAGTTCGTGGAGATGCTGACTTACTATTTCCCTGGTCAGGTATTTGAGAATCCAACTTAAAACCTTGGTAATTAGGATTGCTGTTGCATTGAGGCACAAAAGCCTTGGGGTTTTAAGGCTGGCAAAAAAAATGGACTTAGACTTCTGAAATTTTTTACCTCTATTGGGTTGTTGAGAAAGATTATAAGTCCTAGGCGATAGCTACTTCTCAAGTTTTGGGTGGCTAAGAAGCTCTCGCCCAGCTAAGATTAAAGTCATTTAGGTCCTCGAGATATACACCAAGGTCAAGAGATACTGTTCTCTAAGATCTTTTAATGAAATTAAGGGAATTATACCCTTATAATCACCTATCACGTCTTTGGAGCGACACCATTTGGTCAACAGCGACATCTCCTTTCCGTAGTTCACCAAAGACTGACCAGCCTGAAACTTTAGTCCTTTTGCATATATCTTTCTGGCAACATCTGATAAGCGAACAAAACTACCTCCTTCAGTTTCTCATAATTCAAAAATTCATGCTCGTCTAGAGTATTAAAAGCCTGCAATCCTTTACCAAATAAATGGGTACATGTTAATGTCGCCCATTCACTCTCCGGCCATTTTAGCTGTTCCAAATTAAATAATGTTACTTTTTTTCCTGTTTTCTGTTGAGAAGCAAATAGTCTCTTTCTCTCTTTTTTCTATTTTAAGGATTGCTAAATCTTTTCTTCCTTCTGGAGCTCCCTGCATCTTGTTTCCACTGTGATCCTTGACACCCAGTAACAGGTGGTTGATACAGCTTTAAGTAGCATGTCAAGAACTCAACAGGTGTTGTTCCACTGATTTATTTTAAATTGTGTGGTTGCTTATATACAGGTAAATGTTATAATTCAATTCAATGAAGTTGCTACCTAATCTGTCAAATGTGGATTATCTGACTGAATGATTTCATTAAACTCTCATGAGTTATGCTTATGTCAATTAAATTTAAATATGGTCATGAACTATGGGTATAAACTGCAGGAGACTGTTATCAGATGCTGATCAGTATTAGTGACTTTGCTGTTAGACAAGCCTTCTTGCATATTAAAATGAAGTGGACGACTCAGGTCGGGGCTGGACCTAAGTCAAGCAAGTATGTCCAGCCTGGGGCAAGACAACGTCATACAAGCAGCTCCAGCCTGGGGCAAGACAACGTCATACAAGCAGGTCCAGCCTGGGGCAAGACAACGTCATACAAGCAGGTCCAGCCTGGGACAAGACAACGTCATACAAGCAGGTTCTGCCTGGAACAAGACAACGTCACACAAGCAGGTCCAGCCTGGGGCAAGACAACGTCATACAAGCAGGTCCAGCCTGGGACAAGACAACGTCATACAAGCAGGTCCAGCCAGGGCCTAAGACAACGTCACACAAGCAGGTCCAGCCTGGGGAAAGACAACGTCATACAAGCGGGTCCAGCCTGGGGCTAAGACAACGTCACACAAGCAGGTCCAGCCTGGGGCTAAGACAACGTCATACAAGCAGGTACAGCCTGGGGCAAGACAACGTCATACAAGTAGGTCCAGCCTGGGGCAAGACAACGTCATACAAGCAGGTCCAGCCTGGGGCAAGACAACGTCATACAAGCAGGTCCAGCCTGGGGCAAGACAACGTCATACAAGCAGGTTCTGCCTGGGACAAGATAACGTCATACAAGCAGGTCCAGCCTGGGGCAAGACAACGTCATACAAGCAGGTCCAGCCTGCGGCAAGACAACGTCATACAAGAAGGTCCAGCCTGGGGCAAGACAACGTCATACAAGCAGGTCCAGCCTGTTGCAAGACAACGTCATACAAGCAGGTCCAGCCTGGGGCAAGACATCATACAAGCAAGTCCAGCCTGGGGCAAGACAACGTCATACAAGCAGGTCCAGCCTGGGGCAAGACAACATCATACAAGCAGGTCCAGCCTGGGGCAAGACAACGTCATACAAGCAGGTCCAGCCTGGGGCAAGACAACATCATACAAGCAGGTCCAGCCTGGAACAAGACAACGTCATACAAGCAGGTCCAGCCTGGGGCAAGACAACGTCATACAAGCAGGTCCAGCCTGGGGCTAAGACAACATCACACAAGCAGGTCCAGCCTGGGGCAAGACAACGTAATACAAGCAGGTCCAGCCTGGGGCTAAGACAACGTCACACAAGCAGGTCCAGCCTGGGGCTAAGACAATGTCATACAAGCAGGTCCAGCCTGGGGTCAAGACAACGTCATACAAGTAGGTCCAGCCTGGGGCAAGACAACGTCATACAAGCAGGTCCAGCCTGTGGCAAGACAACGTCATACAAGCAGGTCCAGCCTGGGGCAAGACAACGTCATACAAGCAGGTTCTGCCTGGGACAAGACAACGTCACACAAGCAGGTCCAGCCTGGGGCAAGAGAACGTCATACAAGCAGGTCCAGCCTGGGGCAAGACAACGTCATACAAGCAGGTTCTGCCTGGGGCAAGACAACGTCACACAAGCAGGTCCAGCCTGGGGCAAGACAACGTCATACAAGCAGGTTCTGCCTGGGGCAAGTGTTACGCGCCCCTACTTCACTCCATTATATACAAAAATAAAAGGCCTGGTTAAAATAAGTTCTGTAATAATATATCGCGAACCACTTTATTACTAGCTAGATAAAGCAGGTTCGACTATATATTATTATCGGGTACAGTATGAATCATCAAAAGTACTCTCTTTGTATTATATTGTATTATATTATATCTTTCCCCAGGATTATTATAACTATAATATTATATTATATTATTAGGTTAGGTATTACGAATGTGTAACCACTACTGTAGTGACCAATTGGTGGTTCTAGAATTGACGCCACGTGTCGCCTTCTGGCCGAGTTGAAGTCATACTATGAAGTAGTTGAGTGAGTCAGTCAGCTCCTACCTCTGACTCTGTACGGGTCTTCAACCCAAAGCTCCTAGCTTAAACTAAAACTTTATACCAAGTCTATTGTCTTGCCTTTGCCATTAGTTTCCTGAAGTCTGGTAATTCATGTCACTTATGAAAGATAACTATTTCGTTACCCTGGCCTAGACATTTCTAAAAGAGTTAAATGGTGAGATTAGTAGATTATTAATTGAAATTATTGTATCATACTCTGTTAATGAGAATTTGAACGTAAGATTGGGTTCCTTGCTGTATAGTATTTCATTTATAATTGCTTGTGGTTATTTTAATTCACTAACCAAATACCAATGAAACTAAATGATTGGTAATAAAATAAAGCTAACAACAAAAAAATGGAGTTATTTGTGCCCCTATTGTTACGGTGAAGATTAAGTCGTAAGTAATGGGTTGTCTGTCCGGGAGCTACTTACCCTGAAGTACATATTTGTTTTGCATTAAAATTAAGCTCCCTTACGAGAATTAAGAAAATGGATCCAGAAATTAAGTCATTATTAGATGAATTAACAGAGGCTACTCTTGACACTTTAAAATTACAGACGTGTTGGCAAATAGCTAGACAGTTAGATATACCTTATAATAGATACCATAGCGCTGAGACTCTTAGGTCCCTAATTAAGGATAGATTATTTCCGAAATCCCAAGCAATGCCAGAATTAAATTTGGAAGATAGTTTTATTTCTCAGTTCGAGGAAGTAGAAATCCCACGGACGGGAACTGCCTTAAATAATGAAGTTGAACCAGGGTTTACAAGACCTTACTACTCAGTCCAGTCTCAAAGCTCCCCCCCGTTCATTTCCCCGGAGTATGTATCGGTGGTTGGAACGAACCCTCAGTTAAATGACGGGGATAATTTTAGGACTTGTGCTCGTCCCAAAATACTTCCGGAGAAGACGCCCGAATTCCCCTCGGTGTCATTACCTCTTGGGAATTTCACGTCCGAACAACTAGAGAGAATAGAACGCATATTACTATTACAAAACTCTCAAATCGAAGCTAGAAGACGTCTAAACGAGGAAGAATTTAGGCGTGAAAGGTTTCGTTTTGAAACAAAGCAGAAGGGAGTTCCGGAAGAAAGAGACGTGAAGAGCACGGTAACCGGGTTTGACTTACATAAAGCAGCTCTGATGGTACCTAAGTTTAACGAAAGAGACTTAGATGAATTCTTTGAAATTTTTGAGAATCAGGCACGTTCAATGGGCTGGCCCAAAGACAAATGGGCCACATTGCTGCACACGTCTCTATATGGAAAGGCGCAGTCTTGTGTCGCCTCCTTACCATATGAGTTTTATGTCCAGTACGACGTAGTAAAGAGAACTATTTTAGAAGCATATAACATGCTCCCTATTAGTTACCAAATAGCTTTTCGTTCCATGAAACGGCAAACAGGACAAACTTATTTAGATTTTGCCCGAGGGAAAGCAGTGGCGTTTGAACGTTGGTGTCGAGCTTCTCGGGTCACGACTTTAAAAGATCTATCACAATTAATGTTACTAGAAGATTTGTATGCAAATTTTCCAGAGGGAGTTCGCCAGTATCTTGTTGGCCATCCGCAAACGACGTTGTTAGAGACTGCCGCGCTGGCAGACAACTTTGAGATTTCCCAGAGGTTGGTACAATCTGAAAGCAGCCAGGTTATCAAACCAGCAACGAGACCCGAACCTGCGAAGCCTTTCGGTAAGCGACCTACCCAACCCATTCACTCCCGTGTAACAAGTAAACCCGAAGTAAAACACCAAATTCAATCGAGCCCATCCTATAGACCAGATAGGTCATGGGAAAAAATTAAATGTTCGTACTGTTCGAAGCTGGGACATTTCAAATCACAATGCTTTAAGCGTGATAGGGACCAGGGAAGGAGTCCATCATATAGATTGCCCACACAAATAATATCCTCTACGACTCATCCAAGGAAGTCCGAGCCAAGAGTAGACGCTCTGTCCCAAGGAAAAGGAACAGATCCTCCTAGTTGACTAAGCAGAATATGGGTATCATCGTCAAACTTGTCAAGGGCTATGAGTCCTTACTTTTCCAAAAGCAAAGTAGGAATTACCGATAGCCAGTTGTTGAAAGTAAATTCCTTTAGGGATACGGGGTCCTACTTAACATTATTGAGAGGACTGTTATCATTCCCCGCCGGATCATATACGGGTTTCGACGCTCTGTTGGAAGCTTATGGTGGCTCCACTACACGAGTACCCCTGTACAAGTTATATGTTGAAACTCCTATTTTTACAGGCTGGACGTCAATCGGAGTATCTCCAACTAACTTCCACATAAAAGACGTAGACCTATTGATTGGGAACGACTTAGCGGAAGAAGGAATATGGAAAGAGCCCATAGTTATGGAAAATCCAACCGAGGAAAATTACGTCATCGAAGCCCGACGAACGGAACCTACCCTCTTTCCTCTGAGTATAGTAACCCGGGCAATGACCAAACAGTCGCGTTCTCCGTTGGTATCGGAGGAAGTCATGGACGACGTCGACGTAGGAGTAGGAGACATATTCAATGAAAGCTCGAGTGTCGAGCCAACAATCCACCCAGAACCGATACCAGTTCCTAAGTCGGTGGTTTCCGAAATAGATTTATTCTCGAAGGAGGATCTAGTAAGAGAACTCCAAATAGACCTCTCCTTAAGTGACATCAGGAAGCTTGCTGTGTCGGGAGAAGAAGCCCTTAAAAGCGACAGCTCTTACTGTTGGGAGAAGGACTTGCTGAAAAAGAAACTAGGATCTCTTAAAAGTGATCATCTAGTGGTCTTGCCTACCCCGTTTAGAAATTTAGCATGTAAGTTTGCTCATGACAGTCCTCAAGGCGGACATCTGGGACAAAAGAAGACTTTTAGAAAAATTGCTAAGCACTTCACATGGCCAAAAATGAAGGAAGAAGTGGAACGGTATGTAAGAAGTTGTTCCGTGTGTCATCTAGTAGGCAAACCTGCTCATAATCCACCACCTGCGCCGTTGAACCCTATACAAGTAAGAGGCGAACCCTTTTCACGTCTGGTGATAGACTGTATCGGCCCGCTACCCAAGACTCGGCAGGGCAACCAATTCCTGTTCACTATCATGGACACCGTCACCAGGTACCCGGAAGCAGTTCCTCTCAGGAGGATTAATGCTCGCCTAATAGTGAGAGCACTGATTAAGTTCTTCTCTCACTTCGGATTTCCAAGAGAAGTTCAATCGGATCAAGGGTCGAATTTTACTTCAAAATTTTTCCGTGAAGCCTTGGCTCAGTTAGGGGTCAAGACGGTTTACGCGACGGCCTATCGACCCCAATCACAAGGCGTGGTGGAAAGGTTCCATCAAACTTTGAAGATTATGATGAGGTCCTATTGTTTACAGTATTCCAAAGATTGGGATGAAGGTATTCCACTACTCTTGTTTGCCCTAAGAGAAAGCGAACAAGACAACTTGAAGTTTTCGCCATTTGAGTTAATATATGGGCATCAAATTAGAGGACCATTACAGGTTCTCAAAGAAGCTTGGACCGGGGAAGAAACGCCGACTTTTAGGAGCTCTCCTACCTTAATGAAAGAACGCCTGAGCCTAGCTAGAGAATTGGCCGCCGAAAACTTACGGCAAGCACAGAGTAAGATGAAGGAGGAATACGATCGTCGAACTAAACTTCGTTCATTTGAACCAAAAGATCAAGTTCTGGTTCAACGATTTCATCAGGGACATGCTCTACAGCCCAAATTTGAAGGTCCTTTAGAAATCGTGAAGCGCCTAAGTGACGTGAACTACTTGGTAAGGACGCCGAAGAAGAGGAACTCGCAACGGACGTATCACGTTAACCAACTTAAACCCTATTCAGGAATCGTTTCACCAGTTTCTACTATAACTCCTCTGAACCAAGAACGGGTTCCAGTAAGTTCGGATGAAATGATAGGAATACCAGTTCTTCTGAACAATTCGACAGCCTTAAAGAATTTAAATTCTCTACTGATAAATCTGGAAGTGGACAAAGGACATGAAATAAAATCCCTGATTAAGGCAAACCTCCAACTATTCAACGATGTCTCAAAACCTTGTACGTTGGGTGTGCACGATGTTACTCTCAGAGAACCTACCCCGATCAAGCAATCTCCATACAGAGTGAGCTCCACAAAACAAGGTGAGCTAGAGGCAGAGGTGAACTTCTTACTCTCACATGGGTTGATAAAACCTAGTATCAGTCTTTGGGCATCCCCGTGCATTCTAGTCCCCAAACCAGACGGGACCTCCCATATGTGTACGGATTTTAGAAAAGTCAATGCTGTAACAGTACCTGATGGGTTTCCAATACCCAGAATTGACGACTTAATAGACAAGGTCTCCAGAGCTAAGTATATCAGTAAATTGGACTTGTTAAGAGGGTATTACCAAGTCCCGTTGTCACCAAAAGCTCAAGAGATATCGGCTTTTACGATACCTGGTGGCCTATACAAGTATTGAGTTATGCCCTTCGGCTTCTGTAACGCGGCTTCTACGTTCCAGCATATTATGAACATACTTACGGGCGGATTGGACGGAGTTGAAGCTTACTTAGACGACTTAGTCGTATACAGCGACAGTTGGCCCCAACACCTTAGACAGCTTAAGCCTTGTTTGACGCCTTAAGTAAACATAATGTTACAGTGTGAGTTTGGCCAGACGAAAATTAAATACTTAGGATTTCGGATTGGACAAGGTGAAGTCGCTCCTTTGAACGCCAAAGTAAAGGCCCTCTTAGAATTTCCTACCCCTAAGGATAGGAAAAGCGTATCAAGATTTTTAGGAGTTGCCGGTTACTACCGTCGGTTCTGTCCGAATTTTGCACAGGTAGCTTTTCCCCTAACTGAATTAACTAGTCCAAAAACAAAGTTTTCATGGACCCAGGACTGTGAAATTGCTTTTAATCGTTTAAAAAGATTACTATCCTCTTCCCCAGTATTGCTAAGTCCTGATTTTAATAAACCATTCCACTTACAAATAGATGCCAGTGCGTATGCTTTGGGAGCCGCATTGTTACAGAAGGCTCCAAATTCTGACCTGTTACAACCTGTTTCTTATTTTTCTTCTAAGTTAAAGAAACACCAAATTAATTATTCAACTATAGAAAAAGAAGCCTTAGCTCTCGTTGTATGCCTAGAGAATTTTGATGTATATTTAGGATCTTCTACCCATCAGATATCGGTGTACTCCGATCATAATCCTTTGACCTTCATAAATTCTATGAAATCGAAGAACGCCAGAATACTTCGTTGGGCTTTGAGAATTCAACCCTTCTCTATTACCATTTCCCATATAAAAGGAAAACATAATCTCATTGCTGATGCCCTCTCTAGGCCTTGAAATTTTATTAATATACCTTTATTTTTAACAGTATGAGTCGGTACTTTTATGACCATCTATGTTGTGGAGAAAGCTGGAGATGATGTAGGACTGCTGTCTATGTTACAACCTCTGCTACTATGACAGATGCTACCCACCACAGAGAGTACAAGTCAATGGCGACCGTCAGTCACGAGGGGGGAGGTGTTACGCGCCCCTACTTCACTCCATTATATACAAAAATAAAAGGCCTGGTTAAAATAAATTCTGTAATAATATATCGCGAACCACTTTATTACTAGCTAGATAAAGCAGGTTCGACTATATATTATTATCGGGTACAGTATGAATCAAAAGTACTCTCTTTGTATTATATTGTATTATATTATATCTTTCCCCATGATTATTATAACTATAATATTATATTATATTATTAGGTTAGGTATTACGAATGTGTAACCACTACTGTAGTGACCAATTGGTGGTTCTAGAATTGACGCCACGTGTCGCCTTCTGGCCGAGTTGAAGTCATACTATGAAGTAGTTGAGTGAGTCAGTCAGCTCCTACCTCTGACTCTGTACGGGTCTTCAACCCAAAGCTCCTAGCTTAAACTAAAACTTTATACCAAGTCTATTGTCTTGCCTTTGCCATTAGTTTCCTGAAGTCTGGTAATTCATGTCACTTATGAAAGATAACTATTTCGTTACCCTGGCCTAGACATTTCTAAAAGAGTTAAATGGTGAGATTAGTAGATTATTAATTGAAATTATTGTACCATACTCTGTTAATGAGAATTTGAACGTAAGATTGGGTTTCTTGCTGTATAGTATTTCACTTATAATTGCTTGTGGTTATTTTAATTCACTAACCAAATACCAATGAAACTAAATGATTGGTAATAAAATAAAGATAACAAAAAAAAATGGAGTTATTTGTGCCCCTATTGTTACGGTGAAGATTAAGTCGTAACAACAAGACAACGTCATAGAAGCAGGTAGAGCCAGGGGCAAGACAACGTCATACAAGCAGGTCCAGCCTGGGGCTAAGACAACGTCATACAAGCAGGTCTAGCCTGGGGCAAGACAACGTCATACAAACAGGTCCAGCCTGGGGCAAGACAACGTCATACAAGCAGGTCCAGCCTGGCACAAGACAACGTCATACAAGCAGGTTCAGCCTGGGGAAAGACAACGTCATACAAGCAGGTCCAGCCTGGGGCTAAGACAACGTCATACAAGCAGGTCCAGCCTGGGGCAAGACAACGTCATACAAGCAGGTCCAGCCTGGGGCAAGACAACGTCATACAAGTAGGTCCAGCCTGGGGCAAGACAACGTCATACAAGCAGGTCCAGCCTGGGGCAAGACAACGTCATACAAGCAGGTCCAGCCTGGGGCAAGACAACGTCATACAAGCAGGTTCTGCCTGGGACAAGACAACGTCATACAAGCAGGTCCAGCCTGGGGCAAGACAACGTCATACAAGTAGGTCCAGCCTGCGGCAAGACAACGTCATACAAGAAGGTCCAGCCTGGAGAAAGACAACGTCATACAAGCAGGTCCAGCCTGGGGCAAGACAACGTCATACAAGTAGGTCCAGCCTGCGGCAAGACAACGTCATACAAGAAGGTCCAGCCTGGGGCAAGACAACGTCATACAAGTAGGTCCAGCCTGCGGCAAGACAACGTCATACAAGAAGGTCCAGCCTGGAGCAAGACAACGTCATACAAGCAGGTCCAGCCTGGGGCAAGACAACGTCATACAAGCAGGTCCAGCCTGGGGCAAGACAACATCATACAAGCAGGTCCAGCCTGGAACAAGACAACGTCATACAAGCAGGTCCAGCCTGGGGCAAGACAACGTCATACAAGCAGGTCCAGCCTGGGGCAAGACAACGTCATACAAGCAGGTTCTGCCTGGGACAAGACAACGTCACACAAGCAGGTCCAGCCTGGGGCAAGACAACGTCATACAAGCAGGTCCAGCCTGGGACAAGAGAACGTCATACAAGCAGGTCCAGCCTGGGGCTAAGACAACGTCACTCAAGCAGGTCCAGCATGGGGCAAGACAACGTCATACAAGCGGGTCCTGCCTGGGGCTAAGACAACGTCACACAAGCAGGTCCAGCCTGGGGCAAGACAACGTCATACAAGCAGGTCCAGCCTGGGGCTAAGACAACGTCACACAAGCAGGTCCAGCCTGGGGCTAAGACAACGTCATTCAAGCAGGTCCAGCCTGGGGCAAGACAACGTCATACAAGTAGGTCCAGCCTGGGGCAAGACAACGTCATACAAGCAGGTCCAGCCTGGGGCAAGACAACGTCATACAAGCAGGTCCAGCCTGGGGCAAGACAACGTCATACAAGTAGGTCCAGCCTGCGGCAAGACAACGTCATACAAGAAGGTCCAGCCTGGGGCAAGACAACGCCATACAAGTAGGTCCAGCCTGGGGCAAGACAACGTCATACAAGAAGGTCCAGCCTGGGGCAAGACATCATACAAGCAGGTCCAGCCTGGAACAATACAACGTCATACAAGCAGGTCCAGCCTGGGGCAAGACAACGTCATACAAGCAGGTCCAGCCTGGGGCAAGACAACGTCATACAAGCAGGTTCTGTCTGGGACAAGACAACGTCACACAAGCAGGTCCAGCCTGGGGCAAGACAACGTCATACAAGCAGGTCCAGCCTGGGGCTAAGACAACGTCATACAAGCAGGTCCAGCCTGGGACAAGACAACGTCATACAAGCAGGTCCAGCCTGGGGCTAAGACAACGTCACACAAGCAGGTCCAGCCTGGGGCAAGACAACGTCATACAAGCGGGTCCTGCCTGGGGCTAAGACAACGTCACACAAGCAGGTCCAGCCTGGGGCAAGACAACGTCACTCAAGCAGGTCCAGCCTGGGGCAAGACAACGTCATACAAGCGTGTCCTGCCTGGGGCTAAGACAACGTCACACAAGCAGGTCCAGCCTGCGGCAAGACAACGTCATACAAGTGGGTCCAGCCTGGGGCTAAGACAACGTCACACAAGCAGGTAAAACCTGGGGCAAAGACAACGTCATACAAGCAGGTCCAGCCTGGGGCAAGACAACGTCATACAAGTAGGTCCAGCCTCGGGCAAGACAACGTCATGCAAGCAGGTCCAGCCTGGGGCAAGACAACGTCATACAAGCAGGTCCAGCCTGGGGCAAGACAACGTCATACAAGTAGGTCCAGCCTGCGGCAAGACAACGTCATGCAATAAGGTCCAGCCTGGGGCAAGACAACGTCATATAAGCAGGTCCAGCCTGGGGCAAGACAATGTCATACAAGCAGGTCCAGCCTGGGGCAAGACAACGTCATACAAGCAGGTCCAGCCTGGGGCAAGACAACGTCATACAAGCAGGTCCAGCCTGGGGCAAGACAACGTCATACAAGCAGGTTCTGCCTGGGACAAGACAACGTCACACAAGCAGGTCCAGCCTGGGGCAAGACAACGTCATACAGGCAGGTCCAGCCTGGGGCTAAGACAACGTCATACAAGCAGGTCCAGCCTGGGGCAAGACAACGTCATACAAGCGGGTCCTGCCTGGTGCTAAGACAACGTCACACAAGCAGGTCCAGCCTGCGGCTAAGACAACGTCATACAAGCAGGTCCAGCCTGGGGCAAGACAACGTCATACAAGTAGGTCCAGCCTGGGGCAAGACAACGTCATACAAGCAGGTCCAGCCTGGGGCAAGACAACGTCATTCAAGCAGGTCCAGCCTGGGGCAAGACAACGTCTTACAAGCAGGTTCTGCCTGGGACAAGACAACGTCATACAAGCAGGTCCCGCCTGGGGCAAGACAACGATATACAAGTAGATCCAGCCAGCGGCAAGACAACGTCATACAAGAAGGTCCAGCCTGGGGCAAGACAACGTCATACAAGCAGGTCCAGCCTGGGGCAAGACAACGTCATACAAGCAGGTCCGGCCTGGGGCAAGACAACATCATACAAACAGGTCCAGCCTGGGGCAAGACAACGTCATACAAGTAGGTCCAGCCTGGGGCAAGACAACGTCATACAAGCAGGTTCTGCCTGGGACAAGACAACGTCATACAAGCAGGTCCAGCCTGGGGCAAGACAACGTCATACAAGCAGGTCCAGCCAGGGGCAAGACAACGTCATACAAGCAGGTCCAGCCTGGGGCAAGACAACGTCATGCAAGCAGGTTCTGCCTGGGATAAGACAACGTCACACAAGCAGGTCCAGCCTGGGACAAGACAACGTCATACAAGCAGGTCCAGCCTGGGGCAAGAAAACGTCATACAAGCAGGTCCAGCCAGGGACAAGACAATGTCATACAAGCAGGTCCCTCCTGGGACAAGACAACGTCATACAAGCAGGTCCAGCCTGGGACAAGACAACGTCATACAAGCAGGTCCAGCCTGGGGCAAGACAACGTCATGCAAGCAGGTCCAGCCTGGGGCAAGACAACGTCATACAATCAGGTCCAGCCTGGGGCAAGACAACATCATACAAGCAGGTCCAGCCTGGGGTAAGACAACGTCATACAAGCAGGTCCAGCCTGTGGCAAGACAACATCATACAAGCAGGTCCAGCCAGGGGCAAGACAACGTCATACAAGCAGGTCCAGCCTGGGGCAAAACAACGTCATACAAGCAGGTCCAGCCTTGGGCAAGACAACGTCATATAAGCAGGTCCAGCCTGGGACAAGACAACGTCATATAAGCAGGTCCAGCCTGGGACAAGACAACGTCATACAAGCAGGTCCAGCCTGGGACAAGACAACGTCATACAAGCAGGTCCAGCCTGTGGCAAAACAACGTCATACAAGCAGGTCCAGCCTGGGGCAAGACAACGTCATATAAGCAGGTCCAGCCTGGGACAAGACAACGTCATACAAGCAGGTCCAGCCTGGGGCAAAACAACGTCATACAAGTAGGTCCAGCCTGGGGCAAGACAACGTCATACAAGCAGGTCCAGCCTGGGACAAGACAACGTCATACAAGCAGGTCCAGCCTGGGACAAGACAACGTCTTACAAGCAGGTCCTGCCTGGGGCAAGACTACGTCATACAAGCAGGTCCAACCTGGGGCAAGACAACGTCATACAAGCAGGTCCAGCCTGGGGCAAGACAACGTCGTACAAGCAGGTCCAGCCTGGGGCAAGACAACGTCATACAAGCAGGTCCTGCCTGGGGCAAGACTACGTCATACAAGCAGGTCCAGCCTGGGGCAAGACAACGTCATACAAGCAGGTCCAGCCTGGGGCAAGACTACGTCATACAAGCAGGTCCAACCTGGGGCAAGACAACGTCATACAAGCAGGTCCAGCCTGGGGCAAGACAACGTCATACAAGCAGGTCCAGCCTGGGGCAAGACAACGTCATACAAGTAGGTCCAGCCTGCGGCAAGACAACGTCATACAAGAAGGTCCAGCCTGGGGCAAGACAACGTCATACAAGCAGGTCCAGCCTGGGGCAAGACAACGTCATACAAGCAGGTCCAGCCTGGGGCAAGACAACATCATACAAGCAGGTCCAGCCTGGGGCAAGACAACGTCATACAAGTAGGTTCAGCCTGGGGCAAGACAACGTCATACAAGCAGGTCCAGCCTGGGGCAAGACATCATACAAGCAGGTCCAGCCTGGAACAATACAACGTCATACAAGCAGGTCCAGCCTGGGGCAAGACAACGTCATACAAGCAGGTCCAGCCTGGGGCAAGACAACGTCATACAAGCAGGTTCTGCCTGGGACAAGACAACGTCACACAAGCAGGTCCAGCCTGGGGCAAGACAACGTCATACAAGCAGGTCCAGCCTGGGGCTAAGACAACGTCATACAAGCAGGTCCAGCCTGGGACAAGACAACGTCATACAAGCAGGTCCAACCTGGGGCCAAGACAACGTCACACAAGCAGGTCCAGCCTGGGGCAAGACAACGTCATACAAGCGGGTCCTGCCTGGGGCTAAGACAACGTCACACAAGCAGGTCCAGCCTGGGGCAAGACAACGTCATACAAGCAGGTCCAGCCTGGGGCTAAGACAACGTCACACAAGCAGGTCCAGCCTGGGGCAAGACAACGTCATACAAGCGTGTCCTGCCTGGGGCTAAGACAACGTCACACAAGCAGGTCCAGCCTGGGGCAAGACAACGTCATACAAGTGGGTCCAGCCTGGGGCTAAGACAACGTCACACAAGCAGGTCCAACCTGGGGCAAAGACAACGTCATACAAGCAGGTCCAGCCTGGGGCAAGACAACGTCATACAAGTAGGTCCAGCCTGGGGCAAGACAACGTCATGCAAGCAGGTCCAGCCTGGGGCAAGACAACGTCATACAAGCAGGTCCAGCCTGGGGCAAGACAACGTCATACAAGTAGGTCCAGCCTGCGGCAAGACAACGTCATACTATAAGGTCCAGCCTGGGGCAAGACAACGTCATATAAGCAGGTCCAGCCTGGGGCAAGACAATGTCATACAAGCACGTCCAGCCTGGGGCAACACAACATCATACAAGCAGGTCCAGCCTGGGGCAAGACAACGTCATACAAGTAGGTCCAGCCTGGGGCAAGACAACGTCATACAAGCAGGTCCAGCCTGGGGCAAGACAACATCATACAAGCAGGTCCAGCCTGGAACAAGACAACGTCATACAAGCAGGTCCAGCCTGGGGCAAGACAACGTCATGCAAGCAGGTCCAGCCTGGGGCAAGACAACGTCATACAAGCAGGTTCTGCCTGCGACAAGACAACGTCACACAAGCAGGTCCAGCCTGGGGCAAGACAACGTCATACAAGCAGGTCCAGCCTGGGACAAGACAACGTCATACAAGCAGGTCCAGCCTGGGGCTAAGACAACGTCACACAAGCAGGTCCAACCTGGGGCAAGACAACGTCATACAAGCGGGTCCTGCCTGGGGCTAAGACAACGTCACACAAGCAGGTCCAGCCTGCGGCTAAGACAACGTCATACAAGCAGGTCCAGCCTGGGGCAAGACAACGTCATAAAAGTAGGTCCAGCCTGGGGCAAGACAACGTCATACAAGCAGGTCCAGCCTGGGGCAAGACAACGTCATTCAAGCAGGTCCAGCCTGGGGAAAGACAACGTCATACAAGCAGGTTCTGCCTGGGACAAGACAACGTCATACAAGCAGGTCCCGCCTGGGGCAAGACAACGATATACAAGTAGATCCAGCCTGCGGCAAGACAACGTCATACAAGAAGGTCCAGCCTGGGGCAAGACAACGTCATACAAGCAGGTCCAGCCTGGGGCAAGACAACGTCATACAAGCAGGTCCGGCCTGGGGCAAGACAACGTCATACAAACAGGTCCAGCCTGGGGCAAGACAACGTCATACAAGTAGGTCCAGCCTGGGGCAAGACAACGTTATACAAGCAGGTTCTGCCTGGTACAAGACAACGTCATACAAGCAGGTCCAGCCTGGGGCAAGACAACGTCATACAAGCAGGTCCAGCCTTAGGCAAGACAACATCATACAAGCAGGTCCAGCCTGGGGCAAGACAACGTCATGCAAGCAGGTTCTGCCTGGGATAAGACAATGTCACACAAGCAGGTCCATCCTGGGACAAGACAACGTCATACAAGCAGGTCCATCCTGGGGCAAGAAAACGTCATACAAGCAGGTCCAGCCTGGGACAAGACAACGTCATACAAGTAGGTCCCTCCTGGGACAAGACAACGTCATACAAGCAGGTCCAGCCTGGGACAAGACAACGTCATACAAGCAGGTCTAGCCTGGGACAAGACAACGTCATACAAGCAGGTCCAGCCTGGGGCAAGACAACGTCATGCAAGCAGGTCCAGCCTGGGGCAAGACAACGTCATACAATCAGGTCCAGCCAGGGGCAAGACAACATCATACAAGCAGGTCCAGCCTGGGGTAAGACAACGTCATACAAGCAGGTCCAGCCTGGGACAAGACAACGTCATACAAGCAGGTCCAGCCTGGGACAAGACAACGTCATACAAGCAGGTCCAGCCTGGGGCAAGACAACGTCATACAAGCAGGTCCAGCCTGTGGCAAGACAACATCATACAAGCAGGTCCAGCCTGGGGCAAGACAACGTCATACAAGCAGGTCCAGCCTGGGGCAAAACATCGTCATACAAGCAGGTCCAGCCTTGGGCAAGACAACGTCATATAAGCAGGTCCAGCCTGGGACAAGACAACGTCATACAAGCAGGTCCAGCCTGGGACAAGACAACGTCATACAAGCAGGTCCAGCCTGGGGCAAAACAACGTCATACAAGCAGGTCCAGCCTGGGGCAAGACAACGTCATACAAGCAGGTCCAGCCTGTGGCAAGACAACATCATACAAGCAGGTCCAGCCTGGGGCAAGACAACGTCATACAAGCAGGTCCAGCCTGGGGCAAAACAACGTCATACAAGCAGGTCCAGCCTGGGGCAAGACAACGTCATTTAAGCAGGTCCAGCCTGGGACAAGACAACGTCATACAAGCAGGTCCAGCCTGGGACAAGACAACGTCATACAAGCAGGTCCAGCCTGGGGCAAAACAACGTCATACAAGCAGGTCCAGCCTGGGGCAAGACAACGTCATATAAGCAGATCCAGCCTGGGACAAGACAACGTCATACAAGCAGGTCCAGCCTGGGGCAAAACAACGTCATACAAGTTGGTCCAGCCTGGGGCAAGACAACGTCATACAAGCAGGTCTAGCCTGGGACAAGACAACGTCATACAAGCAGGTCCAGCCTGGGACAAGACAACGTCTTACAAGCAGGTCCTGCCTGGGGCAAGACTACGTCATACAAGCAGGTCCAACCTGGGGCAAGACAACGTCATGCAAGCAGGTCCAGCCTGGGGCAAGACAACGTCATACAAGCAGGTCCAGCCTGTGGCAAGACAACATCATACAAGCAGGTCCAGCCTGGGGCAAGACAACGTCATACAAGCAGGTCCAGCCTGGGGCAAAACATCGTCATACAAGCAGGTCCAGCCTGGGGCAAGACAACGTCATATAAGCAGGTCCAGCCTGGGACAAGACAACGTCATACAAGCAGGTCCAGCCTGGGACAAGACAAGGTCATACAAGCAGGTCCAGCCTGGGGCAAAACAACGTCATACAAGCAGGTCCAGCCTGGGGCAAGACAACGTCATACAAGCAGGTCCAGCCTGTGGCAAGACAACATCATACAAGCAGGTCCAGCCTGGGGCAAGACAACGTCATACAAGCAGGTCCAGCCTGGGGCAAAACAACGTCATACAAGCAGGTCCAGCCTGGGGCAAGACAACGTCATTTAAGCAGGTCCAGCCTGGGACAAGACAACGTCATACAAGCAGGTCCAGCCTGGGACAAGACAACGTCATACAAGCAGGTCCAGCCTGGGGCAAAACAACGTCATACAAGCAGGTCCAGCCTGGGGCAAGACAACGTCATATAAGCAGGTCCAGCCTGGGACAAGACAACGTCATACAAGCAGGTCCAGCCTGGGGCAAAACAACGTCATACAAGTAGGTCCAGCCTGGGGCAAGACAACGTCATACAAGCAGGTCCAGCCTGGGACAAGACAACGTCATACAAGCAGGTCCAGCCTGGGACAAGACAACGTCTTACAAGCAGGTCCTGCCTGGGGCAAGACTACGTCATACAAGCAGGTCCAACCTGGGGCAAGACAACGTCATACAAGCAGGTCCAGCCTGGGGCAAGACAACGTCGTACAAGCAGGTCCAGCCTGGGGCAAGACAACGTCATACAAGCAGGTCCTACCTGGGGCAAGACTACGTCATACAAGCAGGTCCAGCCTGGGGCAAGACAACGTCATACAAGCAGGTCCAGCCTGGGGCAAGACTACGTCATACAAGCAGGTCCAACCTGGGGCAAGACAACGTCATACAAGCAGGTCCAGCCTGGGGCAAGACTACGTCATACAAGCAGGTCCAACCTGGGGCAAGACAACGTCATACAAGCAGGTCCAACCTGGGGCAAGACAACGTCATACAAGCAGGTCCAGCCTGGGGCAAGACAACGTCATACAAGCAGGTCCAACCTGGGGCAAGACAACGTCATACAAGCAGGTCCAACCTGGTCCAAGACAACGTCATACAAGCAGGTCCAGCCTGAGGCAAGACAACGTCATACAAGCAGGTCCAACCTGGGGCAAGACTACGTCATACAAGCAGGTCCAACCTGGGGCAAGACTACGTCATACAAGCAGGTCCAGCCTGGGGCAAGACAACGTCATACAAGCAGGTCCAGCCTGGGGCAAGACAACGTCATACAAGCAGGTCCAGCCTGGGGCAAGACAACGTCATACAAGTAGGTCCAACCTGGGGCAAGACAACGTCATACAAGCAGGTCCAGCCTGGGGCAAGACAACGTCATACAAGCAGGTCCAGCCTGGGGCAAGACAACGTCATACAAGTAGGTCCAACCTGGGGCAAGACAACGTCATACAAGCAGGTCCAGCCTGGGGCAAGACAACGTCATACAAGCAGGTCCAGCCTGGGGCAAGACAACGTCATACAAGCAGGTCCAGCCTGCGGCAAGACAACGTCATACAAGCAGGTCCAGCCTGGGGCAAGACAACGTCATACAAGCAGGTCCAGCCTGGGGCAAGACTACGTCATACAAGCAGGTCCAACCTGGGGCAAGACAACGTCATACAAGCAGGTCCAACCTGGGGCAAGACAACGTCATACAAGCAGGTCCAGCCTGGGGCAAGACAACGTCATACAAGCAGGTCCAACCTGGGGCAAGACAACGTCATACAAGCAGGTCCAACCTGGTCCAAGACAACGTCATACAAGCAGGTCCAGCCTGAGGCAAGACAACGTCATACAAGCAGGTCCAACCTGGGGCAAGACTACGTCATACAAGCAGGTCCAACCTGGGGCAAGACTACGTCATACAAGCAGGTCCAACCTGGGGCAAGACAACGTCATACAAGCAGGTCCCGCCTGGGGCAAGACAACGTCATACAAGCAGGTCCAGCCTGGGGCAAGACTACGTCATGCGAGCATAATGGCTATATCTCACAGGCTAAATTCGGGAGTAAAGGAAAAGAAAGAAAAAAACGAGAGAAAACGCTTAATTACCTGAATCATATATAACTGCTACAACAAGTTCTTAATAGCAGCACATTCAAAAGAAATTAAGGTTACAGTAGTAGGAAGACATAACAATTTGAGGTAGAGCAGCAAAGCCCAAAGAAACATCTAGGTTAAAATAACTAGCTAGAGTAAATGCTAATTCTGAAAGCATCATACTCTAGATAGCGCTAACCTCCGGTAGAGCAGAACGTATCCTATAAGAATTTTTATTCGTTCTAAGAAGTTATTATCAGCATAAACCTGAGATCCCTTCCATGAACACCATATACATTATTCAAACATAAATAAAAGTATAATATAAATATTACAGCGTAAGAATGAAAAAATACACAACACTAATGATTAAAAATGTGCCACAAGAGACTACACAGCGGGACCATGTGCAGCCCATCTAGGGTCGGGTAGGTGCCTGAGCCCGAGCTTACAGCTCACAAAACTGTCATTCCCATTAGTCCCCTTGAGGCGTGGATGGCAGACCAGAGAGGCCTAGCTTGTGGCTAGGCCTGGGGACAGTTGGTCCCAAAGATGAGGAGGTACTTGTGCCTCCTCCCATGGGAGACTTAGGTCTCAGACACTCCCTAAAGAGGGAGCCAAGGCCGGGCCACCACTTGGAAAAGGCCCGGGCCGGGAGAATACCGGCTAATATTTAATAATAATAATAAGAGACTACACGAGATTAACAACATTTTAAACCTCGGCAGTTTACCAGTATAGAACTAGTCACCTGAGAGAATTTGTCGTTTTTATGACATATAATAAGAAATGATTACTGAGAAGAAACTCCTTAATTCAGTACGGAAAAAATAATTCAGCACTGATAAAAATCAAAGAGCAAGACACAGGGTGATATTATATAAAACAATATTTGTCACCCAGCTTGATTATTCCATAAAATCATAACAGAAATACTAAAAAAAAGTATATTATTTAATGCTCCCTCAAGAATACTCACCTCATAATCATACAACAACTGTAGTTCCGCAGAAATATTCCTTGACATCAATTAAAACTGTGTGATTTTTCAACAGACTTTATTACAGCAGTATACTCTGGGTTTCCTCATTTTCTGGCACTGCACACCATTTTCCCTATGAGTGGCTATTTTTCCTCATGGCTGCACCTTTTCCTGGGTAGGAATGATTTACAGTATGCCAGGGTATTACCTTCTGCTCTCCCAGCTCACACACTCAGTCCATCACACCAGCTTCCAAGTGCACTATATTCCGTACTAATCCCACACGACAATACTTCATATTCAGCTCGTCTTAGTTAATATCTGGTGGTTTTCTCGGAAAATCTTGCTGCTGTTCAACATAAAAAAGTGATCTAGTTTAGCTTCAGAATTCATAACATAAATAACAAAAATAATAACTATACTCTCTGATGAAAATTGAAGAGGTTTTTAAATAATGTTGGAAAAAAAATATAGAGAGGACTCGGGTAAACAACTATAAGATGCAATGTCAATGAATATGGTATCAGTCATAAGCAATATGTATAATTTACATACCACGCACGCACACACACACACACACACACACACACACACACACACACACACACACACACACACACACACACACACACACACACACACACACACACATATATAACTCATCGTTGGCAATACAGAAAGTATCCCTGATGATCGTCGACAGTAAAACAGAGTCATTTGTAGGGTAAATTGCTCCTTTGACTAAGTCGACACACACAGTGTTACTCCTGCGGTTACTGGCAGCCATCTTGGAGAAAACAGGAAGTTGCGCAACAGAGGAAGCAGGAGCTTTTGCGCAGCACGTCCACACGGCCCGAGAGCGACAAGGACAATGGTGGTTGCTAGGGTGGTTGCTAGAGTAGTTGTTAGAGTGGTTGCTAGGGTGGTTGCTAGAGTCGTTGCTAGGGTGGTTGCTAGAGTCGTTGTTAGGGTGGTTGCTAGGGTGGTTGCTAGGATGGTTGCTAGGGTGGTTGCTAGAGTCGCTGCTAGGGTGGTTGCTAGGATGGTTGCTAGGGTGGTTACTAGAGTCGTTGTTAGGGTGGTTGTTAGGGTGGTTGTTAGGGTGGTTGCTTGGATGGTTGCTAGGGTGGTTGCTAGAGTCGTTGTTAGGGTGGTTGCTAGGGACGCTATTAGCTCGCCTGAGGAGGCCAGTAACCAGTCATTCCCCGGTGTCTGCTGCAGCTTACCACACACTATAGCAAATCTGGCTAAATTCTTCAGTGTATATTGCTGCTACGAATATTAAACATGTAAGTTACCCGAACACTCTTTTAATTATTATTTATCTGCTTAATGTTTTATGAAAGAAACACCATTGTTGTGATACATGTTTGTGCTATGTGATTTGTCGTCAGTCTTGGCACCTGTTATACTAACGCTGATTTTGTTAGTGTAACAGCAAGGGGAAAAAAAACTCAGTGAATTATTCTAGATACACTCATACACACACACACATATACACACACCAGGCCGAGGTCAGAGGTCTCAAGTGGTCATACCTGCCCTGAACTATGGAGTGTTATAGAGTTCCATTGCATGCTTCTATAGTGTCTTAGAACCTGAGGTCAAGGCGTTGAAGGAGGAGGTTCTACCTCTCAAGGAGGAAAATAAGAACCTGAAAATTCTCCTGGATAAGAATATCAGTGAATGTGAGGTGGTTGGTGTTAGTGAAGGAAAGTAGGTTACCAGCAGTGAGGGACAGACTGGCAGTCGTTACAAGTGGGTAGGAGTTTCCAGTAAAGGAAGAAACATCAAAGTAAGAAAGGTTAAAAGATATAATTTGTAGGTTGGAAATCGCTTCTCTGTTCTCCAGGAAGAATGTACTTCAATGATCAGTAAGGCTGAAGGTACCAATAATTCCTTTGCTAATGTAGGCAGGAATATCCTTGAGGTTTGTGACTCAGAGGTAAGATATGTTGACCTTGTCTTGTTTAAAGTTTGGATAATATTAAGTCAGGTAATGGGAACAAGCCCATTATCTGTCTTAGTGCTGGTTGAAACGGTATTGGTTAAGACAGATGACAGGAACTGCTAGATAAGTACAGGTCAGCTATACATTTTATTATTTCTAAGAGAGGGATCCCAGTCATACATGGCTTAGAAGTGGAGTGGCCAGTGAATGGATGCCTAGGCCAATTGATGTAAATTGCTGGCTAGACATGTACTGCAAGAAACTTGTAATCCCATTCACTGATAAATGGGACAATTTCTACGGCAAACATGATATATATATAAAAATTGGTGTACATCTCTGGGGCAGGGGTGGTAATGTTAGCCAACTCGGTCGAGGAGGCCATTGCTGAGTTGTCTAGGACAGGTTGCAGCATGAGGGATAAAAATAGAAGATATTGCCAGGATATTCCTTGATATGTTTAAAAACCATTGTTCATCATAAAGTTACTGATAAATTGAATGGAACTGGTCAACACAGAGACAATATACATCAAATATATATATATATATATATATATATATATATATATATATATATATATATATATATATGTATATATAGATATATATATATATATATATATATATATATATATATATATATATGTATATATGCACACATATTTAATATATAGGGAAGTACCACCTCTATGGCTGGACTGGGGACCCTCATCCTCAGAGAAGACAAACGTACCTCAGGGAAAACTCAAGGTTCTCCCCGGAGCTGTTTGAATGTTTTCTTCTCCTACCACCCCCTATATTTTATATTCTATGTGAGCATTTATTAATAAACAGAATGCATTTACAGAAAACACAAACATGAATACAATGGTACAATGTATTAAAGATCATGAATTTCCTCCAGCTCGTCTGAAGCCAGACACGAGTCAAGTATGCAGCAAGCATTTCCCCTCTGGATGGCCATGCTGAGGCACTGGAACATGAAAGTGGCTGCCCTTGGGTCCCTGGTGGTGTCGATTAGTCTTTAAGGAAATGTGTGGCATTTTCTCCCATGATCCCAAGGTCTCTGATCTCACTGGGACAAATTGATGCTGTTTGTTTATGTCCCTGTACTTGCTGATCTTGTACTCCTCCCTGTGGTCAGCAGCTCCTTCCTGTCGCCCAACACTGCGATGGATATAGGTGTCAGCCAGTGTGGACACACAGGTATAGTCCCATGCTAAGAGCTTGCCATTCTTCCAGGGATAGATGGTGATTCCATCCGGGTGGTTTGCTGGGTTGTGGGTATTGTTGGCTACTAGTGATAGGGGCTCCCTCTCTGCTGGGCATCCAGCTGTAGCATGGGTTCTCTTTATGATGTCGTTGACCTCACTGTGTCTTGCATGCCAGCCCTTGGTTTTGGAACAGTTGAGACCATGTAGACTGTATTGGTCTGCTTGTGCTTCACCACAAATAAACATATATTTTGTGTGAATTGGGGCAGCAAGGCACAGAGCTACTGCAATACGAAGGGTCTTAGGGTCGAGCCGCGTTCCCATTGCCGATATGGGAACTGTTTGGAGGAAGTCCCCGGAGTGATGTGCGCTCACAGCCTGGAGACGGGCAGTCTCCCTATCTGATGTTGCAGCCCTGAGCATGTTGGCAAGCACCTTTTCAGCGATTGGGCCATCCCAGCTTGACTGTGAGCCAGTGCTGCACTAGGGTTTGGTGCTGGAGCAGCAAGAGTCTCCCATTCAGTGATGGCACTGGCATAGCCAGGGTCCTGTATTCCTGCTGAGTCACTGAGGTTATCAGGAAGAATTTGTCTTATCAACTCGTTTGATGCTATGGAAGAGGATAGGAAAACTGGTAGAGCAATCTGGGACGATCTGCATACTCCCAGCCCCCAAGCTTGACCGGAAGTGAGGCTTGCAACCACTGTCCATCTTCAAGGGAAAGATTCAATACACTCTCTAGCATGGTCATAAGGAGGGAGTCATATTCCTTGATTTTTGAAATGCTGAAGGCTGGAGAGCATCTCAGAAAGTAGGTAAGTTTTGAGATTGACAGGCACCTGGTGAGTAGGTAGAAGGCATCATGTGTGTCAATGTCTTTCATCCTGCTTTCCATCATCCGGAGGTCTGAGGCTTTTTTTTCTAGGATCAGATCTATGGCATTGGACCCAAGAGGAGCACCAAGGAGAGTGCTATTGGCTGGATCAATGGCTCGTGCTCCTGGTAAAATGGCACTTATATTCTGGATCATCTGTCGATTTGTAGAAACTATTTCACATTTGGTGGGGTTTAAAGAAAGGCCCAGGCTTCCTCCATGTCTTTAATTTTGCTGATGTCCTCTAGGAGAGATTCTGTTGTGCCAGCTAGGGTACCATCATCCAGGAACCAGATATTGAGCTCACTGGAGAGTGCTTCTGTGACTTCCTTGATGACCAAACAGAATAGAAAGGGGGCCAGAGGGTCGCCCTGTTGCACGCCCTCACATGCATCAATTTCATGGTCCCCAAACAATAGTTTGGAAGTCGTACTATAACACGATTCTATGAAGAGATAAAGGGAAGGGAAGTTTCTATAAACTGCTTGGAGAGCAGCATCCCTTCTGACTGAGTTGAAAGCGTCGGCAAAGTCCAATTTGACCAAGGGTTTTTCATCGGACATGTTTTTGCTATATACTCGTGCTGCATGGGCAGCTGCTTCACAGCCCTGTTGAATGCCAAAACCGAGCCGAGTTGGTTTCAGCATTGCAGCAGCCTCTTGACTCACCCTTCTTACTGCAGCCTAGGCAACTAGGCGCCGAAAGGTGTTGCCCACTGCAATGGGCCTGATTCCGCCATCCTTATTCCAGAGGGCACACAATGAGGCACCAAAGAAAAAGGGTCTGATGGCCTCTGGGACACTGCCAGCCAGGCACAGGTTGGAAAATTTGGTGAGTTCAGACAGCAGCCTCTATGAAATGTCACCAAGTGCTGGACTGAGTATTTGTTTTAAGTGTTGAGGCCTTAAACCGGTGAAACCTCCTGCTGAGCCCTGTGGAAATGACATAGCAGCTTTATACACATCAGCATCCTGTAAGGTTAGATGTTCTTCGCCTGCTGCAATGTCAGGGAGGTCAATGTTGATACTGGGAACCCTGGGTGGATGTTTGTCCTTCAGAGCTTGCGCCGTGCTGACGTCCTTGGGAGCGATGGTATCCTCACTGGTTATAAGCCTCAGAGTTCCAATAGTATTTCCCACTTCTATTTTATTGCTAATTTGGGCTCTGATTTTTGAGGCCTTGGGTGTCCTGTTGTTGGCATTTGCCTAGCGGGTGTTTGTTGCCCTAGGGAGGAGACGGACGAGGTTGTCATCCTTGGGAATGCATTTATGGCCCTAATAACATGTGTTGCTAGTGACTTCTCCCTCCTTGGTGGGACAACCAAACAGGCATTGCCAAAAAGCAGCAGGTTGTGACAGGATCTGTTGTTTGAAGGAGCATCGTTGACTTTCTTCAGAAGGTCAGTGAATATGCTAGCAGCTTGAGGGCGAGCTGCTTTGGGGATGTGTGTCAGAGTCCTGGTGGATGTTAATTTTATTGCAGATTTGAGGTCCTCTGTAGAGATGAAGTCACGGTAGCTGTCAGTGCTGTCTGCTGGGAGGGGTTGTTGGTTGTTCTCATTTGGAGCTCTCCTGGAGCCTAGACATCCATTGTGTGCACAGATGTTGCCAGTTGAGGGATTGAGTGCACATTCCCTGTAGCACACCCGGCAGATGCCTCGTGAACGACGGCTTTGACTCTGTCGTGAAGATTCCTGGGAACCCGCGACTACTTGTGACATTGCTGATATCGTAGGGGTGGGAGGGCGCCAGCTGCGGGGTGACGGGTGAAGGACAGAAAGGATGCATGGGGGATTAGGGTGGGGGAGTAGGGAGCGGCAGAACTTGTAATTGGTGGGACACTAAACGGCAACACTCTTGGTCAGGAAGTCAGTGGGCCTAGGCTGGGATGAGGGGAGGGATCTGGGATGGGGGGCGGAGGGAGTGACCCTGTGTGTTCGCTCAAGATGCACATCACTGACTAACTTTTCCTAATTGTTATACACTTATTGTTCCATTTAGAAAAAAAACTTCGCCATTTGGCACACTAATCACCATGCTCACACTATTAACCTAGGTGTTCTTCTGTTCAGCATCCAATGACGGTGTCGTGAGCGGCCACTTCCTCCCCCAACCCCCGACCCCGGCCGGACACAGAGGTAAACAAAACCTCCTCCACACCACTGCTGGCAGAATTCCCCTCACTACCGCTACTCCCCAAATCCCAACATGCACACTGCACTTTCACTGATACAGAAGCAACGGTCTGATGCAGGGGATTGTCACAACTCTGTAATCTCAGGTGGATACTCACCATGATGTCTGCCAAAATTGGCCCATGTAAACCATGTTGGTTCTAGGCTTACACACAGAATGTATGGAACACCACAAACTGGCTCCTTTCCTCCACGCCAGCAAGCGTGTATATATATATATATATATATATATATATATATATATATATATATATATATATATATATATATATATATATATATATATATATATATATATATGTCGTGCCGAATAGGCAGAACTCGCCATCTTGGCTTAAATAGCAACGCTTATCTTGCCGTATAGGACAAGTGAAAATTTGTGTATGCAATAATTTCGCCAAAATCATTCTGAACCTAACGAAAAAAATATATTTCACTGTGTTTGTTTAGTATTAAATTATTGTAAAGAAATTATAAATTTTTACATCAACATTAATGAAAAAAATATGTCTTTAAACGTATAAGAGAAAATTTTAGAAAGTACTTAATTTTAAATGAGTTCTTGCTAATTGACCAGTTTTACATATTCGGCACGACATATATATATATATATATATATCGTGAGTATCGACCGGAGATCACAGAGTTGTGACAAACCTCTACATCGGACCATTGCTTCTGTATCAGTGAAAGTGCAGTGTGCATGTTGGGATTTGGGAAGTAGCAGTGGTGAGGGGATCCTGGCAGTGGAGTGTGGAGGAGGTTTTGTTTACATCTGATCGGCCGGGGTCGTGGGTTGGGGAAGGAAGTGGCCGCCCTTGACATGGTCATTGGATGGTGAACAGAACACATCGGTTAATAGTGTGAGCATGGTGATTAGTGTGCCAAATGGCGAGGGTTTTTTTCTAAATGGAACAATAAGTGTATAACAATTAGCAAAAGTTAGTCAGTGATGTGCGTCTTGAGCGAACACACAGGGCCACTCCCTCCCCCCTCCCCCATCCCAGATCCCCTCCCCTCATCCCAGCCTAGGCCCAATGACTTCCTGACCAAGGGTGTTGCCGTTTAGTGCCCCACCAATTACAAGTTCCGCCGCTCGCTACTCCCCCACCCTCATCCCCCATGCATCCATGCTGCCCTTCACCCGTCACCCCACAGCTGGCGCCCTCCCACCCCCACGATATCAGCAATGTCACAAGTAGTCGCGGGTTCCCAGGAATCTTCACGACAGAGCCAAAGCTGTCGTTCACGAGGCATTTGCCGGGTGTGCCACAGGGAATGTGCACTCAATCCCACATCTGGCAACATCCGTGCACACAATAGAGGCCTAGGCTCCAGGAGAGCTCCAAATGAGAACAACCAACAGCCTCCCCCAGCAGACAGGGCTGACAGCTACCGTGACTTCACCTCTACAGAGGACCTCAAATCTGCAATCAAATTAACATCCACCAGGACTCTGACACACATCCCCAAAGCAGCTCGCCCTCAAGCTGCTAGCAAATTCACTGACCTTCTGAAGAAAGTCAACGATGCTCCTTCAAACAACAGATCCTGGCACAACTTGCTGCTTTTTGGCAATGCCTGTTTGGCTGTCCCACCAAGGAGGGACAAGTCACTAGCAACACATGTTATTAGGGCAATAAATGCATTCCCAAGGGATGACAACCTCGTCCGTCTCCCCCCTAGGGCGACAAACACCCGCTGGGCAAATGCCAACAACAGGACACCCGACACCTCAAAAATCAGAGCCCAAATTAGCAAAAAAATAGAAGAGGGTAATACTATTGGAGCTTTGAGACTTATAACCAGTGAGGATACCATCGCTCCCAAGGACGTCAGCACGGCGCAAGCTCTGAAGGACAAACATCCACCCAGGGTTCCCAGTATCAACATTGACCTCCCTGACATTGCAGCAGGCGAAGAACATCTAACCTTACAGGATGCTGATGTGTATAAAGCTGCTATGTCATTTCCACAGGGTTCAGCAGGAGGTTTCACCGGTTTAAGGCCTCAACACTTAAAACAAATACTCAGTCCAGCACTTGGTGACGTTTCATAGAGGCTGCTGTCTGAACTCACCAAATTTTCCAACCTGTGCCTGGCTGGCGGTGTCCCAGAGGCCATCAGACCCTTTTTCTTTGGTGCCTCATTGTGTGCCCTCCGGAAAAAGGATGGCGGAATCAGGCCCATTGCAGTGGGTAACACCCTTCGGCGCCTAGTCGCCAAGGCTGCAGTAAGAAGGGTGAGTCAAGAGGCTGCTGCAATGCTGAAACCAACTCAGCTCGGTTTCGGCGTTCAACAGGGCTGTGAAGCAGCTGCCCACGCAGCACGAGTATATATCAAAAACATGTCCTATGAAAAAGCCTTGGTCAAATTGGACTTTGCCAATGCTTTCAACTCAGTCAGAAGGGATGCTGCTCTCCAAGCAGTTTATAGAAACTTCCCTTCCCTTTATCCCTTCATAGAATCGTGTTATAGTGTGACTTCCAAACTATTGTTTGGGGACCATGAAATTGACTCGTGTGAGGGCGTGCAACAGGGGGACCCTCTCGCCCCCTTTCTATTTTGTTTGGTCATCAAGGAAGTCACGGAGGCACTCTCCAGCGAGCTCAATATCTGGTTCCTGGACGACGGTACCCTAGCTGGCACAACAGAATCTCTCCTGGAGGACATCAGTAAAATTAAAGACATGGGAGAAAGCCTGGGCCTTTCTTTAAACCCCCACCAAATGTGAAATAGTTTCTACCAATCAACAGTTGATCCAGAATATTAGTACCGTTTTACCAGGAGCACGAGCCATTGATCCAGCCAATAGCACTCTCCTCGGTGCTCCTCTTGGGTCCAATGCCATCGATCTGATCCTAGGAAAAAAAGTCTCAGACCTCCGGACGATGGAAAGCAGGATGAAAGACATTGACACACACGATGCCTTCTACCTACTCACCAGGTGCCTGTCAACCCCAAAACTTACCTATTTTCTGAGATGCTCCCCAGCCTTCAGCAGTCCAAAACTCAAGGAATATGACTCTCTCCTGAAGGCCATGCTAGAGAGTGTATTGAATCTTTCCCTTGACGATGGACAGTGGTTGCAAGCCTCACTTCCGGTCAGGCTTGGAGGGCTAGGAGTACGCAGATCCTCCCAGATTGCTCTACCAGCTTTCCTATCCTCTTCCATTGCATCAAACGAGTTGATAAGACAAATTCTTCCTGACACCCTCAGTGACTCAGCAGGAATAGAAGACCCTAGCTATGTCAGTGCCATCACCGAATGGGAGACTCTTGCTGCTCCAGCACCAAACCCTAGTGCAGCACTGGCTCACAAACAGTCAAGCTGGGATGGCCCAATTGCTGAAAAGGTGCTTGCCAACATGCTCAGGGCTGCAACATCAGATAGGGAGATTGCCCGTCTCCAGGCTGTGAGTGCACCTCACTCCGGGGACTTCCTCCAAACAGTTCCCATATCGGCAATGGGAACGCGACTCGACCCTAAGACCCTCCGTATTGCAGTGGCTCTGCGCCTTGCTGCCCCAATTCACACAGAATATATGTGTATTTGCGGCGAAGTGCAAGCAGACCAATACGGTCTACATGGTCTTAACTGTTCCAAAACCAAGGGCTGGCATGCAAGACACAATGAGGTCAACGACATCATTAAGAGAACCCTTGCTACAGCTGGATGCCCTGCCGAGAGGGAGCCACGATCACTTGCAGCAAACAATACCCACAACCCAGCAAACCGCCCCGACGGGATCACCATCTATCCTTGGAAGAATGGCAAGCTCTTAGCATGGGACTATACCTGTGTGTCCACACTGGCTCACACCTATATCCATCACAGTGTGGGGCGACAGGGAGGAGCTGCTGACCACAGGGAGGAGTACAAGATCAGCAAGTACAGGGACATTAGCCAACAGTATCAATTTGTCCCAGTGGGATCAGAGACCTTGGGATCATGGGGAAAAAATGCCACACGTTTCCTTAAAGAATTGGGTTCCAGACTCATCGACACCACCAGGGACCCAAGGGCAGCCACTTTCATGTTCCAGCGCCTCAGCGTCGCCATCCAGAGGGGAAATGCTTGCTGCATACTTGGTTCACGTCCAGCCTCGGAGGAGCTGGAGGAAATTCATCATCTTTGATACATTGTGCCATTGTATTCATGTTTATGTTTTTTTCTGTAAATGTATTTTGTTTATATATATATATATATATTATATGTCGTGCCGAATAGGCAGAACTTGCGATCTTGGCTTAAATAGCAACACTCATCTTGCCATATAGGACAAGCGAAAATTTGTGTATGCAATAATTTCGCCAAAATCACTATGAACCTAACGAAAAAAATATATTTCACTGTGTTTGTTTAGTATTAAATTACTGTAAACAAATCTAAAATATATTTAGTTGGGTTATGCTAAAATGAATTGTTCTTGTTATAATAAGGTTAGGTAAGTTTTCTAAGATTCTTTTGGTGCAAAATTAAAAATTTTTACATTAACATTAATGAAAAAAATACATCTTTAAACGTACAAGAGAAAATTTCGGAAATGACTTAATTTTAAATGAGTTCTTGCTAATTGACCAGTTTTACATATTCGGCACGCCATATATATATATATATATATATATATATATATATATATATATATATATATATATATATATATATATATATATATATATATATATATAATATATATATAGATATATATATATATATATATATATATATATATATATATATATATATATATATATATATATATATATATATATATATATATACAGGTAGTAGGTTGGTAGACAGCAACCACCCAGGAAGGTACTAATATTCTGCCAAGTGAGTGGAAAACGAAAGCCTGTAATTGTTTTACATGATGGTAGGATTGCTGGTGTCTTTTGTCTGTCTCATAAATATGCAAGATTACAGGTACGTCTTGCTGCTTATACTGACACTTACGTCACACTAAACATACATGTACACGTTTATTTGTACACACTCATCTGAGTTTTCTTTGATTTTATCTTAGTTCTTGCTCTAATTACTTTTCCTTTTATATCCATGGGGAAGTGGAATAAGAATCTTTCCTCCATAAGCCATGCGTGTTGTAAAAGTCAACTAAAATGCCGGGAACAATGGGCTAGTAACCCCTTTTCCTGTAAAAATTATTAAAAGAATAAGAAGAAGAAAATTGTCAAAGTGGGAAGTCTGAATGTGCGTGGATGTTGTGCGAATGATAAGAAAGAGATGATTGTGGATGTTATGAATGAGAAGAAGCTGGATATTCTGGCTTTAAGTGAAACAAAGCTGAAGGGGGTGGGTGAGTTTCAGTGAAGAGGAATTTATGGGATTAGGTCAGGGGTTTCTAATAGAGTTAGAGCTAAAGAAGGAGTAGCAATAATGTTGATGGATAAGCTATGGCAGGAGAAGAGGGACTATAAATGTATTAATTCAAGGATGATGTGGAGTAAAATAAAGGTTGGATGTGAGAAGTGCGTTATTGTAAGCGTTTATGCACCTGGGAAAGAGAGAAGTATAGAGGAGAGAGAGAAATTTTGGGAAATGTTGAGTAATTGCATGGGGAGTTTTGAACCAAGTGTGAGAGTACTTGTGGTTGGGGATTTTAATGCTAAAGTGAGAAAAAATGTTGTGGAGGGAGTAGTAGGTAAATTTGGGGTGCCAGGGGTAAATGAAAATGGGGAGTCTTTAATTGAGCTACGTGTAGAAAGAGGTTTGGTAATAAGTAATACATATTTTATGAAGAAGAGGATAAATAAATATACAAGGTATGATGTAGCACGTAATGAAAGTAGTTTGTTAGATTATGTATTGGTGGATAAAAGGTTGATGGGTAGCCTCCAGGATGTACACATTTATAGAGGGGCAACTGATATATCGGATCATTATTTAGTTCTAGCTACAGTTAGAGTAAGAGGTAGATGGGATGAGAGGAAAATGGCAACAACAAGCAAGAGGGAGGTGAAAGTGTATAAACTAAGGGAGGAAGAAGTTCGGGTGAAATATAAGCAACTATTGGCAGAAAGGTGGGCTGATGCAGGTATGAGTAGTGGGGAGGGGGGGTTGAAGAGGGTTGGAATAGTTTTAAAAATGCAGTATTAGAATGTGGGGAAGAAGTTTGTGGTTATAGGAGGGTGGGGGCAGGAGGAAAGAGGAGTGATTGGTGGAATGATGAAGTAAAAGGTGTGATAAAAGAGAAAAAGGTAGCTTATGAGAGGTTTTTACAAAGCAGAAGTGTTATAAGAAGAGTAGAATATATGGAGAGTAAAAGAAAGGTGAAGAGAGTGGTGAGAGAGTGCAAAAGGAGAGTGGATGATAGAGTGGGAGAGGTACTGTCAAGGAATTTTAATGAAAATAAGAAAAAATTTTGGAGTTAAACAAATTAAGAAAGCCAAGGGAACAAATGGATTTATCATTTAAAAACAGAGAAGGGGAGTTAGTAGATGGGGAGAGGGAGGTTTTGGGTAGATGGCGAGAATATTTTGAGGAACTTTTAAATGTCGACGAAGAAAGTGAGGCGGTAATTTCATGCACTGGCCAGGGAGGTATATTATCTTTTAGGAGTGAAGAGCAGGATGTGAGTGTGGGGGGGGATACGTGAGGCATTACATAGAATGAAAGGGGGTAAAGCAGCTGGAACTGATGGGATCATGACAGAAATGCTAAAAGCAGGGGGGATAGTGTGTTGGAGTGGTTGGTATTTTTGTTTAATAAATGTATGAAAGAGGGGAAGGCACCTAGGGATTGGCGGAGAGTGTGTATAGTCCCTTTATATAAAGGGAAGGGGGACAAAAGAGATTGTAAAAATTATAGAGGAATAAGTTTACTGAGTATACCAGGAAAAGTGTACGGTAGGGTTATTATTGAAAGAATTAGAGGTGAGACAGAATGTAGAATTGCGGATGAGCAAGGAGGTTTTAGAGTGGGTAGGGGATGTGTAGATCAAGTGTTTACATTGAAGCATATATGTGAGCAGTATTTAGATAAAGATAGGGAAGTTTTTATTGCATTTATGGATTTAGAAAAGGCATATGATAGAGTGGATAGGGGAGCAATGTGGCAGATGTTGCAAGTATATGGAATACGTGGTAAGTTACTAAATGCTGTAAAGAGTTTTTATGAGGATAGTGAGGCTCAGGTTAGGGTGTGTAGAAGAGAGGGAGACTACTTCCCGGTAAAAGTAGGTTTTAGACAGGGATGTGTAATGTCACCATGGTTGTTTAATATATTTATAGATGGGGTTGTAAAAGAAGTAAATGCTAGGGTGTTCGGGAGAGGGGTGGGATTAAATTATGGGGAATCAAATTCAAAATGGGAATTGACACAGTTACTTTTCGCTGATGATACTGTGCTTGTGGGAGATTCTAAAGAAAAATTGCAAAGGTTAGTGGACGAATTTGGGAATGTGTGTAAAGGTAGATAGTTGAAAGTGAACATAGAAAAGAGTAAGGTGATGAGAGTATCAAATGATTTAGATAAAGAAAAATTGGGTATCAAATTGGGGAGGAGTATGAAAGAAGTGAATGTTTTCAGATATTTGGGAGTTGACGTGTCAGCAGATGGATTTATGAAGGATGAGGTTAATCATAGAATTGATGAAGGAAAAAAGGTGAGTGGTGCATTGAGGTATATGTGGTGACAAAAAATGTTATCTATGGAGGCAAAGAAGGGAATGTATGAAAGTATAGTAGTACCAACACTCTTATATGGGTGTGAAGCTTGGGTTGTAAATGCTGCAGCAAGGAGGCAGTTGGAGGCAGTGGAGATGTCCTGTCTAAGAGCAATGTGTGGTGTAAATATTATGCAGAAAATTCGGAGTGTGGAAATTAGGAGAAGGTGTGGAGTTAATAAAAGTATTAGTCAAAGGGCTGAAGAGGGTTCGTTGAGGTGGTTTGGTCATTTAGAGAGAATGGATCAAAGTAGAATGACATGGAGAGTGTATAAATCTGTAGGGGAAGGAAGGCGGGGTAGGGGTCGTCCTCGAAAAGGTTGGAGGGAGGGGGTAAAGGAGGTTTTGTGGGCGAGGGGTTTGGACTTCCAGCAAGCGTGCGTGAGCGTGTTAGATAGGAGTGAATGAAGACAAATGGTATTTGGGACCTGACGAGCTGTTGGAGTGTGAGCAGGGTAATATTTAGTGAAGAGATTCAGGGAAACCAGTTATTTTATATAACCGGACTTGAGTCCTGGAAATGGGAAGTACAATGCCTGCACTCTAAAGGAGGGGTTTGGGATATTGGCAGTTTGGAGAGATATATTGTGTATTTTTATACGTATATACTTATAAGCTGTTGTATTCTGAGCACCTCCGCAAAAACAGTGATTATGTGTGAGTGAGGTGAAAGTGTTGAATGATGATGAAAGTATTTTCTTTTGGGGGATTTTCTTTCTCTTTGGGTCACCCTGCCTCGGTGGGAGACGGCCGACTTGTTGAAAGAAAGAAAGAAGAAATATATATCGTGCCGAATAGGTAAAACTTGCTATTTGGTTTAAATAGCAACACTCTTCTTGCCAAATAAGGCAAGCGAAAATTTGTGAAAGCAATAATTTCCCAAGAATCATTCTAAACCTACCAAAAAAATATTTCATTGCGTTTAGTATTAATTAAATTATATAAAATGCATGTAGATGGATCAGGCTAAATTAAATTGTGCTTGTTATAATAAGGTTAGATAAGTTTACTACGGTTCTTTTGGTGCAAAATCATTAATTTTTATAATAGCATAAATTAAAAAAATATATCATTAGGCGTATAAGAGAAAATTTTAGAAAGGACTTAATTTTAAATGAGTTCTTGCTAATTGACCAGTTTTACATATTCGGCATGACATATATTACTATTTTTATTTTTTTATTAACACATCGGCCGTTTCCCACCAAGGCAGGGTGGCCTGAAAAAGAAAAACTTTCACCATCATCCACTCCACAGCTGTACAAGAACTTTTCTCTGGTCTCTTCCCTTTTGTTTCAGCTGGATATAGTAAGGAATCAATGCTCCTGTTTGGAGAGCATGAAATCTCATCATCAGAGGGTATCCAGCAAGGGGATCAGGGGATCCTCTTGCACCATTTCTCTTCTGTATAGCGGTTAGAGAAATCACAGTCAGACTGACCAGTAAGCTAAACATCTGGTTCCTGGATGATGGCACACTAGCAGGTACAAAGTAGTCCCTCTTAGGTGATCTTACACAGATGATGACACGGGGACACAAAGTGGGTCTCATCCTGAATCCATCCGAATGTGAAATCATCTCAGTCAATCAACAAGTAATAGATGCAGTGAGATCCAAACTACCAGGATCGTGCGTCTTGCTTGGAGCTCCTCAGGGAAGTGATGCCATTTACACAATTCTCAGGAAGAAATTGGAAGAGTTGAGGAGAATGGAACAACAAATATGCAGTCTTGACACCCAACTTTAACTATGTTCAGACATAGTTAAAGTTCTCTGTTCTCCTGGAGTATTGGTGTTGCGAAATGCATTTGTGGAGTTTTCTTAATGTTTCACCAGTGCAAATTTTAAATTAACTGTTACGGAACTGTATAGACTTCTGCGGTATTATAAGTATATACAATTACATTCAACATCGTAAGTTGAGATTCTGTCTGATGTTTTTGAATGTAATAAAGACAGCGGTGGCTAACATTAGTTTGCAGTTGTAGTTGATAGATGTGTTTTGCAAAAGAGTTGTTGGGGTGAAATACACTTCTCTTGTTAGTAATGTCAGGTCCGAGTGAGTGCATAATAATGTGAACACGCCATCAATAATCTCTGATTCAATGTCGAGAGAAGTGGGATTTAGAGAAAATATTCGTTACCACGGATACAAGGATCTCTTAGGGAAATAACTATGACAACACAGTGTTTTAATTTGGTGTCATAGTGTGAATAATAGTGGAGAAGATCGTGTTAGTTGGTACATTTACGATAGCCTTTAAATTAACATTCACTGTCAGATTACAGAGAAAAATCAAGGCAAGAGTGACTGGTTGTCCCCTCGAGTGCAAACTGAATAGATAGTTCGACTTGACTAAGCACTAGCACTGGAAGTCAGACATCAAATCCCTGAGAATTATAAACATGTCGCTCCTTTAGCATGTAAGGGCAGCACGTAACGGAGAACTCGAATGTCTAGTGGAAGAGTCTTCGAAGGAGAAGCAACTGACACCGAAGAAGACTCCAGTGAAGTTTATGAAGTCTTGGGCAGGAACAGATAGATTGAGGGAGTCATCAGTTTTCTGGTGCAGAAGATCGAAAGCTTGTGAACTGGTTACCTCGGGAAGAGAGTAACCATTTGCAAGTCATGGAAGCTGTTAAGGATGTCTCCAGAATGTTTAGGAAGTGTGAGCGATGGTTTTCCAGCATACTGAGGGCGACAGGATCTCCAAATCAAAAAACTATCCATATTCTGTGTGAAGCTTTTTGTTGTATTAATTTCCATTGATTCTAAGCATCGTCATAAGTCTCTGTTTTCCCACGTAACTAGTTTTGTCTCAGCCCATTTCATGTATAATAGATATGTTGTTATTCAGATTTTTTTTTTTTCATCCTTTTAGCCGTTGATGGCATGTGCCATTTATGTGGCAGGGACGGCTGACCGGATCTCCTTATCCACTCCCACATTAGGTGCTCCTCCGAGGGGAGCTTAATATAACCAGTTTGCTTGGTGTTCTGGTAGCGGTGAGTAAATGATACGTCTTCGGAGACTTCTTACTTTATTGTTAAGTCGTGGTGGGTACACAGGCTTGTGTGTTGTCCCCATGGCCCGGGAGGGACCATGCCCACGAGAGAGCTACTAGGCCTTCTGTCTTGCTGCCAGGCCGCTGTGTGAGTGAGAGTGTGGGACCAGCTTCCCACAGACTTGGACAGGCCCAGAGGGCAGCACCTGAGTTGCGCAAAATATGAACTAAGCTGGCAGGCAGCATGGGCTGTCTGTGCAGACAGTACAGGCTGTCTACATACGCTCGGCCACCTACCTCGCGTTGTCCCGATGCGACAATACTGGGGGTAAAAAAAACTTGGTCACTCTCTCATAGGAACAGGGCACAGAACACAAAATAAAAACATATATATACATATGGACATGGAAAAAAAAAACTTCCTACAGGGAGGGAAGAAAAAAGCATGTGGGGCGTGCTAAACATCATGGTCATAGGCAGTGAGCGTCGATGGGCATCACTGCATGCCTTCCTACATCTGGACAGATACTGCAACACAGAAGACATCACTGTGGCTGAGCTGTGACGTAACAGGGTACGGTCTTGAAGCAGTCATCGTAGGAATCGCTGCAGGTTTTCACTCAACCTGGGGCACGACATGCTGGTGCCCTCGAGTGAGGTGTCGACAAAACTCGGCAACTGGGCAGGACTTCTGGCAAGCGACTCAGGAGGACACTTCTCGACTGGTATTCTCACTGGGCTGTCACTGCTGGAGAGCGTGGAGCAAGTTGCGGAGCGAGTCGTGGCAGAGACAACTGGGCGAAACATCTGGGAGTCACAACATCATACATCAGACTGCAGTGAGCAAGCTAGCGGTCAGAGTGACATCTTTGTGCAGGAGCTCACTGAAGCTTGTGACATGAGGCTGACACAGCGCCTGCCGACAGGGCTAACTGCGGCTTGATGAGTGTCATTCTCTCGGCAGTTGGAGTTATAACAGAGGTTAGTCTAAGCATCCCAAGACTTGTTTCTCTACATATAACTGCACTCTGAAGGTCTGGAGGTGAAGTGAAACAAATCTCGATGGGAATCGTAGCAGGTACGATTCTGCAGAACATCTATGAGCGACGAGCGTAAGAGCTTTCTGTACAAGGGGACTTGGGCTCAGAACTGACTGATAACAGCTGTCAAATGCACTGATCACATCAGGTGATTTAGCACAGTGGTGCTACTCAGGTCTGGCTCAGACCTCACTGGACACAAGGAAACTACACACACCCGTGGTACATGCGGTACAACATGTCTTAAACTAGCAAATGATGCTTTTCTGTGTACAAAACTGACACTAAACTATATACTAACATGTGAGAACACTGACTGAGAGGAATTATTTAACACACGACATATATCTTCTCTCAATCTTCTCGACAATACTGAAATAATTACTAGAAACACACGATGTGACATCATGTGATGTCGCGAGGTGACTGTCAGCAGCACTGTGATGTCAGCAGACATCTCGAGGTGACAGGCAGACAATGTGACGTCGGGCAGCATCGTCGGTGACGTCAATGTGATGCCGGCAGCAGACCACAGCATGTGGCCTGGGACATCTGGTAACTCACGTGGCTTGTAGATCCACGTGACATCGTCCACACCCCATGTGGCATCGGGATCCACGTGGTGTCGTGATCTACGTGACATGCTGATCTACGTGGCTTCTCTACGTGGCTTCGAGTGGCCTCGGACACTCGGATACACAGCTCTGGCAATAAATCACACGAAAAACAGCAGAAAACACAGCAGAGGGAGTGGGCAGTGGTGAGTGTATGGTAGACGGGTGAGCATGAGTAGGGCGAGCATGGGCAAGGTGAGGAACGGCCACTTCCTCCTCCTCCTCCCCCACCCACAAACACGTGGAGAAGCTCACACTGGACGCAGAAATAACCACAAAACTCACCTCTGACTTGCTGAAACAGCTGTACTGAGCTGAACAACAACAACAACATACAAGTGACACTGAACACGTGACTTGAGAAACAGCGTGGGACGCTGTAGCGTGAGGTCACTGGGACGCCACTTACAATTCTCGAAGAAATTCGGCAATTTCGGCTAGATCCTGCTTGTACCTGTGTCTGGATGCTCAAACGTGCAGACATGACGTCAGGATAACTCAGAGAGACGGATGCTTCTTGTATAGGGTGATAAAGTGAAGATGACTTCATACCTTTCTTCCTCTCTCTGGGCAAACACAACTGCTGCGATCACAGCTTCCCACCATTTATAACCAATTTGTTTGGTGTTCTGGTAGCAGGGAGTAAATGATACGTCTTCGAAGGCTTCTTACTTTATTGTTAAGTCGTGGTGGGTACACAGGCTTGTGTGTTGTGCCCATGGCCCAGGAGGGGCCATGCCCACGAGAGAGCTACTAGGCCTTCTGTCTTGCTGCCAGGCCGCTGTGTGAGTGAGAGTGTGGGACCAGCTTCCCACAGACTTGGACAGGCCCAGAGGGCAGCACCTGAGTGGCGCAAAATATGAACTAAGCTGACAGACAGTATGGGCTGTCTGTGCAGACAGTACAGGCTGTCTACATTAATGGCCAAGGTCAACCCTTCCCCCGCCCCATGCATGTGTTAGTTGGACATGAGGCTAAAAATGGCCAACAGCCACCTTATCATTATACTACTAACCTAGTGGGGCTGAATGGCTCTACGGCCACCCCACTGGTTGTGCATCCTCCACTGCAGGATGGATCCCTCTAAGTCTAAGGCCTTAATGGTGTATAATTCAATCTTCGACGCACCAATTCTTTGTTCTTTATTTAGGATATGATATGATTTTGGGGATATTGCACCCCTCCAAGTGATAATGACGGCACCAAGTACTATCCCACCAGGATCAATGGGCCTGGCCTCTGCATCTCATTGGCTCCCAGCATTGTCCTGCGTGTTACCTAACTGCATCTGCTGGGTTGCCCATCTGCTAGCCCAGTTTCAGATAGGTCTTGTATCGTAGTACATGGTTTTCTGGTGATATTGGTCAGTCATAGATGCTGCTCCGGAGTCGCTGGCAATTTTATATCTAATACATAGGCCTTCTTGTTTCCAATATCGCAAAATAGCAAATCAAGCTTACATGTACCACCCGCCGTAGGTATATGCGGCTCTGTAATTTCTGCGTGCTTCTTTGCTATGCAATCTGCAGCAATTGCATCTACCTCATCATGTCGTCTAACTCTTTGTCCATGTATACGTGGACACACTTGGAGCAAGTGCCCCAGAGATTCTCTCTGCAAACACCCATCACAGGTTGTGTATCGTCATATGTCTCTGTTTTCCCACATAACTAGTTTTGCCTCAGCCCATTTCATGTACTAGAGATATGTTGTTAATCAGAATTAGTTTACCCTTGTTGCTCATTCTAGTTACCATGGTTTGCAGAATGACAATCAAACTAGAGGACATGCTGACGGTGGTCAAGGCCCCGGCCCAGGCACTTGACCTCTTCCGTACCAAGATCAGAACAAAAGAAGACTTTGACAAGGCGTTTGAGAAGGTCCCAGAATATAAAATACGTCCGGAGAAGGTAAGAGAGAGAGTGTGTGTGTGTGAGACACTGAAAGAGAGTGTGAGAGTGAGAGTGTAAGTGAGAGGGAGAGAGAGAGAGAGAGAGAGAGAGAGAGAGAGATCAAGGTGTCTCATTAAAACAACATTTTTCCATCTAGATGCCTTGACAGTTGCCTCCCACAGAGGCTCACATTGGCCACTGCTTAGATTTGTGGGTCGGTACATCAGGCCTAATGTTAGCTTTGCAAGTAATTCAGAACTAGCAACGACAGACATATAATACTGAAAAATTTATTATTTAAATACGCATCTCCTAGATTGAAACGTTCATCAGGAGATTGAAACGTTCATCAGGGGATTGAAACGCTAATCAGTACATTGAAACGTTCATCAGGAGATTGAAACGTTCATCAGGAGGTTCAAACGTTCATCAGGAGATTGAAACGCTAATCAGTACATTGAAACGTTCATCAGGAGATTGAAACGTTCATCAGGAGGTTCAAACGTTCATCAGGAGATTGAAACGTTTATCAAGAGATTGAAACGTTCATCGGGAGATTGAAACGTTTATCAGAAAATTGAAACGTTCATCAAGAGATTGAAACGTTTATCAGGAGATTGAAACGTTCATCAGGAGATTGAAACGTTCATAAGGAGAATGAAACGTTCACAAGGAAATTGAAACGTTCATCAGAAGATTGAAGCGTTCATCAGAAGATTGAAACGTTCATCACGAAATTGAAACGTTCATCGGGAGATTTAAACGTTCGTCTAGAGATTGAAACGTTCATCAGGAGATTGAAACACTCATCAGGAGATTAAAACGTTCATGAGGACATTGAAACGTTCATCAGGAGATTGAAACGCTCATCAGGAGATTAAAACGTTTATCAGAAGGTTTAAACGTTCATCAGGAGATTGAAACGTTCATCAGGAGATTGAAATGTTCATTAGGAGATTGAAACGTTCATCAGGAGATTGAAACGCTAATCAGTACATTGAAACGTTCATGAGGACATTGAAATGTTCATTAGGAGATTGAAACGTTCATCAGGAGATTGAAACGTTCATGAGGACATTGAAATGTTCATTAGGAGATTGAAACGTTCATGAGGACATTGAAATGTTCATTAGGAGATTGAAACGTTCATCAGGAGATTGAAACGTTCATGAGGACATTGAAATGTTCATTAGGAGATTAAAACGTTCATCAGGAGATTGAAACGTTCATGAGGACATTGAAATGTTCATTAGGAGATTGAAACGTTCATCAGGAGATTAAAACGTTCATCAGGAGATTGAAACGTTCATCAGGAAATTGAAACGTTCATCAGGAGATTAAAACGTTCATCAGGAGATTGAAACGTTCATCAGGAAATTGAAACGTTCATCAGGAGATTTCAACGTTCATCTGGAGATCGAAACGTTCATCAGGACACTGAAACGTTCATCAGGAGATTGAAACGTTCATCAGGAGATTAAAACGTTCATCAGGAGATTGAAACGTTCATCAGGAAATTGAAACGTTCATCAGGAGATTTCAACGTTCATCTGGAGATCGAAACGTTCATCAGGACACTGAAACGTTCATCAGGAGATTGAAACGTTCATCAGGAGATTAAAACGTTCATCAGAAGACTCAAACGTTTATCAGAAGATTGATACGTTCATCAGGAGATTAAAACGTTCATCAGGAGATTAAAACGTTCATCAGGAAATTGAAACGTTCATCAGGAGATTTAAACGTTCGTCTGGGGATTGAAACGTTCATCAGGAGATTGAAACGTTCATCAGGAGATTGAAATGTTCATCAGGAGATTGAAACGTTCATCAGGAGATTAAAACGTTCATCAGATGGTTGAAACGTTTATCAGAAGATTGAAACGTTCATCAGGAGATTGAAACGTTCATCAGAAGGTTGAAACGTTTATCAGAAGATTGAAACGTTCATCAGGAGATTGAAACGTTCATCAGAAGGTTGAAACGTTTGTCAGAAGATTGAAACGTTCATCAGGAGATTTAAACACTCATCAGGAGATTAAAACGTTCATCAGAAGGTTGAAACGTTCATCAGGAGATTGAAACGCTCATCAGGAGATTGAAACGTTCATCAGGAGATTGAAACGTTCATCAGATTAAAACGTTCATCAGAAGATTGAAACGTTCATGAGATTGAAACGTTCATCAGAAGGTTGAAATGTTCATCAGGAGATTTAAACGTTCATCTGGAGATTGAAACGTTTGTCAGATTAAAACGTTAATCAGAAGGTTGAAACGTTCATCAGATTAAAACATTCATTAGGAGATTGAAACGTTCATCGGGAGATTAAAACGTTCATCATGAGATTAAAACCTTCATTAGGAGACTGAAACGTTCATTAGGAGATTGAAACGTTCATCAGAAGATTAAAACATTCATCAGAAGATTAAAACGTTCATCAGGAGATTGAAACGTTCATCTGGAGATTAAAACGTCCATCAGGAAATTAAAACGTTCATAATGAGATTGAAACGTTCATCACGAGATTGAAACGCTCATCAGGAGATTGAAACGTTCATCAGCAGACTGAAAAAATCTCCTGATAAACGAAACGTGTCAAAGTAAGTTTCCTAACATCACAAATGTTGCTAAATTATTAGATACAATGTTGTTCCTCCATGATTAGTTGAACTTTCTCATAATGTATCTTGCAACTGTTATTGCTGGTGTCTGCCATTATCATTAATTCTGTACTATTACTGCTACTACTATTACTACTACTACTAGTGCTACTACTATTACTTCTACTACTACTATTACTACTACTACTACTATTACTACTACTACTATTACTACTACTACTATTACTACTACTACTACTACTGTTACTACTACTACTAATGCTCTTACTACTACTATTACTATTAATGCTCTTATTACTACTAATAATGCTCTTACTACTACTGCTGCTATTGCTACTACTACTACTAATGTTTTTACTATTACTGCTTCTACTACTACTATTAATGCTCTTGCTATTACTGCTACTGCTACTACTACTATTAATGTTCTTGCTATTACTGCTACTACTACTATTACTATTGCTGCTACTACTACTATTACTATTACTGCTACTACTACTATTGCTACTACTGCTACTACGAATACTTTTACTATTATTGCTACTACTACTATTGCTCTTACTATTACTACTACTACTGCTACTAATGCTCTTACTATTATTACTACTACCACCACTAATGCTCTTACTATTGCTGCTACTACTACTATTGCTATTACTGCTACTACTATTATTGCTACTACTACTACTATTACTATTACTGCTACTACTACTATTACTATTGCTGCTACTACTACTATTACTATTACTGCTACTGCTACTATTACTATTACTGCTACTACTACTATTACTGTTGCTGCTACTACTACTCTTACTATTACTGCTACTTCTACTATTACTATTACTGCTACTACTATTATTACTACTACTACTACTACTAGTACTACTACTACTTCTGCTACTACAACTTTACTTCCGCTACTTCTACCTTTAGTACCACTACAACTATTACCATTTCTACCACTACTACTTTCTTCCTCTTCCCTCTTCCATTCTTCTTTTATTCTCCTGTCTTAGAAGCATAACAGAGGCACAACACTGACCGATACGTCGTCACAAGTCTCTTCTCAGAATTTCTTAAGTTCGAGTTATTCGTAAATTGTTCCGGCCACGGAATTGCAACTTTATTCTTAAGCGCAGAATAATTTGTACCCTTGTATAGTGCTTTTAGAAGTATGTTACCATGTTACAGATAGCGCCACGTCTATGGTGTTACAATATCTTTTTCTATGCACGTAATTAGTCTTAGATCGTGTATTGTTTTTCTCATGTTATTTGTATAGTAAACTCTGGTATTTAAGGACGATCATCTACAAGGAAACACTTATTAAAAATGCTATATGAAATCACTTTTAACATTTACTAACATTTGTTAAATAAACAATTAAAATTCTGAGTTTTATTTCAGTTATAATTTAAGAAATCACAAACTTACTAAAGTATTATCACAAATTTCTTTACTCTTCTTTAATCTTTGAATGGTATCAAAATCAAATAATATTAGAATTTAACTAGAGAGTATGTTAGTTACATGTTGGCATACAACAGTGATGAGACGAGTATGTTGTTACTCACCGGAGGTGAATGTCACTGCCAGCAACTACCTGACAGTGCTCTCAGCAACCACCTGACAGTGCTCTCAGCAACCACCTGACAGTGCTCTTAGCAACCACCTGACAGTGCTCTTAGCAACCACCTGACAGTGCTCTCAGCAACCACCTGACAGTGCTCTTAGCAACCACCTGACAGTGCTCTCAGCAACCACCTGACAGTGCTCTTAGCAACCACCTGACAGTGCTCTCAGCAACCACCTGACAGTGCTCTCAGCAACCACCTGACAGTGCTCTAAGAAACCATTTGACAGTGCTCTCAGCAACCACCTGACAGTGCTCTCAGCAACCACATGACAGTGCTCTTAGCAACCACCTGACAGTGCTCTCAGCAACCACCTGACAGTGGCCTCAGTAACCACCTGACAGTGCTCTCAGCAACCACCTGACAGTGCTCTTAGCAACTACCTAACAGTGCTCTTAGCAACTACCTGACAGTGCTCTCAGCAACCGCCTGACAGTGCTTTAGCAACCACCTGACAGTGTTCTCAGCAACCAATTGACAGTGCTCTCAGCAACCACCTGACAGTGCTCTCAGCAACCCCCTGACAGTGCTCTTGGAAACCACCTGACAGTGCTCTCAGCAACCACCTGACAGTGCTCTCAGCAACGACCTGACAGATCTCTCAGCAACCACCTGACAGTGCTCTCAGCAACCACCTGACAGTACTCTCAGAAACCACCTGACAGTGCTCTCAGCAACCACCTGACAGTGCTCTTAGCAACCACCTGACAGTGCTCTCAGCAACCACCTGACAGTGCTCTCAGCAACCACCTGACAGTGCTCTTAGCAACCACCTCACAGTGCTCTTAGCAACCACCTGAGACTGCTCTTAGCAACCACCTGACAGTATTCTCAGCAACCACCTGACAGTGCTCTCAGCAACCATCTGACAGTGCTCTCAGCAACCACCTGACAGTGCTCTCAGCAACTACCTCACAGTGTTCTTAGCAACCACCTGACAGTGCTCTCAGCAACCACCTGACAGTGCTCTCAGCAACCACCTGACAGTGCTCTCAGCAACCACCTGACAGTGCTCTCAGCAACCACCTGACAGTGCTCTTAGCAACCACATGACAGTGCTCTCAGCAACCACCTGACAGTGCTCTCAGCAACCACCTGACAGTGCTCTCAGCAATCACCTGACAGTGCTGTCAACAACCACCTGACAGTGCTCTCAACAACCACCTGACAGTGCTCTTAGCAACCACCTGACAGTGCTCTCAGCAACCACCTGACAGTGCACTTAGCAACCACCTGACAGTACTCTCAACAACCACCTGACAGTGCTCTCAGCAACCACCTGACAGTGCTCTCAGCAACCACCTGACAGTGCTCTCAGCAACCACCTGACAGTGGTCTTAGCAACCACCTGACAGTGCTCTCAACAACCACCTGACAGTGTTCTCAGCAACCACCTGACAGTGCTCTTAGCAACCACCTGACAGTGCTCTCAGCAACCACCTGACAGTCCTTTTAGCAACCACCTGACAGTGCTCTCAACAACCACCTGACAGTCCTCTCAACAACCACCTGACAGTGCTCTTAGCAACCACCTGACAGTGCTCTCAGCAACCACCTGACAGTGCTCTTAGCAACCACCTGACAGTGCTCTCAGCAACCACCTGACAGTGCTCTTAGCAACCACCTGACAGTGCTCCTAGCAACCACATGACAGTGCTCTCAGCAACCACCTGACAGTGCTCTCAGCAACAACCTGACAGTGCTCTCAGCAACCACCTGACAGTGCTCTTAACAACCACCTGACAGTGCTCTCAGCAACCACGTGACAGTGCTCTTAGCAACCACCTGACAGTTCTCTCAACAACCACCTGACAGTGGTCTTAGCAACCACCTGACAGTGCTCTCAGCAACCACCTGACAGTGCTCTCAGCAACCACCTGACAGTGCTCTTAGCAACCACCTGACAGTGCTCTCAGCAACCACCTGACAGTGCTTTTAGCAACCACCTGACAGTGCTCTCAGCAACCACCTGACAGTGCTCTCAACAACCACCTGACAGTGCTCTCAGCAACCACCTGTCAGTGCTCTCAGCAACCACCTCACAGTACTCTCAACAACCACCTGACGGTGCTCTCAGAAACCACCTGACAGTGCTCTCAGCAACCACCTGACAGTGCTCTTAGCAACCACCTGACAGTGCTCTCAGCAACCACCTGACAGTGCTTTTAGAAACCACCTGACAGTGCTCTCAGCAACCACCTGAGAGTGCTCTCAACAACCACCTGAGAGTGCTCTCAGCAAGCACCTGACAGTGCTCTCAGCAACCACCTGACAGTGCTCTCAACAACCACCTGACAGTGCTCTCAGAAACCACCTGACAGTGCTCTCAGCAACCACCTGACAGTGCTCTTAGCAACCACCTGACAGTGCTCTCAGCAACCACCTGACAGTGCTTTTAGCAACCACCTGACAGTGCTCTCAACAACCACCTGACAGTGCTCTCAGCAACCACCTGACAGAGCTCTCAGCAACCACCTGACAGTGCTCTTAGCAACCACCTGACAGTGCTCTCAGCAACCACCTGACAGTGCTCTTAGCAACCACCTGACAGTGCTCTCAACAACCACCTGACAGTGCTCTCAGCAACCACCTGACAGTGCTCTCAGCAACCACCTGACAGTGCTCTCAGCAACCACCTGACAGTGGTCTTAGCAACCACCTGACAGTGCTCTCAACAACCACCTGACAGTGTTCTCAGCAACCACCTGACAGTGCTCTCAGCAACCACCTGACAGTGCTCTTAGCAACCACCTGACAGTGCTCTCAGCAACCACCTGACAGTGCTTTTAGCAACCACCTGACAGTGCTCTCAACAACCACCTGACAGTGCTCTCAACAACGACCTAACAGTGCTCTCACCAACCACCTGACAGTGCGCTCAGCACCCACCTGACAGTGCTCTCAACAACCACCTGACAGTGCTCTCAAAAACCACCTGACAGTGCCCTTAGCAACCAATTGACAGTGCTCTCAGCAACCAAATGACAGTGCTCTTAGCAACCACCTGACAGTGCTCTTAGCAACCACCTGACAGTGCTCTTAGCAACCACCTGAGAGTGCTCTCAGCAATCACATGACAGTGCTCTCAACAACAACCTGACAGTGCTCTCAGCAACCACCTGACAGTGCTCTCAACAACCACCTGAGAGTGATCTCAGCAACCACCTGACAGTGATCTTAGCAGCCACCTGAGTGCTCTCAACAACCACCTGACAGTGCTCTCAACAACCACCTGCCAGTGCTCTCAACAACCACCTGACAGTGCTCTCAGCAACCACCTGACAGTGCTCTCAGCAACCATCTGACAGTGCTCTCAACAACCACCTGACAGTGCTCTCACCAACCACCTGACAGTGCTCTCAGGAACCACCTGACAGTGCTCTCAGCAACCACCTGACAGTGCTCTCACCAACCACCTGACATTGCTCTCGGAAACCACCTGACAGTGCTCTCAGCAACCCCCTGACAGTGCTCTCAGCAACCACCTGACAGTGCTCTTAGCAACCACCTGACAGTGATCTTAGCAACCACATGACAGTGCTCTCAACAACCACCTGACAGTGCTCTCAGCAACAACCTGACAGTGCTCTCAGCAACCACCTGACAGTGCTCTTAGCAACCACCTGACAGTGCTCTCGGCATCCACCTGACAGTGCTCTTAGCAACCACCTGACAGTGCTCTCAGCAACCACCTGACAGTGCTCTTAGCAACCACCTGACAGTGCTCTTAGCAACCACCTGAGAGTGCTCTTAGCAACCACCTGACAGTGCTCTAAACAACCACCTGACAATGCTCTCAGCAACCACCTGACAGTGCTCTTAGCAACAACCTGACAGTGCTCTCAACAACCACCTGACAGAGTTCTCAACAACCACCTGACAGTCCTCTTAGCAACCACCTGACAGTGCTCTCAGCAACCACCTGACAGTGCTCTCAACAACCACCTGACAGTGCTCTTAGCAACCACCTGACAGTGCTCTCAGCAACCACCTGACAGTGCTCTAAGCAACCACCTGACAGTGCTCTTAGCAACCACCTGACAGTGCTCTCAGCAACCACCTGACAGTGCTTTTAGCAACCACCTGACTGTGCTCTTAACAACCACCTAACAGTGCTCTCAGCAACCACCTGACAGTGCTCTTAGCAACCACCTGAGTGCTCTCAACAACCACCTGACAGTGCTCTCAGCAACCCCCTGACTGCTCTTAGCAACCACCTGACAGTGCTCCCAGCAACCACCTGACAGTGCTCTTAGCAGCCACCTGAGTGCTCTCAACAACCACCTGACAGTGCTCTCAGCAACCCCCTGACTGCTCTTAGCAACCACCTGACAGTGCTCCCAGCAACCACCTGACAGTGCTCTTAGCAGCCACCTGAGTGCTCTCAACAACCACCTGACAGTGCTCTCAGCAACAACCTGACAGTGCTCTCAGCAACCACCTGACAGTGGTCTTAACAACCACCTGACAGTGCTCTCGGCAACCACAAGACAGTGCTCTTAGCAACCACCTGACAGTGCTCTTAGCAACCACTGGAGAGTGCTCTCAGCAACCACCTGACAGTGCTCTCAACAACAATCAGACAGTGCTCTCAGCAACCACCTGACAGTGCTCTCAGCAACCACCTGACAGTGCTCTTAGCAACCACCTAACAGTGCTCTCAGCAACCACCTGACAGTGCTCTTAGCAACCACCTGACAGTGCTCTCAACAACCACATGACAGTGCTCTCAGCAACCACCTGACAGTGCTCTCAGCAACCACCTGACTGTGCTCTTAACAACCACCTGACAGTGCTCTCAACAACCACCTGAGAGTGATCTCAGCAACCACATGACAGTGCTCTTAGCAGCCACATGAGTGCTCTCAACAACCACCTGACAGTGCTCTCACCAACCACCTGACTGCTCTTAGCAACCACCTGACAGTGCTCTCAACAACCACCTGACAGTGCTCTCAGCAACCACCTGGCAGTGCTCTCAGCAACCACCTGACAGTGCTCTCAGCATCCACCTGACAGTGCTCTTAGCAACCACCTGACAGTGCTCTCAACAACCACCTGACAGTGTTCTCAGCAACCACCTGACAGTGCTCTCAACAACAACCTGACAGTGCTCTCAGCAACCACCTGACAGTGTTCTCAGCAACCACCTGACAGTGCTCTCAACAACCACCTGACAGTGTTCTCAGCAACCACCTGACAGTGCTCTCAACAACCACCTGACAATGCTCTCAAAAACCACCTGACAGTGCTCTTAGCAACCAATTGACAGTGCTCTCAGCAACCACCTGACAGTGCCCTTAGCAACCACCTGACAGTGCTCTTAGCAACCACCTGACATTGCTCTTAGCAACCACCTGAGAGTGCTCTCAGCAATCACATGACAGTGCTCTCAACATCCACCTGACAGTTCTCTCAGCAACCGCCTGACAGTGCTCTCAACAACCACCTGAGAGTGATCTCAGCAACCACCTGACAGTGATCTTAGCAGCCACCTGAGTGCTCTCAACAACCACCTGACAGTGCTCTCAACAACCACCTGACAGTGCTCTCAGCAACCACCTGACAGTGCTCTCAACAACCACCTGACAGAGCTCTCAGCAACCACCTGACAGTGCTCTCAGCAACCACCTGACAGTGCTTTTAGCAACCACCTGACAGTGCTCTCAACAACCACCTGACAGTGCTCTCAACAACCACCTGACAGTGCTCTCAGCAACCACCTGACAGTGCTCTCAGCAACCACCTGACAGTGCTCTTAGCAACCACCTGACAGTGCTCTCAGCAACCACCTGAGAGTGCTCTCAGCAACCATCTGACAGTGCTCTCAACAACCACCTGACAGTGGTCTCAGCAACCACCTGACAGTGCTCTCAACAACCACCTGAGAGTGATCTCAGCAACCACCTGACAGTGCTCTTAGCAGCCACCTGAGTGCTCTCAACAACCACATGACAGTGCTCTCAGCAACCACATGACAGTGCTCTCAGCAACCACCTGACAGTGCTCTCAACAACCACCTGACAGTGCTCTTAGCAACTACCTGACAGTGCTCTCAGCAACCACCTGACAGTGCTCTTAGCAACCACCTGACAGTGCTATTAGCAACCACCTGACAGTGCTCTCAGCAACCACCTGACAGTGCTCTCAGCAACCACCTGACAGTGCTCGTAGCAACCACCTGACAGTGCTCTTAGCAACTACCTGACAGTGCTCTTAGCAACTACCTGACAGTGCTCTCAGCAACCACCCGACAGTGTTCTTAGCAACCACCTGACAGTGCTCTCAGCAACCACCAGACATTGCTCCCAGAAACCACATGACAGTGCTCTCAGCAACCACCTGACAGTGCTCTCAGCAACCACCTGACAGTGCTCTCAACAACCACCTGACAGTGCTCTCACCAATCACCTGACAGTGCTCTCAGCAACCACCTGACAGTGCTCTCAGCAACCACCTGACAGTGCTCTCACCAACCACCTGACAGTGCTCTCGGAAACCACCTAACAGTGCTCTCAGCAACCCTCTGACAGTGCTCTCAGCAACCACCTGACAGTGCTCTTAGCAACCACCTGACAGTGATCTTAGCAACCACATGACAGTGCTCTCAACAACCACCTGACAGTGCTCTCAGGAACAACCTGACAATGCTCTCAGCAACCACCTGACAGTGCTCTTAACAACCACCTGACAGTGCTCTCGGCAACCACCTGACAGTGCTCTTAGCAACAACCTGACTGTGCTCTTAGCAACCACCTCAGAGTGCTCCCAGCAACCACCTGACAGTGCTCTCAACAACCACCTGACAGTGCTCTCAGCAACCACCTGACAGTGCTCTTAGCAACCACCTGACAGTGCTCTCAACAACCACCTGACAGAGTTCTCAACAACCACCTGACAGTGCTCTTAGCAACCACCTGACAGTGCTCTCAGCAACCACCTGACAGTGCTCTCAACAACCACCTGACAGTGCTCTTAGCAACCACCTGACAGTGCTCTCAGCAACCACCTGACAGTGCTCTCAGCAACCCCCTGACAGTGCTCTTAGCAACCACCTGACAGTGCTCTCAGCAACCACCTGACAGTGCTCTCAACTACCACCTGACAGTGCTCTTAACAACCACCTGACAATACTCTCAGCAACCACCTGACAGTGCTCTAAGAAACCACCTGACAGTGCTCTTAGCAACCACCTGACAGTGCTCTCAGCAACCACCTGACAGTGCTTTTAGCAACCACCTGACTGTGCTCTTAACAACCACCTAACAGTGCTCTCAACAACCACCTGACAGTGCTCTTAGCAAGCACGTGACAGTGCTCTCAACAACCACCTGAGAGTGATCTCAGCAACCACCTGACAGTGCTCTTAGCAGCCACCTGAGTGCTCTCAACAACCACCTGACAGTGCTCTCAGCAACCCCCTGACTGCTCTTAGCAACCACCTGACAGTGCTCGCAGCAACCACCTGACAGTGCTCTTAGCAGCCACCTGAGTGCTCTCAACAACCACCTGACAGTGCTCTCAGCAACAACCTGACAGTGCTCTCAGCAACCACCTGACAGTGGTCTTAACAACCACCTGACAGTGCTCTCGGCAACCACCAGACAGTGCTCTTAGCAACCACCTGACAGTGCTCTCAGCAACCACCTGAGAGTGCTCTTAGCAACCACCTGACAGTGCTCTTAGCAACCACTGGAGAGTGCTCTCAGCAACCACCTGACAGTGCTCTCAACAACAATCAGACAGTGCTCTCAGCAACCACCTGACAGTGCTCTCAGCAACCACCTGACAGTGCTCTTAGCAACCACTGGAGAGTGCTCTCAGCAACCACCTGACAGTGCTCTCAACAACAATCAGACAGTGCTCTCAGCAACCACCTGACAGTGCTCTTAGCAACCACCTGACAGTGCTCTCAACAACCACCTGACAGAGATCTCAACAACCACCTGACAGTGCTCTTAGCAACCACCTGACAGTGCTCTCAGCAACCACCTGACAGTGCTCTCAACAACCACCTGACAGTGCTCTTAGCAACCACCTGACAGTGCTCTCAGCAACCACCTGACAGTGCTCTCAGCAACCCCCTGACAGTGCTCTTAGCAACCACCTGACAGTGCTCTCAGCAACCACCTGACAGTGCTCTCAACAACCACCTGACAGTGCTCTTAACAACCACCTGACAGTGCTCTCAGCAACCACCTGACAGTGCTCTAAGAAACCACCTGACAGTGCTCTTAGCAACCACCTGACAGTGCTCTCAGCAACCACCTGACAGTGCTTTTAGCAACCACCTGACTGTGCTCTTAAAAACCACCTAACAGTGCTCTCAACAACCACCTGACAGTGCTCTTAGCAAGCACGTGACAGTGCTCTCAACAACCACCTGAGAGTGATCTCAGCAACCACCTGACAGTGCTCTTAGCAGCCACCTGAGTGCTCTCAACAACCACCTGACAGTGCTCTCAGCAACCCCCTGACTGCTCTTAGCAACCACCTGACAGTGCTCCCAGCAACCACCTGACAGTGCTCTTAGCAGCCACCTGAGTGCTCTCAACAACCACCTGACAGTGCTCTCAGCAACAACCTGACAGTGCTCTCAGCAACCACCTGACAGTGGTCTTAACAACCACCTGACAGTGCTCTCGGCAACCACCAGACAGTGCTCTTAGCAACCACCTGACAGTGCTCTCAGCAACCACCTGAGAGTGCTCTTAGCAACCACCTGACAGTGCTCTTAGCAACCACTGGAGAGTGCTCTCAGCAACCACCTGACAGTGCTTTCAACAACAATCAGACAGTGCTCTCAGCAACCACCTGACAGTGCTCTCAGCAACCACCTGACAGTGCTCTTAGCAACCACTGGAGAGTGCTCTCAGCAACCACCTGACAGTGCTCTCAACAACAATCAGACAGTGCTCTCAGCAACCACCTGACAGTGCTCTCAGCAACCACCTGACAGTGCTCTCAACAACCACCTGAGAGTGACCTCAGCAACCACCTGACAGTGCTCTTAGCAGCCACCTGAGTGCTCTCAACAACCACCTGACAGTGCTCTCAGCAACCCCCTGACTGCTCTTAGCAACCACCTGACAGTGCTCTCAGCAACCACCTGACAGTGCTCTTAGCAGCCACCTGAGTGCTCTCAACAACCACCTGACAGTGCTCTCAGCAACAACCTGACAGTGCTCTCAGCAACCACCTGACAGTGGTCTTAACAACCACCTGACAGTGCTCTCATCAACCACCAGACAGTGCTCTTAGCAACCACCTGACAGTGCTCTCAGCAACCACCTGAGAGTGCTCTTAGCAACCACCTGACAGTGCTCTTAGCAACCACTGGAGAGTGCTCTCAGCAACCACCTGACAGTGCTCTCAACAACAATCAGACAGTGCTCTCAGCAACCACCTGACAGTGCTCTCAGCAACCACCTGACAGTGCTCTTAGCAACCACCTAGCAGTGCTCTCAGCAACCACCTGACAGTGCTCTTAGCAACCACCTGACAGTGCTCTCAACAACCACATGACAGTGCTCTCAGCAACCACCTGACAGTGCTCTCAGCAACCACCTGACAGTGCTCTTAACAACCACCTGACAGTGCTCTCAACAACCACCTGAGAGTGATCTCAGCAACCACCTGAGAGTGCTCTTAGCAGACACATGAGTGCTCTCAACAACCACCTGACAGTGCTCTCACCAACCACCTGACAGTGCTCTCAACAACCACCTGACAGTGCTCTCAGCAACCACCTGGCAGTGCTCTCAGCAACCACCTGACAGTGCTCTCAGCATCCACCTGACAGTGGTCTTAGCAACCACCTGACAGTGCTCTCAACAACCACCTGACAGTGTTCTCAGCAACCACCTGACAGTGCTCTCAGCAACCACCTGACAGTGCTTTTAGAAACCACCTGACAGTGCTCTCAACAACCACCTGACAGTGCTCTCAACAACCACCTGACAGTGCTCTCAGCAACCACCTGACAGTGCGCTCAGCACCCACCTGACAGTGCTCTCAACAACCACCTGACAGTGCTCTCAAAAACAACCTGACAGTGCTCTTAGCAACCAATTGACAGTGCTCTCAGCAACCACCTGACAGTGCCCTTAGCAACCACCTGACAGTGCTCTTAGCAACCACCTGACATTGCTCTTAGCAACCACCTGAGAGTGCTCTCAGCAATCACATGACAGTGCTCTCAACATCCACCTGACAGTTCTCTCAGCAACCGCCTGACAGTGCTCTCAACAACCACCTGACTGCTCTTAGCAACCACCTGACTTGTCTTAGCAACCACCTGACAGTGCTCTCAACAACCACCTGACAGTGCTCTCAGCAACCACCTGGCAGTGCTCTCAGCAACCACCTGACAGTGATCTTAGCAGCCACCTGAGTGCTCTCAACAACCACCTGACAGTGCTCTCAACAACCACCTGACAGAGCTCTCAGCAACCACCTGACAGTGCTCTCAACAACCACCTGACAGAGGTCTTAGCAACCACCTGGCAGTGCTCTCAGCAACCACCTGACAGTGTTTTTAGCAACCACCTGACAGTGCTCTCAACAACCACCTGCCAGTGCTCTCAACAACCACCTGACAGTGCTCTCAGCAACCACCTGACAGTGCTCTCAGCAACCACCTGACAGTGCTCTTTGCAACCACCTGACAGTGCTCTCAGCAACCACCTGAGAGTGCTCTCAGCAACCATCTGACAGTGCTCTCAACAACCACCTGACAGTGGTCTCAGCAACCACATGACAGTGCTCTCAACAACCACCTGAGAGTGATCTCAGCAACCACCTGACAGTGCTCTTAGCAGCCACCTGAGTGCTCTCAACAACCACATGACAGTGCTCTCAGCAACCACCTGACAGTGCTCTCAGCAACCACCTGACAGTGCTCTCAACAACCACCTGACAGTGCTCTTAGCAACTACCTGACAGTGCTCTCAGCAACCACCTGACAGTCCTCTTAGCAACCACCTGACAGTGCTATTAGCAACCACCTGACAGTGCTCTCAGCAACCACCTGACAGTGCTCTCAGCAACCACCTGACAGTGCTCGTAGCAACCACCTGACAGTGCTCTTAGCAACTACCTGACAGTGCTCTTAGCAACTACCTGACAGTGCTCTCAGCAACCACCCGACAGTGTTCTTAGCAACCACCTGACAGTGCTCTCAGCAACCACCAGACATTGCTCCCAGAAACCACCTGACAGTGCTCTCAGCAACCACCTGACAGTGCTCTCAGCAACAACCTGACAGTGCTCTCACCAATCACCTGACAGTGCTCTCAGCAACCACCTGACAGTGCTCTCAGCAACCTCCTGACAGTGCTCTCACCAACCACCTGACATTGCTCTCGGAAACCACCTGACAGTGCTCTCAGCAACCCTCTGACAGTGCTCTCAGCAACCACCTGACAGTGCTCTTAGCAACCACCTGACAGTGATCTTAGCAACCACATGACAGTGCTCTCAACAACCACCTGACAGTGCTCTCAGGAACAACCTGACAGTGCTCTCAGCAACCACCTGACAGTGCTCTTAACAACCACCTGACAGTGCTCTCGGCAACCACCTGACAGTGCTCTTAGCAACCACCTGACTGTGCTCTCAGCAACCACCTGACAGTGCTCTTAGCAACCACCTGACAGTGCTCTTAGCAACCACCTCAGAGTGCTCCCAGCAACTACCTGACAGTGCTCTCAACAACCACCTGACAGTGCTCTCAGCAACCACCTGACAGTGCTCTTAGCAACCACCTGACAGTGCTCTCAACAACCACCTGACAGAGTTCTCAACAACCACCTGACAGTGCTCTCAGCAACCACCTGACAGTGCTCTCAGCAACCACCTGACAGAGCTCTCAACAACCACCTGACAGTGCTCTTAGCAACCACCTGACAGTGCTCTCAGCAACCACCTGACAGTGCTCTCAGCAACCCCCTGACAGTGCTCTTAGCAACCACCTGACAGTGCTCTCAGCAACCACCTGACAGTGCTTTTAGCAACCACCTGACTGTGCTCTTAACAACCACCTAACAGTGCTCTCAGCAACCACCTGAGAGTGATCTCAGCAACCACCAGACAGTGCTCTTAGCAGCCACCTGAGTGCTCTCAACAACCACCTGACAGTGCTCTCAGCAACAACCTGACAGTGCTCTCAGCAACCTCCTGACAGTGGTCTTAACAACCACCTGACAGTGCTCTCAGCAACCACCTGACAGTGGTCTTAGCAACCACCTGACAGTGCTCTTAGCAACCACTGGAGAGTGCTCTCAGCTACCACCTGACAGTGCTCTCAACAACAACCAGACAGTGCTCTCAGCAACCACCTGACAGTGCTCTCAGCAACCACCTGACAGTGCTCTTAGCAACCACCTAACAGTGCTCTCAGCAACCACCTGACAGTGCTCTTAGCAACCACCTGACAGTGCTCTCAACAACCACCTGACAGTGCTCTCAGCAACCACCTGACAGTGCTCTCAGCAACCACCTGACAGTGCTCTTAGCAGCCACCTGAGTGCTCTCAACAACCTCTTGACAGTGCTCTCAGCAACAACCTGACAGTGCTCTCAGCAACCACCTGACAGTGCTCTCAGCAACCACCTGACAGTGCTCTTAGCAACCACTGGAGAGTGCTCTCAGCAACCACCTGACAGTGCTCTCAACAACAACCAGACACTGCTCTCAGCAACCACCTGACAGTGCTCTCAACAACCACCTGACAGTGCTCTTAGCAACCACCTAACAGTGCTCTCAGCAACCACCTGACAGTGCTCTTAGCAACCACCTGACAGTGCTCTCAACAACCACCTGACAGTGCTCTCAGCAACCACCTGACAGTGCTCTCAGCAACCACCTGACAGTGCTTTTAACAACCACCTGACAGTGCTCTCAACAACCACCTGAGAGTGATCTCAACAACCACCTGACAGTGCTCTCAGCAACCACCTGACTGCTCTTAGCAACCACCTGACAGTGCTCTCAACAACCACCTGACAGTGCTCTCAGCAACCACCTGGCAGTGCTCTCTGCAACCACCTGACAGTGCTCTCAGCAACCACCTGACAGTGGTCTTAGCAACCACCTGACAGTGCTCTCAACAACCACCTGACAGTGTTCTCAGCAACCACCTGACAGTGCTCTCAGCAACCACATGACAGTGCTCTTAGCAACCACCTGACAGTGCTCTCAGCAACCACCTGACAGTGCTTTTAGCAAGCACCTGACAGTGCTCTCAACAACCACCTGACAGTGCTCTCAACAACCACCTGACAGTGCTCTCAGCAACCACCTGACGGTGCGCTCAGCACCCACCTGACAGTGCTCTCAACAACCACCTGACAGTGCTCTCAAAAACCACCTGACAGTGCTCTTAGCAACCAATTGACAGTGATCTCAGCAACCACCTGACAGTGCTCTTAGCAACCACCTGACAGTGCTCTTAGCAACCACCTGACAGTGCTCTCAGCAATCACATGACAGTGCTCTCAACATCCACCTGACAGTGCTCTCAGCAACCAACTGACAGTGATCTCAACAACAACCTGAGAGTGATCTCAGCAACCACCTGACAGTGATCTTAGCAGCCACCTGAGTGCTCTCAACAACCACCTGACAGTGCTCTCAACAACCACCTGACAGTGCTCTCAGCAACCACCTGACAGTGCTCTCAACAACCACCTGACAGTGCTCTTAGCAACCACCTGACAGTGCTCTCAGCAACCACCTGACAGTGCTTTTAGCAACCACCTGACAGTGCTCTCAACAACCACCTGACAGTGCTCTCAGCAACCACCTGACAGTGCTCTCAACAACCACCTGACAGTGCTCTTAGCAACCACCTGACAGTGCTCTCAGCAACCACCTGACAGTGCTTTTAGCAACCACCTGACAGTGCTCTCAACAACCACCTGCCAGTGATCTCAACAACCACCTGACAGTGCTCTCAGCAACCACCTGACAGTGCTCTCAGCAACCACCTGAGAGTGCTCTTTGCAACCACCTGACAGTGCTCTCAGCAACCACCTGAGAGTGCTCTCAGCAACCACCTGACAGTGCTCTCAGCAACCACCTGAGAGTGCTCTTTGCAACCACCTGACAGTGCTCTCAGCAACCACCTGACAGTGCTCTCAGCAACCACCTGAGAGTGCTCTCAACAACCACATGACAGTGGTCTCAGCAACCACCTGACAGTGCTCTCAACAACCACCTGAGAGTGATCTCAGCAACCACCTGACAGTGCTCTTAGCAGCCACCTGACAGTGCCCTCAACAACCACATGACAGTGCTCTCAGCAACCACCTGACAGTGCTCTCAGCAACCACATGACACTGCTCTCAACAACCACCTGACAGTGCTCTTAGCAACTACCTGACAGTGCTCTCAGCAACCACCTGACAGTGCTCTTAGCAACCACCTGACAGTGCTCTCAGCAACCACCTGACAGTGCTCTCAACAACCACCTGACAGTGCTCTTAGCAACCACCTGACAGTGCTCTCAGCAACCACTTGACAGTGCTCTCAGCAACCACCTGACAGTGCTCTCAACAACAACCAGACAGTGCTCTCAGCAACCACCTGACAGTGCTCTCAGCAACCACCTCACAGTGCTCTTAGCAACCACCTAACAGTGCTCTCAGCAACCACCTGACAGTGCTCTTAGCAACCATCTGACAGTGCTCTCAACAACCACCTGACAGTGCTCTCAGGAACCACCTGACAGTGCTCTCAGCAACCACCTGACAGTGCTCTTAGCAACCACCTGACAGTGCTCTCAACAACCACCTGAGAGTGATCTCAGCAACCACCTGACAGTGCTCTTAGCAGCCACATGAGTGCTCTCAACAACCACCTGACAGTGTTCTCAGCAACCACCTGACTGCTCTTAGCAACCACCTGACAGTGCTCTCAGCAACCACCTGACAGTGCTCTTAGCAGCCACATGACGGTGCTCTCAACAACCACCTGACAGCGCTCTCAACAGCCACCTGAGAGTGCTCGCATCACCCACCTGACAGTGCTCTCAACAACCACCTGACAGTGCTCTTAGCAACCACCTGACAGTGCTCTCAGCAACCACCTGACAGTGCTCTCAGCAACCACCTGACTGCTCTTAGCAACCATCTGACAGTGCTCTCAGCAACCACCCGACAGTGCTCTTAGCAACCAACTAACAGTGCTCTCAACAACCACCAGACAGTGATCTCAGCAATCACCTGACAGTGCTCTCAGCAACCACCTGACAGTGCTCTTAGCAACCACCTGACTGCTCTTAGCAACCATCTGACAGTGCTCTCAGCAACCACCCGACAGTGCTCTTAGCAACCAACTAACAGTGATCTCAACAACCACCTGACAGTGCTCTCAAAAACAACCTGACAGTGCTCTTAGCAACCAATTGACAGTGCTCTCAGCAACCACCTGACAGTGCCCTTAGCAACCACCTGACAGTGCTCTTAGCAACCACCTGACAGTGCTCTTAGCAACCACCTGAGAGTGCTCTCAGCAATCACCTGACAGCGCTCTCACCATCCACCTGACAGGGCTCTCAGCAACCAACTGACAGTGATCTCAACAACCACCTGACAGTGCTCTCAGCAACCACCTGACTTGTCTTAGCAACCACCTGACAGTGCTCTCAACAACCACCTGACAGTGCTCTCAGCAACCACCTGGCAGTGCTCTCAGCAACCACCTGACAGTGATCTTAGCAGCCACCTGAGTGCTCTCATCAACCACCTGACAGTGCTCTCAACAACCACCTGACAGAGCTGCAACCACCTGACAGTGCTCTCAACAACCACCTGACAGAGGTGCTGCACCACCTGTGCTCTCAGCAACCACCTGACAGTGCTCTTTGCAACCACCTGACAGTGCTCTCAGCAACCACCTGACAGTGCTCTCAACAACCACCTGACAGTGCTCTCACCGACCACCTGACAGTGCTCTCACCGACCACCTGACAGTGCTCTCAGCAACCACCTGACAGTGCTCTCAGCAACCAACTGACAGTGCTCTCAACAACCACCTGACAGTGCTTTCAGAAACCACCTGACAGTGCTCTCAGCAACCCCCTAACAGTGCTCTCAGCAGCCACCTGACAGTGCTCTTAGCAACCACCTGACAGTGCTCTCAACAACCACCTGACAGTGCTCTTAGCAACCACCTGACAGTGCTCTCAGCAACCACCTGACAGTGCTCTTAGCAAACCACCTGACAGTGCTCTCAGCAGCCACCTGACAGTGCTCTTAGCAACCACCTGACAGTGCTCTCAACAACCACCTGACAGTGCTCTCAGCACCCACCTGACAGTGCTCTCAGCACCCACCTGACAGTGCTCTCAGCAACCACCTGGCAGTGCTCTTAGCAACCACATGACAGTGCTCTCAACAACCACCTGACAGTGCTCTCAGCAACAACCTGACAGAGCTCTCAGCACCCACCTGACAGTGCTCTCAGCAACCACCTGACAGTGCTCTTAGCAACCTCCTGACAGTGCTCTCAGCAACCACCTGACTGTGCTCTTAGCAACCACCTGACAGTGCTCTCAACAACCACCTGACACTGCTCTCAGCAACCACCTGACAGTGCCCTTAGCAACCACCTGACAGTGCTCTCAACAACCACCTGACAGTGCTCTCAGCAACCACCTGACAGTGCTCTCAGCAACCACCTGACAGTGCTCTCAGCAACCACCTGACAGTGCTCTCAACAACCACCTAACAGTGCTCTCAGCAACCACCTGACAGTGCTCTTAGCAAGCACGTGAGAGTGATCTCAGTAACCACCTGACACTGCTCTTAGCAGCCACCTGAGTGCTCTCAACAACCACCTAACAGTGCTCTCAGCAACCACCTGACAGTGCTCTCAACAACCACCTGAGAGTGATCTCAGCAACCACCTGACAGTGCTCTTAGCAGCCACCTGAGTGCTCTCAACAACCACCTGACAGTGCTCTCAGCAACCCCCTGACTGCTCTTAGCAACCACCTGACAGTGCTCTCAGCAACCACCTGACAGTGCTCTTAGCAGCCACCTGAGTGCTCTCAACAACCACCTGACAGTGCTCTCAGCAACAACCTGACAGTGCTCTCAGCAACCACCTGACAGTGGTCTTAACAACCACCTGACAGTGCTCTCGGCAACCACCAGACAGTGCTCTTAGCAACCACCTGACAGTGCTCTCAGCAACCACCTGAGAGTGCTCTTAGCAACCACCTGACAGTGCTCTTAGCAACCACTGGAGAGTGCTCTCAGCAACCACCTGACAGTGCTCTCAACAACAACCAGACAGTGCTCTCAGCAACCACCTGACAGTGCTCTCAGCAACCACCTGACAGTGCTCATAGCAACCACCTAACAGTGCTCTCCGCGACCACCTGACAGTGCTCTTAGCAATCACCTGACAGTGCTCTCAACAACCACCTGACAGTGCTCTCAGCAACCACCTGACAGTGCTCTCAGCAACCACCTGACAGTGCTCTCAGCAACCACCTGACAGTGCTCTCAACAACCACCTGACAGTGCTCTTAGCAACCACCTGACAGTGCTCTCAGCAACCACCTGACAGTGCTCTCAGCAACCACCTGACAGTGCTCTTAGCAACCACCTGACAGTGCTCTCAGCAACCACCTGACAGTGTTTTTAGCAACCACCTGACAGTGCTCTCAACAACCACCTGACAGTGCTCTCAACAACCACCTGACAGTGCTCTTAGCAACCACCTGGCAGTGCTCTCAACAACCACCTGACAGTGCTCTCAGAAACCACCTGACAGTGGTCTTAGCAACCAATTGACAGTGCTCTCAGCAACCTCTTGACGGTGCTCTTAGCAACCACCTGACAGTGCTTTTAGCAACCACCTGACAGTGCTCTCAGCAACCACCTGACAGTGCTCTCAACAACCACCTGACAGTGCTCTCAGCAACCACCTGACAGTGCTCTCAACAAACACCTAAGAGTGATCTCAGCAACCACCTGACAGTGCTCTAACCAGCCACCTGAGTGCTCTCAACAACCACCTGACAGTGCTCTCAGCAACCACCTGACAGTGCTCTTAGCAACCACCTGACAGTGCTCTCAGCAACCACCTGACAGTGCTCTCAGAAACCACCTGACAGTGCTCTCACCGACCACCTGACAGTGCTCTCAGCAACCACCTGACAGTGCTCTCAGCAACCACCTGACAGTGCTCTCAACAACCACCTGACAGTGCTTTCAGAAACCACCTGACAGTGCTCTCAGCAACCCCCTGACAGTGCTCTCAGCAGAAACCTGACAGTGCTCTTAGCAACCACCTGACAGTGCTCTCAACAACCACCTGACAGTGCTCTTAGCAACCACCTGACAGTGCTCTCAGCAACCACCTGACAGTGCTCTTAGCAAACCACCTGACAGTGCTCTCAGCAGCCACCTGACAGTGCTCTTAGCAACCACCTGACAGTGCTCTCAACAACCACCTGACAGTGCTCTCAGCACCCACCTGACAGTGCTCTCAGCACCCACCTGACAGTGCTCTCAGCAACCACCTGTCAGTGCTCTTAGCAACCACATGACAGTGCTCTCAACAACCACCTGACAGTGCTCTCAGCAACAACCTGACAGAGCTCTCAGCACCCACCTGACAGTGCTCTCAGCAACCACCTGACAGTGCTCTTAGCAACCTCCTGACAGTGCTCTCAGCAACCACCTGACTGTGCTCTTAGCAACCACCTGACAGTGCTCTCAACAACCACCTGACAGTGCTCTCAGCAACCACCTGACAGTGCTCTCAGCAACCACCTGACAGTGCTCTCAACAACCACCTAACAGTGCTCTCAGCAACCACCTGACAGTGCTCTTAGCAAGCACCTGAGAGTGATCTCAGTAACCACCTGACACTGCTCTTAGCAGCCACCTGAGTGCTCTCAACAACCACCTAACAGTGCTCTCAGCAACCACCTGACAGTGCTCTCAACAACCACCTGAGAGTGATCTCAGCAACCACCTGACAGTACTCTTAGCAGCCACCTGAGTGCTCTCAACAACCACCTGACAGTGCTCTCAGCAACCCCCTGACTGCTCTTAGCAACCACCTGACAGTGCTCTCAGCAACCACCTGACAGTGCTCTTAGCAGCCACCTGAGTGCTCTCAACAACCACCTGACAGTGCTCTCAGCAACAACCTGACAGTGCTCTCAGCAACCACCTGACAGTGGTCTTAACAACCACCTGACAGTGCTCTCGGCAACCACCAGACAGTGCTCTTAGCAACCACCTGACAGTGCTCTCAGCAACCACCTGAGAGTGCTCTTAGCAACCACCTGACAGTGCTCTTAGCAACCACTGGAGAGTGCTCTCAGCAACCACCTGACAGTGCTCTCAACAACAACCAGACAGTGCTCTCAGCAACCACCTGACAGTGCTCTCAGCAACCACCTGACAGTGCTCATAGCAACCACCTAACAGTGCTCTCCGCGACCACCTGACAGTGCTCTTAGCAACCACCTGACAGTGCTCTCAACAACCACCTGACAGTGCTCTCAGCAACCACCTGACAGTGCTCTCAGCAACCACCTGACAGTGCTCTCAGCAACCACCTGACAGTGCTCTCAACAACCACCTGACAGTGCTCTTAGCAACCACCTGACAGTGCTCTCAGCAACCACCTGACAGTGCTCTCAGCAACCACCTGACAGTGCTCTTAGCAACCACCTGACAGTGCTCTCAGCAACCACCTGACAGTGTTTTTAGCAACCACCTGACAGTGCTCTCAACAACCACCTGACAGTGCTCTCAACAACCACCTGACAGTGCTCTTAGCAACCACCTGGCAGTGCTCTCAACAACCACCTGACAGTGCTCTCAGAAACCACCTGACAGTGGTCTTAGCAACCAATTGACAGTGCTCTCAGCAACCTCTTGACGGTGCTCTTAGCAACCACCTGACAGTGCTTTTAGCAACCACCTGACAGTGCTCTCAGCAACCACCTGACAGTGCTTTCAACAACCACCTGACAGTGCTCTCAGCAACCACCTGACAGTGCTCTCAACAACCACCTAAGAGTGATCTCAGCAACCACCTGACAGTGCTCTAACCAGCCACCTGAGTGCTCTCAACAACCACCTGACAGTGTTCTCAGCAACCACCTGACTGCTCTTAGCAACCACCTGACAGTGCTCTCAACAACCACCTGACAGTGCTCTCAGCAACCTCCTGACAGTGCTCTCAACAACCACCTGACAGTGCTCTCAGCAACCACCTGACAGTGCTCTTTGCAGCCACCTGAGTACTCTCAACAACCACCTGACAGTGCTCTCAGCAACCACCTGACAGTGCTCTGAGCAACCACCTGACAGTGATCTCAACAACCACCTGACAGTGCTCTCAGCAACCACCTGACAGTGCTCTCAGCAACCATCTGACTGCTCTTAGCAACCACCCGACAGTGCTCTTAGCAACCAACTAACAGTGCTCTCAACAACCACCAGACAGTGCTCTCAGCAATCACCTGACAGTGCTCTCAGCAACCACCTGACAGTGCTCTTAGCAACCACCTAACAGTGCTCTCAGCAACCAAATGACAGTGCTCTCAACAACCACCTGACAGTGCTCTCAGAAACCACCTGACAGTGCTCTCACCGACCACCTGACAGTGCTCTCAGCAACCAACTGACAGTGCTCTCAACAACCACCTGACAGTGCTCTCAGAAACCACCTGACAGTGCTCTCACCGACCACCTGACAGTGCTCTCAGCAACCACCTGACAGTGCTCTCAGCAACCACCTGACAGTGCTCTCAACAACCACCTGACAGTGCTTTCAGAAACCACCTGACAGTGCTCTCAGCAACCCCCTGACAGTGCTCTCAGCAACCACCTGACAGTGCTCTTAGCAACCACCTGACAGTGCTCTCAACAACCACCTGACAGTGCTCTTAGCAACCACCTGACAGTGCTCTCAGCAACCACCTGACAGTGCTCTTAGCAAACCACCTGACAGTGCTCTCAGCAGCCACCTGACAGTGCTCTTAGCAACCACCTGACAGTGCTCCCAACAGCCACCTGACAGTGCTCTCAGCACCCACCTGACAGTGCTCTCAGCACCCACCTGACAGTGCTCTCAGCAACCACCTGGCAGTGCTCTTAGCAACCACATGACAGTGCTCTCAACAACCACCTGACAGTGCTCTCAGCAACAACCTGACAGTGCTCTCAGCACCCACCTGACAGTGCTCTCAGCAACCACCTGACAGTGCTCTTAGCAACCTCCTGACAGTGCTCTCAGCAACCACCTGACTGTGCTCTTAGCAACCACCTGACAGTGCTCTCAACAACCACCTGACACTGCTCTCAGCAACCACCTGACAGTGCCCTTAGCAACCACCTGACAGTGCTCTCAACAACCACCTGACAGTGCTCTCAGCAACCACCTGACAGTGCTCTCAGCAACCACCTGACAGTGCTCTCAGCAACCACCTGACAGTGCTCTTAGCAACCACCTGACAGTGCTCTCAGCAAACACCTGACAGTGCTTTTAGCAATCACCTGACTGTGCTCTCAACAACCACCTAACAGTGCTCTCAGCAACCACCTGACAGTGCTCTTAGCAAGCACCTGAGAGTGATCTCAGTAACCATCTGACACTGCTCTTAGCAGCCACCTGAGTGCTCTCAACAACCACCTAACAGTGCTCTCAGCAACCACCTGACAGTGCTCTCAACAACCACCTGAGAGTGATCTCAGCAACCACCTGACAGTGCTCTTAGCTGCCACCTGAGTTCTCTCAACAACCACCTGACAGTGCTCTCAGAAACCCCCTGACTGCTCTTAGCAACCACCTGAGAGTGCTCTCAGCAACCACTTGACAGTGCTCTTAGCAGCCACCTGAGTGCTCTCAACAATCACCTGACAGCGCTCTCAGCAACAACCTGACAGTGCTCTCAGCAACCACCTGACAGTGGTCTTAACAACCACCTGACAGTGCTCTCGGCAACCACCAGACAGTGCTCTTAGCAACCACCTGACAGTGCTCTCAGCAACCACCTGAGAGTGCTCTTAGCAACCACCTGACAGTGCTCTTAGCAACCACTGGAGAGTGCTCTCAGCAACCACCTGACAGTGCTCTCAACAACAACCAGACAGTGCTCTCAGCAACCACCTGACAGTGCTCTCAGCAACCACATGACAGTGCTCGTAGCAACCACCTAACAGTGCTCTCCGCAACCACCTGACAGTGCTCTTAGCAATCACATGACAGTGCTCTCAACAACCACCTGACAGTGCTCTCAGCAACCACCTGACAGTGCTCTCAGCAACCACCTGACAGTGCTCTCAGCAACCACCTGACAGTGCTCTCAACAACCACCTGACAGTGCTCTCAGCAACCACCTGACAGTGCTCTCAGCAACCACCTGACAGTGCTCTCAGCAACCACCTGACAGTGCTCTTAGCAACCACCTGACAGTGCTCTCAGCAACCACCTGACAGTGTTTTTAGCAACCACCTGACAGTGCTCTCAACAACCACCTGACAGTGCTCTCAACAACCACCTGACAGTGCTCTTAGCAACCACCTGGCAGTGCTCTCAACAACCACCTGACAGTGCTCTCAGAAACCACCTGACAGTGGTCTTAGCAACCAATTGACAGTGCTCTCAGCAACCTCCTGACGGTGCTCTTAGCAACCACCTGACAGTGCTTTTAGCAACCACCTGACAGTGCTCTCAGCAACCACCTGACAGTGCTCTCAACAACCACCTGACAGTGCTCTCAGCAACCACCTGACAGTACTCTCAACAACCACCTAAGAGTGATCTCAGCAACCACCTGACAGTGCTCTAACCAGCCACCTGAGTGCTCTCAACAAACACCTGACAGTGTTTTCAGCAACCACCTGACTGCTCTTAGCAACCACCTGACAGTGCTCTCAACAACCACCTGACAGTGCTCTCAGCAACCACCTGACAGTGCTCTCAACAACCACCTGACAGTGCTCTCAGCAACCACCTGACAGTGCTCTTAGCAGCCACCTGAGTACTCTCAACAACCACCTGACAGTGCTCTCAGCAACCACCTGACAGTGCTCTGAGCAACCACCTGACAGTGATCTCAACAACCACCTGACAGTGCTCTCAGCAACCACCTGACAGTGCTCTCAGCAACCACCTGACTGCTCTTAGCAACCACCCGACAGTGCTCTTAGCAACCAACTAACAGTGCTCTCAACAACCACCAGACAGTGCTCTCAGCAATCACCTGACAGTGCTCTCAGCAACCACCTGACAGTGCTCTTAGCAACCACCTAACAGTGCTCTCAGCAACCAACTGACAGTGCTCTCAACAACCACCTGACAGTGCTCTCAGAAACCACCTGACAGTGCTCTCACCGACCACCTGACAGTGCTCTCAGCAACCAACTGACAGTGCTCTCAACAACCACCTGACAGTGCTCTCAGAAACCACCTGACAGTGCTCTCACCGACCACCTGACAGTGCTCTCAGCAACCACCTGACAGTGCTCTCAGTAACCAACTGACAGTGCTCTCAACAACCACCTGACAGTGCTTTCAGAAACCACCTGACAGTGCTCTCAGCAACCCCCTGACAGTGCTCTCAGCAGCCACCTGACAGTGCTCTTAGCAACCACCTGACAGTGCTCTCAACAACCACCTGACAGTGCTCTTAGCAACCACCTGACAGTGCTCTCAGCAACCACCTGACAGTGCTCTTAGCAAACCACCTGACAGTGCTCTCAGCAGCCACCTGACAGTGCTCTTAGCAACCACCTGACAGTGCTCTCAACAACCACCTGACAGTGCTCTCAGCACCCACCTGACAGTGCTCTCAGCACCCACCTGACAGTGCTCTCAGCAACCACCTGGCAGTGCTCTTAGCAACCACATGACAGTGCTCTCAACAACCACCTGACAGTGCTCTCAGCAACAACCTGACAGTGCTCTCAGCACCCACCTGACAGTGCTCTCAGCAACCACCTGACAGTTCTCTTAGCAACCTCCTGACAGTGCTCTCAGCAACCACCTGACTGTGCTCTTAGCAACCACCTGACAGTGCTCTCAACAACCACCTGACACTGCTCTCAGCAACCACCTGACAGTGCCCTTAGCAACCACCTGACAGTGCTCTCAACAACCACCTGACAGTGCTCTCAGCAACCACCTGACAGTGCTCTCAGCAACCACCTGACAGTGCTCTCAGCAACCACCTGACAGTGCTCTTAGCAACCACCTGACAGTGCTCTCAGCAAACACCTGACAGTGCTTTTAGCAATCACCTGACTGTGCTCTCAACAACCACCTAACAGTGCTCTCAGCAACCACCTGACAGTGCTCTTAGCAAGCACCTGAGAGTGATCTCAGTAACCACCTGACACTGCTCTTAGCAGCCACCTGAGTGCTCTCAACAACCACCTAACAGTGCTCTCAGCAACCACCTGACAGTGCTCTCAACAACCACCTGAGAGTGATCTCAGCAACCACCTGACAGTGCTCTTAGCTGCCACCTGAGTGCTCTCAACAACCACCTGACAGTGCTCTCAGCAACCCCCTGACTGCTCTTAGCAACCACCTGACAGTGCTCTCAGCAACCACCTGACAGTGCTCTCAGCAACCACCTGACAGTGCTCTTAGCAGCCACTTGACAGTGCTCTTAGCAGCCACCTGAGTGCTCTCAACAACCACCTGACAGTGCTCTCAGAAACAACCTGACAGTGCTCTCAGCAACCACCTGACAGTGGTCTTAACAACCACCTGACAGTGCTCTCGGAAACCACCAGACAGTGCTCTTAGCAACCACCTGACAGTGCTCTCAGCAACCACCTGAGAGTGCTCTTAGCAACCACCTGACAGTGCTCTTAGCAACCACTGGAGAGTGCTCTCAGCAACCACCTGACAGTGCTCTCAACAACAACCAGACAGTGCTCTCAGCAACCACCTGACAGTGCTCTCAGCAACCACCTGACAGTGCTCTTAGCAACCACCTAACAGTGATCTCCGCAACCACCTGACAGTGCTCTTAGCAATCACCTGACAGTGCTCTCAACAACCACCTGACAGTGCTCTCAGCAACCACCTGACAGTGCTCTCAGCAACCACCTGACAGTGCTCTCAGCAACCACCTGACAGTGCTCTCAACAACCACCTGACAGTGCTCTTAGCAACCACCTGACAGTGCTCTCAGCAACCACCTGACAGTGCTCTCAGCAACCACCTGACAGTGCTCTTAGCAACCACCTGACAGTGCTCTCAGCAACCACCTGACAGTGTTTTTAGCAACCACCTGACAGTGCTCTCAACAACCACCTGACAGTGCTCTCAACAACCACCTGACAGTGCTCTTAGCAACCACCTGGCAGTGCTCTCAACAACCACCTGACAGTGCTCTCAGAAACCACCTGACAGTGGTCTTAGCAACCAATTGACAGTGCTCTCAGCAACCTCCTGACGGTGCTCTTAGCAACCACCTGACAGTGCTTTTAGCAACCACCTGACAGTGCTCTCAGCAACCACCTGACAGTGCTCTCAACAACCACCTGACAGTGCTCTCAGCAACCACCTGACAGTGCTCTCAACAACCACCTAAGAGTGATCTCAGCAACCACCTGACAGTGCTCTAACCAGCCACCTGAGTGCTCTCAACAACCACCTGACAGTGTTCTCAGCAACCACCTGACTGCTCTTAGCAACCACCTGACAGTGCTCTCAACAACCACCTGACAATGCTCTCAGCAACCACCTGACAGTGCTCTCAACAACCACCTGACAGTGCTCTCAGCAACCACCTGACAGTGCTCTTAGCAGCCACCTGAGTACTCTCAACAACCACATGACAGTGCTCTGAGCAACCACCTGACAGTGCTCTGAGCAACCACCTGACAGTGATCTCAACAACCACCTGACAGTGCTCTCAGCAACCACCTGACAGTGCTCTCAGCAACCACCTGACTGCTCTTAGCAACCAACTGACAGTGCTCTCAGCAACCACCCGACAGTGCTCTTAGCAACCACCTGACAGTGCTCTCAACAACCACCAGACAGTGCTCTCAGCAACCACCTTACAGTGCTCTCAGCAACCACCTCACAGTGCTCTTAGCAACAACCTAACAGTGCTCTCAGCAACCACCTGACAGTGCTCTTAGCAACCACCTGACAGTGCTCTCAACAACCACCTGACAGTGCTCTCAGCAACCACCTGACAGTGCTCTCAGCAACCACCTGACAGTTCTCTCAGCAACCATCTGACAGTGCTCTCAACAACCACCTGACAGTGCTCTCAGAAACCTCCTGACAGCTCTCACCGACCACCAGGCAGTGCTCTCAGCAACCACTTGACAATGCTCTCAGCAACCACCTGACAGTGCTCTCAACAACCACCTGACAGTGCTCTCAGCAACCCCCTGACAGTGCTCTCAGCAACCACCTGACAGTGTTCTTAGCAACCACCTGACAGTGCTCTCAACAACCACCTGACAGTGCTCTTAGCAACCACCTGACAGTGCTCTCAGCAACCACCTGACAGTGCTCTTAGCAAACCACCTGACAGTGCTCTCAGCAGCCACCTGACAGTGCTCTTAGCAACCACCTGACAGTGCTCTTAGCAACCACATGACAGTGCTCTCAGCAACCACCTGACAGTGCTCTCAGCAACAACCTGACAGTGCTCTCAGCAACCACCTGACAGTGCTCTTAACAACCACCTGACAGTGCTCTCGGCAACCACCTGACAGTGCTCTCAACAACCACCTGACAGTGCTCTCAGCAACCACCTGACAGTGCTCTTAGCAACCACCTGACAGTGCTCTTAGCAACCACTGGAGAGTGCTCTCTGCAACCACCTGACAGTGCTCTCAACAACCACCTGACAGTGCTCTCAGCAACCACCTGACAGTGCTCTTAGCATCCACCTGACAGTGCTCTCAACAACCACATGACAGTGTTCTCAGCAACCACCTGACAGTGCTCTTAGCAACCACCTGACAGTGCTCTGAACAACCACCTGAGAGTGATCTCAGCAACCACCTGACAGTGCTCTTAGCAGCCACATGAGTGCTCTCAACAACCACCTGACAGTGCTCTCAGCAACCACCTGAGTGCTCTCAACAGCCACCTGACAGTGCTCTCAGCAACCACCTGACAGTGCTCTCAACAACCACCTGACAGTACTCTTAGCAACCACCTGACAGTGCTCTCAGCAACCACCTGACAGTGCTCTCAGCAACCACCTGACTGCTCTTAGCAACCACCTGACAGTGCTCTCAGCAACCACCCGACAGTGCTCTTAGCAACCACCTAACAGTGCTATCAACAACCACCAGACAGTGCTCTCAGCAATCACCTGACAGTGCTCTCAGCAACCACCTGACAGTGCTCTTAGCAACCACCTAACAGTGCTCTCAACAACCACCTGACAGTGCTCTCAGAAACCACCTTACAGTGCTCTCACCGACCACCTGACAGTGCTTTCAGAAACCACCTGACAGTGCTCTCAGCAACCCCCTGACAGTGCTCTCAGCAACTACCTGACAGTGCTTTTAGCAACCACCTGACAGTGCTCTCAACAACCACCTGACAGTGCTCTTAGCAACCACCTGACAGTGCTCAGCAACCACCTGACAGTGCTCTTAGCAAACCACCTGACAGTGCTCTCAGCAGCCACCTGACAGTGCTCTTAGCAACCACCTGACAGTGCTCTTAGCAACCACATGACAGTGCTCTCAACAACCACCTGACAGTGCTCTCAGCAACAACCTGACAGTGCTCTCAGCACCCACCTGACAGTGCTCTCAGCAACCCCCTGACAGTACTCTTAGCAACCTCCTGACAGTGTTCTCAGCAACCACCTGACAGTTCTCTTAGCAACCACCTGACAGTGCTCTCAACAACCACCTGACAGTGCTCTCAGCAACCACCTGACAGTGCCCTTAGCAACCACCTGACAGTGCTCTCAACAACCACCTGACAGTGCTCTCTGCAACCACCTGACAGTGCTCTCAGCAACCACCTGACAGTCCTCTCTGCAACCACCTGACAGTCCTCTTAGCAACCACCTGACAGTGCTCTCAGCAACCACCTGACAGTGCTCTTAGCAACCACCTGACAGTGCTCTCAGCAACCACCTGACAGTGCTCTTAGCAACCACCTGACAGTGCTCTCAACAACCACCTGACAGTGCTCTCAGCAACCACCTGACAGTGCTCTCAGCAACCACCTGACAGTGCTCTCAGCAACCACCTGACAGTGCTCTCAGCAACCACCTGACAGTGCTCTTAGCAACCACCTGACAGTGCTCTTAGCAACCACCTGACAGTGCTCTCAGCAACCACCTGACAGTGCTCTCAGCAACCACCTGACAGTGCTCTTAGCAACCACCTGACAGTGCTCTTAGCAACCACCTGACAGTGCTCTCAGCAACCACCTGACAGTGCTCTCAGCAACCACCTGACAGTGCTCTCAGCAACCACCTGACAGTGCTCTTAGCAACCACCTGACAGTGCTCTCAACAACCACCTGACAGTGCTCTCAGCAACCACCTGACAGTGCTCTCAGCAACCACCTGACAGTGCTCTCAGCAACCACCTGACAGTGCTCTCAGCAACCACCTGACAGTGCTCTTAGCAACCACCTGACAGTGCTCTTAGCAACCACCTGACAGTGCTCTCAGCAACCACCTGACAGTGCTCTTAGCAACCACCTGACAGTGCTCTCAGCAACCACCTGACAGTGCTCTTAGCAACCACCTGACAGTGCTCTCAACAACCACCTGACAGTGCTCTCAGCAACCACCTGACAGTGCTCTCAGCAACCACCTGACAGTGCTCTCAGCAACCACCTGACAGTGCTCTCAGCAACCACCTGACAGTGCTCTTAGCAACCACCTGACAGTGCTCTTAGCAACCACCTGACAGTGCTCTCAGCAACCACCTGACAGTGCTCTTAGCAACCACCTGACAGTGCTCTCAGCAACCACCTGACAGTGCTCTTAGCAACCACCTGACAGTGCTCTCAACAACCACCTGACAGTGCTCTCAGCAACCACCTGACAGTGCTCTCAGCAACCACCTGACAGTGCTCTCAGCAACCACCTGACAGTGCTCTCAGCAACCACCTGACAGTGCTCTTAGCAACCACCTGACAGTGCTCTTAGCAACCACCTGACAGTGCTCTCAGCAACCACCTGACAGTGCTCTCAGCAACCACCTGACAGTGCTCTTAGCAACCACCTGACAGTGCTCTTAGCAACCACCTGACAGTGCTCTCAGCAACCACCTGACAGTGCTCTCAGCAACCACCTGACAGTGCTCTCAGCAACCACCTGACAGTGCTCTTAGCAACCACCTGACAGTGCTCTCAACAACCACCTGACAGTGCTCTCAGCAACCACCTGACAGTGCTCTCAGCAACCACCTGACAGTGCTCTCAGCAACCACCTGACAGTGCTCTCAGCAACCACCTGACAGTGCTCTTAGCAACCACCTGACAGTGCTCTTAGCAACCACCTGACAGTGCTCTCAGCAACCACCTGACAGTGCTCTTAGCAACCACCTGACAGTGCTCTCAGCAACCACCTGACAGTGCTCTCAGCAACCACCTGACAGTGCTCTCAGCAACCACCTGACAGTGCTCTCAGTAACCACCTTAGATATTAAAACAGTTGTGTATATTATATTTCGTCATAATTTTATGAACCAGTAATAACTGAGACATGAATTAACTTGAAGAGTCGTGGACGTGTTTGGGCTGTCAGATGATACATTCAAGGTTTTAAGTTGTTCCGTCTTGATAGAAATAACAAGGAGGGAGACGGGTGGCAACGGAAGTCCGAGAAAACTTTAATTATAACATAAAAACGGGTATAAAAACTGAAGGAACACACACAGTCTGGGTAGAATTTTAAAAGAAACGTGAAAATTTTATTTTAGTTGTGATGTACCGTCCCTAAAACATGGATAAGGACCGTGGGAGATTTCGAGAGGAAACTGTTAAAGCATCAAGTCGCGATACTTAGTAATTCCAGGAGAATTTTAGCTTTAATCAAATTGAAGGGAATTCCTTGACTGGGAATCTACAGTCAAACGACTTCCCAGAGGTAATTCGATGTTTTTTTTTTATCACAGTTTGCGACAGAACCAACGAGGGGAAATTAACCTGCTTGATTTAGATTTAGATTACTGAGAAACTTGGTACGAACGACTACACATCGATTACATTTAACAATGAATGAAAGTAAACAAAGATAATTCATTAAGGTTCCCTGATTATCGTTCAGTAGGTTACATTGTTCTTACGGAGCATGTATCATGTGTGGACTGTAGTAACCAAGAGAACTGTCAGTATGACAGTTCTCTGTACACACTGTACACTGTACACACTGTACACTGTACACACTGTACACTGTACACACTGTACACACTGTACACTGTACACACTGTACACTGTACACACTGTACACTGTACACACTGTACACACTGTACACATTGTACACTGTACACACTGTACACACTGTACACATTGTACACTGTACACACTGTACACTGTACACACTGTACACTGTACACACTGTACACTGTACACACTGTACACACTGTACACATTGTACACTGTACACACTGTACACATTGTACACTGTACACACTGCACACACTGTACACACTGTACACACTATACACACTATACACACTGTACACACTGTACACACTGTACACACTGTACACACTGTACACACTGTACACACTGTACACACTATACACACTATACACACTGTACACTGTACACACTGTACACACTGTACACACTGTACACACTATACACACTGTACACATTGTACACACTGTACACACTGTACGCACTATACACACTGTACACATTGTACTCACTGTACACACTGTACGCACTATACACACTGTACACACTGTACACACTATACACACTGTACACATTGTACACACTGTACACACTGTACGCACTATACACACTGTACACACTGTACACACTGTACACATTGTACACACTGTACACACTATACACACTGTACACACTGTACACACTGTACACACTGTACACACTATGCACACTGTGCACACTGTACACATTTTACACACTGTACACATTGTACACACTGTACACACTATACACACTGTACACACTATACACACTGTACACACTGTACACACTGTACACACTGTACACACTGTACGCACTATACACACTGTACACACTGTACACACTGTACACACTGTACGCACTATACGCACTATACACACTGTACACACTGTACGCACTATACGCACTATACACACTGTACACACTGTACGCACTATACGCACTATACACACTGTACACACTGTACACACTGTACACACTGTACACACTGTACGCACTATACACACTATACACACTGTACACACTGTACACACTGTACACACTGTACACACTGTACACACTGTACACACTGTACGCACTATACACACTGTACACACTGTACACACTGTACACACTGTACACACTATACACACTGTACACACTATACACACTGTACACACTGTACACACTGTACACATTGTACACACTGTACACACTATACACACTGTACACACTATACACACTGTACACACTGTACACACTGTACACATTGTACACACTGTACACACTATACACACTATACACACTGTACACACTGTACACACTGTACACACTGTACACACTGTACACACTATACACACTGTACACACTATACACACTGTGCACACTGTACACATTGTACACACTGTACACATTGTACACACTGTACACATTGTACACACTGTACACATTGTACACACTGTACACACTATACACACTGTGCACACTGTACACATTGTACACACTGTACACACTATACACACTGTGCACACTGTACACATTGTACACACTGTACACATTGTACACACTGTACACATTGTACACACTGTACACACTATACACACTGTACACACTATACACACTGTGCACACTGTACACATTGTACACACTGTACACATTGTACACACTGTACACACTATACACACTGTACACATTGTACACACTGTACACACTATACACACTGTGCACACTGTACACATTGTACACACTGTACACATTGTACACACTGTACACATTGTACACACTGTACACACTATACACACTGTGCACACTGTACACATTGTACACACTGTACACATTGTACACACTGTACACATTGTACACACTGTACACACTGTACACACTGTACACACTATACACACTGTACACACTATACACACTGTGCACACTGTACACATTGTACACACTGTACACATTGTACACACTGTACACATTGTACACACTGTACACACTGTACACATTGTACACACTGTACACATTGTACACATTGTACACACTGTACACACTGTACACACTGTACACACTGTACACACTGTACGCACTATACACACTGTACACACTGTACACACTGTACACACTGTACACACTGTACACACTATACACACTGTGCACACTGTACACATTGTACACACTGTACACATTGTACACACTGTACACACTGTACACACTGTACACACTGTACACACTGTACGCACTATACACACTGTACACACTGTACACTCTGTACACACTGTACACACTGTACACACTGTACACACTGTACGCACTATACACACTGTACACACTGTACACACTGTACACACTGTACACACTGTACACACTGTACACACTGCCCAAAGAATATTTATTCCCTATAGAGAAATATGATCGAATAGAAATGATCTGAAATGGACGACCAGGATAATCTTGAAACAAAAAATGAACATCATTTAGGGCAGAGGAAATTATTTTATAGGCATATGTGAAGAAGTGAAGTGTCGTCTTATGAATCAATATATTAACATTAAGAGGGAGGTTAAGAAAAACAGGCTTAACAAAAACTAAACATATATTAAAGAAAACTTAGGTCCACTTACAAATAACTTTGGACAACTTACAGACAACGAGAAAGAAACTTGCTCGATTTATAGCAATTATTTCTTTTTCAGGGGTTCTTAAAGAGTGCAAAATGGAGCTATGTGAACTGTTCACTAACCCTTTCATTACATCTTTTCAAACAGGCATAGAATCTGAGATGTGGAAAATAGCTAATGTAATTCCTGTTTTCAAAACAAGAGATAAGTCATTACCAGCAAATTATCTCCCAGCAAGCCTGATCTCACCTTCAAGTAAATCAGAGTTAGTTACAGCCCATAATAAGCATAATTTGTTTCATGACACTGAACGTGGATTCTCGAGAGGATATTTCCGTCTAATTTACTGATTTTCTTCAGTAAAACATTTTAGGCAGTTGATCTTGAAAGATATGATCTTGATAGATATGATCTTGATAGATATGATCTTGATAGATATGATTTTCAGTAAAACCTCTGATAGAGTACCACTCTAAAGACTATTAAAAGAAAGTGGAAGCTCATGATATTAGGGAAAAAGTTTCGTCATGGATCGCGGCATGACTGACCAACAGGAAGCAGAGAGTCTATATAAATGGGATGAAATCTGAGCGGGGATTAGTTACAAGTGGCGTTCCACAAGGATCAGTTCTAATCTCCCTGCTGTTCATAATTTTCAATAATAATATTGACGAGGGAATAATAAGTGTTACGAAAATTTACTGATGACATAAAAAGACAAAATAATAGCTTTAGAATTTCTAGAGGATTTAGATAAGTTCATGTCGTAGTCAAAAAAACGTAGCAGATGCAGGTCAGCGTAGATAAATGCAGAGTCCAGAAACTCGAGAATGTAAATAACTCTTGCACTGATGAACTATATAATACAGGTCTTGTCCATAAAGAATATTAAAAAGAACTGGAGAGTTATGGTATGCAGTAATCTGAAGCTAATTATAATTATAACTAAACGCTAAACCCAAGAGGTCATACAGAATTTGAATGCAAGACAGCAGCGCCTGAGCGTTCGTAATAAGGCTAACAGATTATTTGTTTTTTTATATTAAGAAGTATAAGCGACAGAAGTCCAGAGAGACTACAGGTCTGTTCATCACTTAGGTTATGCAGTTCAGATCTGGTTTCCATACTTTAAAATAGATTTAAATTCATTAGAGAACATACACAGAAGGATGATAAAATTATCAAACAAGACATTTCCAACATTTTGTTATTTTGTTGCCAAAACGTTTCGCTTGCACAGCAGCTTCTTGCAGATAAATGCAGGAGTAAAAGTAGTTTTGACGTGATCAGTCTGTCAGTCTCGGTGGTAGTAGGTGGTCAGTCCCTCAAACCAAGAGCATAGGAAAACGGCCAGACCTTTTATACTAGAGTGGAAGTGAGATGAAGCAGCTGAAGTTGATGTCACATGTGAGCGTGGCCCATGAGTGGAAAGTCATGCCGAACAGTTGTTTAGCGAAGATTAGCTTGTCATGCCCCAGGTGGCCAGAGATTAGCAAATTAGTTGAAGAAAGTATCCTCTACAGAGGTTCCCAAACTTTTCCATGCTGTCGCCCCTTTGACTCCCAGACCACAGTCCTAGCTCTCCCCCCCACACACACACACATACGAACACACCTCTTTCTTCATATTAAGCTCATTGCAAGTTCTAAACAACTAATCTAACCCTATTAAACACGGGTATTTATTTCACAAATAAAAATGAACAATATGAAAGAGAAGTGCTCACGACGGGCTGTGTTACGTTTGAATTTATTTATTTATTTAATTGATGTCTTTGCAAACAGTACACTAAATAACTGTAACCCGCACAGAAAGTGGAAAGGGCTGATTTGACTTCGATAAGATTTAACTCATTTCCTTGCAATTGCAAATTAACTTCGTTGAACTTTGTGAATACATCTTATAAATAAGTACTGTCATGCTTTTTGTTTCTTAGTTCATCACATAGACGGTGCCGCCATCTGTTGCACGAGCTAGAATGTTGGTAAACCGGATGTCTTCCTCTTTGAAAAAATTCTCAACGACACAAAATACTGGCTCCACTTTTGCATCTGTTTCTAGTTGTCTTGCAAATAACTGTTCTTGAACTAAACTTTCATCTCTGGTGAACATTGCCTGGCAGAGTGGAGTCATATAACTGTGAGCCAAATTCTGTTATCTTAAGCATGTTGCACAATGTGCTTTCAATGTTTTCAACCATTTCATCCATTCTTCTATGAACAGAGTTATCACTGAGAGGAATAACTTTAATAATTTGTTCATACGACTTGTGTAAAACTGTTTACAGAACCTCACTTACTGCTGGTAGAATAAGTTCTAAGTGTTCGTGACCTAGATTTTGTCATACAGAGTTTGTAAAACACTCCCTTGGTTCTGATGCCCCCCCCTTTATCCTCAACGCCCCCTCTCTGGATCTTTCCACAATCCCCAGGGGGGCGGTACCGCCTACTTTGGGAATCACTGCAGTCTATACTTGGATACCATAGAAATGTGAACACAGGTGTCGTCTGGTGGCCTGTGCACCTGTTCATGCTGATTTAGCTAATAGCTAATATAGGAACAAGCAGAAAGGCAGCAAAACAGTAAATTGTTATTACTGTTTTCCTTCACCAAAAAAAAAGAAAGCAATTATGTAGAATACTTACGGAGAATATGTACAGTTAGACAATATACAAATAAAACATACAGTGAGAACCGTGCACGACCAAACTCAGAGGTAAATCTGCCAGTGTTGTTCCACGAGTCTCAGACATCCCTTCACAATTTTGGCACTGCGATTTCCCCACAGGCAAGTAACAGCTGCTCTTTACCAAGAAGTCTCCCTTCAATCACCATTTTGGAGGGTAATCTATATCCTACAAGCGCCACCTCTTCTTTCTCATTATGCTGTCGCATCGTGTGAAAATCAAGCCAGCAAATGGAATAATTAACTATTCCACCAAACTAACTATAGCTACCGCCGTAAGGACCTACTTACAGGTCAGATATATAGCGATCCACTAGTTAAAGATCTCCTTCATTGTCGTCTTCACTGACGACACTGAAGTATCTAAGTTCATGGATAACTCTGCTTTCAAGACCCTACAAGCTGGACAGTTCACCATTTCTCCATCTGCATTCTTGAAGGCAAAACGATCCGTCTTTGTGAAACGGCTTGACAAAATCGTCATGTCTCTCTCAGCTGAAGCCCTGAAGACATCTATCGAGGAACAAAACACCTGGGCCTCGATAGATACCATTACTAAGCTCCCTAACTCCTCTTCAATGATTAAGATCACTTTCTCAAACATCTCCATGGCTGCCCAAGCTCTCTCTGATGGACTGGCCATCTCTTATTACCACCCAAGCAATATCGAACCAGAGCGTTTCACACGCGTCTCCTATTGCTGAACTTGCTACTCCTACAACTACACAACCAAGGACAAGAAATTTTGTTTTGTGGGAACGATGGACACGACTTCAGATCCCGCACCACTATTTCTGCTTCAACATGCCTTAACTGCAAGAGTAATAATAATAATAATACTCTTACAGCTAAATGTCAAGTCAGAAAAGAAATCATATCCAAGAAAATTAAAGATCTGAGGAAGACCACCTCAAACTCTCCAACATACGCCGCAATAACTAAACTACAAGCTGACACCAAGATTCTACACGCCACTCAACAGAAACCTTTGCCCTGCTACTCCCTCTTTCCACTTCCTGCATGATATATCCTCGCCTTGCTAATGCAGCAAATCCTGGCACTTTTAACACTACTATCAACGAACTCTTCGCCTGAACAATGTGCCTATCTTCAATTTCCCTTATTCTACACCTTCAGCAACATTCTCAAGATTCTTCCCAACGTTTTGAACTTCATTCCTCCTCTGCCCAAGCAACTGTTCCAGTAACATCTCCAACTGCTTACATCGTCGACAACAAAGACTCTACTGACTCAACCACTGCCTCCCACATCTCTCAGCCAGCTGACAATTCACAAACACACCTCATCATTGTTCCTGCCGCCCTACAGTCACCAGCCAGTACCCATGTACGCAGACTCCTCTTCCGAGGAAGAGGAAGGTGGTAAAGGCATTCACTCTAGTACACCAACTGGAGACATCCTAAACCTTCTACACACCTTCAACTAACGGCGATACTATGACTGCTTTGTCTGTTAAGTTCGCCTGTGAACCACCACATCGCTTCATACTGACGCAAGTTCTGGAGTTAGTCAAGCTTCACAGTTACACAGGACACAAATGTACCACCTTTCCAGAAGCAACTTCAAGAAATTTACAAACGGCTCTTCAAGAAAAAAAAAACTTAAACACATTCAAATACCCTACTTGTGAGCTGCCTCATCCAGTGATCCCGCCTGCTGCCCTCTCCTGCTACAAATCCTGCTGCCCACCTACTCAATACTTCCAATGAACACAACCCTGATGCAAGCACAGCCTGCTCCTTCTATTTTCCACTCCGCCCTAGGAGTTCTTAGCTGCTGGGTTTAGCTCTAAAACTTTCTCTACGTCTGAAGACACTCCTCTTTAGTTTAATATGCTTATTATGCACCCCATACCCATCCTGTGGGCGGTAGTCAAAAGATTACAGAGGTACATAATTGATCCAGGGACTGGACTCCAAAGTTTTGATAGCTGAGCAAGTTACAGAGGTAATGAACTCACAATTTACAAAGGTAATGAACTCACAATTTACAAAGGTAATGAACTCACAATTTACAAAGGTAATGAACTCACAATTTACAAAGGTAATGAACTCACAATTTACAAAGGTAATGAACTCCAGGTAGATCTGGTCACAATCATGACAAGTTACAAAGGTATTTACAGATTACAGAGGTACGTAATGGGTCCAGGGACTGGGCCCCAAAGTTTTGATAGCTGAACTAGGTACAAAGGTAATGAGCTCACAAGTTACAAAGGTAACGAATTCTGTAGAATGGTTACTTACGTTTATACATGGCTACAATCATGAACAAATTATGGAGTAATGAGCAATTCACACTTCCACACCCGGTCACAACTGTAATGAGTTATTGGTGCAAATATTGATTGTTGAATCACACACACACACACACACACACACACACACACACACACACACACACACACACACACACACACACACACACACACACACACACACACACACACACTTTAGTTTAATATCTTTATTATGCACCCCATACCCATCCTGTGGGCGGTAGTCAAAAGATTACAAAGGTACATAATGGGTCCAGTGACTGGACCCCAAAGTTATGATAGCTGAACTAGTTACAAAGGTAATGAACTCCAGGTAGATCTGGTCACAATCATGGCAAGTTACAGAGGTAATGAACTCCAGGTAGATCTGGTCACTAATCATGGCAAGTTACAGAGGTAATGAATCAGCCTCACTCCTATACATGGTTACAGTCATGAACAAATTACAAAGTAGTGAACCACTGATACGTCCACACCTGGTCACAATTGTAATGAGTTATAAATACAAATATTAAGTGGATCATACACCCACACTAGCGCGCGCGCACACATACACACACAAGGGCGCACGCACGGACATGTGCACACGAGCGTACAAATATATGCATACACACAAGGACGCACACCCACACACACACACACCAACACCCACACACGCACACACACACACCCACACACACACACCCACACACACACACACACCCTCACACATACCCTCACACACACCCACACACACACCCTCACACACACCCACACACGCACACACACACACACACACATACACACACACACACACACACACACACACACACACACACACACACACACACACACACACACACACACACACACACACACACACACACACATGTGGTAATGCTTTATTTACAGCTAGCAAAGTCAGGGTATTTCTCCAGAATGGTCTGCAATATACCACTGTGGATAAAATACTTTGCCATTTCTTGAACATTTCTGAGTGAGTTGTTTCTAAATTCATTAATTTGATCACACTCCAGTACATAATGACGCAGGGTGTGACAATAATCCATCTGGCAAAGTTTACATTTCGTTTGGTCTACATTTGGTGGTGGTGATTTAACCTGCCAAAGATACTTGTAACCCAGCCGGAGCCGGGCAGTAGTGACATCCAAGAGTCTGCTTATCTTGTTGGATGCACCATAGACATGTGGCTCCTCCTGCATGATGGAATAATGATAGATGGACTGACTTGTGTGAATCTCCCTAAGTCTAAAGTCAATAAAGTTCATTTGAAGTTCTTTTCGTATTATTGTTCTCAAACTGCTAACTGACAACCCAAGATTGTAATCTACCCCCTCTTTGAAAGCATACAGCTTAGCCAATTTATCAGTTCTATCATGCATCTGAAGACCAATGTGAGATGGAATCCACAGCATGTGCACTCTGACTCCACTGTCCACAATCTTACCATATCTATGTCTGGCTTCTGACACAAGCATGCCACAATTTATACTTAATGAGTTGAGAGCATTTATGGATGACAGAGAATCAGTTACAATTAAAGTGTCAACCTTAGATACATGGACACATTTGAGTGCAAGGAGTATGGCAAACAGTTCTGTTTGAAGGGTAGAGGCCCAGTTATTGATGCGTGCTCCAATTTCTTTATGAGAGCCATCACTCTGTGTGACAACAGCAGCACTACCAGCTGCACCAGTGGACTGGTGAACAGAACCATCGACGTAAATAATTTGTGAAAGAGTGTTCTGTGTGACTAAGTTATCAATACAGCTTAAGGCATCATGTTTGGCTTCAAGACGAAGCTTTGGTTTTGATTTAAGAAGAGTTTTGGGGGGAAATGGAGGAATGGTAGTTTGAAATGGGGTAATATCCCATGGAGCAGGGAAATGTCTCTGTTGTCTAACTTGATATAGATCATGTAGCTGGTTCATGCGGAGGTCGGTTCCAGTTTTTTCGATCCATCTGGAAGGATGTTCACCAGTGCTGAGGAAAGTTTGGAGGGCTTCTGTGCAGGGGTTTGAATGGGCTAGCCTAAGCATATTGACCCCAATAAGGATATATCGACACTCCTCTCCAACGGTATTCTTCACCTGTCCCGTCTTCCCTGCTCACCCCACAAGAGTCTTACCTAAACTCTCTTGTCTTGTCTTGGCTGGTTTTTTCGTGATTTGCGGGTTGAACCGACTTGTTAGCCATACAGGTGGACCACCCTGTCATACTCTTAACAACTGGTTCGCTGGTCGGGAGGGCATGTCTATATGGGCTAGTGACGTACTTTGAATGAATGTTTGTACTCTTAGAATGTCATATATGGTGCTGTTGTGTCAGACAACATGGTAACAATAATGATGTGCAATGATGAAAAAGACATGTGCAGTACCTGGGTGTCTTCATTCTGAAAGTCAGGGGGGAAAGATTATTATTATTATCATAATCAAAAGGAAGCGCTAAACCTACTAGGGTCATACAGCGATGCAGGGCAGGAACTGATGCAGGATCAAAGGATAAGTAAGGATGGAGATGACAACAAAGGTAAAGTTAGGAAGGGCTGTGAGGTGTGGTAAAGGAAGGTGGGGCCATCAGCCAGGAGGGAGAATAATGTAAGGGTTTTAGAGCGGTGACGACGTCGGAGGAAAACTCTGCGTGCTCGTTGACAGACAGGACAGGTCAATAGAATATGGTAAATTGAAACTGGAACTAGACAATTATCACAAATTGGAATAAGACACCGCTCCATGAGATACCCATGAATGAGACGAGTGTGTCGGATGTGAAGACGAGAATGTTGTCTCCCAACCTCAGTATCGATGAAAAGAAGAAGGCCAGATGCCCAAACTTGGTTTGATAGAATGTAATTTGTTATGAGTTATATCAGACTAACGTTGTTGCCAACGGTTGAGAATGTGAGTAGAGATTACAGCAAAATAGTCAGAGAATGGAATACCTCTATATGAAACTAGTAGGTCGTGTACTGCAGACCGCGCAGCAGTCTGTCTGCTCATTGCCCTGAACATCAACATGTCCAGTGGGACCCAACAGAAAACGATTTCTTTATTTTTTGCTAGCAATGAGGCGCAACCAAAGTTGTATACAAAGAACTAGGGGATGAGTTGAATCAAATTTTTTATAGCTTGCAAAGTACTAAAGGAGTCTGAGACGCTTCTGTACAGACATTGAAGTAAGGATAGATGCAATACGGATAACTGCAATGAGAATGGCATATAATTCAGCTGTAAAAATGCTAGCCGAGTCTAATGAGCGCACCACAGTGTCAGGAAACACTGCTGCAAACTATCCGAGGATTTAGAACAATCAGTGTACACTACAACGGCATGAGAATGAGAGCGGAAGTTATAAAGAAAAAAAAGAGTCATGGGAAAGCGAGTAATTGGGCTTGCCTGTGGAAAATACAAATGGAAAAATGACCTTATATTCAAAAATGTAAAAAAAAAAGTGAAGGGTTCAATAAATTTTAAGGAAAAATTTAACACCTTCATTAAATAAAGCTAGTTTTAAAGAAAAACAAAAACAAAAGTAACCCAACCGAACGAAGCTAAATATAAAAACAAAATTATTCCTCCACTTGAGGAGGAAGTTTATATCTGCAGCGATGTTGACCAGGACGTAAATGTCAGGCACAACTGTTGACGTCCTCCATAAGGTTATAAAACTATAATAAATATTGCTAGAGTGTTAAGAATACTCTGATCCATCAGACATCCCAACTGATGACTTAGTGAAGGTTGACCAGAAGGTGGGAAAAGTAAACTGGGAACATGAGAAAAATCCCTAAAAATAAAGAGGAAAAAAATCAAGTGACGGAACAGAAAATTTAAGAGTATTCCCTCAGTAAATGGCGCCACATACGTCCTCTCTCTCTCTCTCTCTCTCTCTCTCTCTCGAGAGAGAGAGAGAGAGAGAGAGAGAGAGAGAGAATCTCGGATCCAAACAATCGGACTACAGTCACACGAAACATACTTACATAATCTATTCTTTTCCCTCTACACTGAAGACGTCTTGCCACCCAGTGACTTCATCAGTTCAAAACCGAGATTATTGAACGTGTTGAAACTGAAGTGGAAGAGGATAACTTCTTCAACATATTTGCTAACTTTTGGCCCAACTCTTCGACATGAACAGTGTCAGTAGTGGGTCCACCCACAGTAACGATGCCTTCAGCTGCCGTTTCTACCATTATCCTGCCAACGCTTCAGATTCATCCAGACTACTGTGATGATCACTATCAGACAGGCTGACGGAATGATTACCTCGTCTTCTACCGTCTTTAGTTTCTCCACATTTAAATAACATCTGTATTGACCATGAATGGTACACAATACCATGTGTGTAATTGTTCATCTTGTTGGTACTGTATACTATTCATTGACAACTTGTCAGACACAGCAGCACATGTGTCTTATTCATCATCTGTACCGAACTGATAAAGCCACTAATTGGCAATATGTCTTCAGAATAATCATGTCCAGATGTTGGTTATGTACCCAGGAGTCAAGAGGTATCACCGATCTGTAGTGTAATACTGCTGGGGCAGAAAACTAGCTATTTTTAGTTGGCCTGATGAGTCTTTTTCATAATTCCTTCAGGAACAAGGATGAGCAGAGGGTTTCTGAACCTATGAAAAGGAGGTTCACTGTATTTTCTAGACTTTCGGATGTTGTAATTTTGACTGCGTAACGTAAATAAAAGTCCTGGCTCCTACGGGATAAACAGCCTGTTTCTAAGAGCATTTATATTATTTAAAATAGGAAAAGAAAGCACTCTAGGAAAGGAAAGACACACAAATTCACCTATACAAGATATATATATATATATATATATATATATATATATATATATATATATATATATATATATATATATATATATATATATATATATATATATATATATATATATATATTTATTTATTTATTTATTTATTTAATTAATTACTTTAACAAGTCGGCCGTCTCCCACCGAGGCAGGGTGACCCAAAAACAAAGAAAAATCCCCAAAAAGAAAATACTTTCATCATCATTCAACACTTTCACCACACTCACACATAATCACTGTTTTTGCAGAGGTGCTCAGAATACTACAGTTTAGAAGCATATACGTATGAAGATACACAATATATCCCACCAAACTGCCAATGTCCCGAACTCCTCCTTTAAAGTGCAGGCATTGTACTTCCCATTCCCAGGACTCAAGTCCGGCTATATAAAAATAATCGGTTTCCCTGAATCCCTTCACTAAATATTACCCTGATCACACTCCAACAGATCGTCAGGTCCCAAATACCATTCGTCTCCATTCACTCCTATCTAACATGCTCACGCATGCTTGCTGGAAGTTCAAGCCCCTCGCCCATAAAGCCTCCTTTACCCCCTCCCTCCAACCTTTTCGAGGGCGACCCCTACCTGGAGTCTACCTGGAGGGCATTACGGGGATCAACGCCCCCGCTGCCCGGTTCACGACCAGGCCTCCCGGTGGATCAGGGCCTTCCTTTCCCTTCAGATTTATACGCTCTCCATATCATTCTACTTTGATCCATTCTCTCTAAATGACCAAACCACCTCAACAACCCCTCTTCAGCCCTCTGACTAATACTTTTATTAACTCCACACCTTCTCCTAATTTCCACACTCCGAATTCTCTACATAATATTTACACCACACATTGCTCATAGACAGAACATCTCCACTGCGTCCAACTGCCTCCTGGCTGCTGCATTTTGGGCACGCGCCCCAGTTGTGAAGAGCTGAATGAGATTTTCGCATTATAATCAGTGACAAACACGTAACAATATGTACTAGACATGTACCTCTCATCTCATGTACTGTATATGCCACCTTTATATCAACAATGTATCTCTTAAACCTTTTGTACCATATTGTATAATATAATATACCTATTGGTAGAAAAGAATGAAAAGATGGCGTGGTAGGGGAAGTGGAATATTCCAACGACTTCGGGAAGAAATTCAAATATTCTTCCTTGAAGCCTTTTTATCCACTTCTCCGAGGCTGTGGGTCCCACAATTTACACCAGTGGACCCCATATATATATATATATATATATATATATATATATATATATATATATATATATATATATATATATATATATATTACAAAGTAGAAGTGATGCAAGGAGGGAAGAGTATATGGAGAAAAAGAGAGAGGTTAAGAGAGTGGTGAAGCAATGTAAAAAGAGAGCAAATGAGAGAGTGGGTGAGATGTTATCAACAAATTTTGTTGAAAATAAGAAAAAGTTTTGGAGTGAGATTAACAAGTTAAGAAAGCCTAGAGAACAAATGGATTTGTCAGTTAAAAATAGGAGAGGAGAGTTATTAAATGGAGAGTTAGAGGTATTGGGAAGATGGAGGGAATATTTTGAGGAATTGCTAAATGTTGTTGAAGATAGGGAAGCTGTGATTTCGTGTATGGGGCAGGGAGGAATAACATCTTGTAGGAGTGAGGAAGAGCCAGTTGTGAGTGTGGGGGAAGTTCGTGAAGCAGTAGATAAAATGAAAGGGGGTAAGGCAGCCGGGATTGATGGGATAAAGATAGAAATGTTAAAAGCAGGTGGGGATATAGTTTTGGAGTGGTTGGTGCAATTATTTAATAAATGTATGGAAGAGGGTAAGGTACCTAGTGATTGGCAGAGAGCATGCATAGTTCCTTTGTATAAAGGCAAAGGGAATAAAAGAGAGTGCAAAAATTATAGGGGGATAAGTCTGTTGAGTGTACCTGGTAAAGTGTATGGTAGAGTTATAATTGAAAGAATTAAGAGTAAGACGGAGAATAGGATAGCTGATGAACAAGGAGGCTTTAGGAAAGGTAGGGGGTGTGTGGACCAGGTGTTTACAGTGAAACATATAAGTGAACAGTATTTAGATAAGGCTAAAGAGGTCTTTGTGGCATTTATGGATTTGGAAAAGGCGTATGACAGGGTGGATAGGGGGGCAATGTGGCAGATGTTGCAAGTGTATGGTGTAGGAGGTAGGTTACTGAAAGCAGTGAAGAGTTTTTACGAGGATAGTGAGGCTCAAGTTAGAGTATGTAGGAAAGAGGGAAATTTTTTCCCAGTAAAAGTAGGCCTTAGACAAGGATGTGTGATGTTACCGTGGTTGTTTAATATATTTATAGATGGGGTTGTAAGAGAAGTAAATGCGAGGGTCTTGGCAAGAGGCGTGGAGTTAAAAGATAAAGAATCACACACAAAGTGGGAGTTGTCACAGCTGCTCTTTGCTGATGACACTGTGCTTTTGGGAGATTCTGAAGAGAAGCTGCAGAGATTGGTGGATGAATTTGGTAGGGTGTGCAAAAGAAGAAAATTAAAGGTGAATACAGGAAAGAGTAAGGTTATGAGGATAACAAAAAGATTAGGTGATGAAAGATTGAATATCAGATTGGAGGGAGAGAGTATGGAGGAGGTGAACGTATTCAGATATTTGGGAGTGGACGTGTCAGCGGATGGGTCTATGAAAGATAAGGTGAATCATAGAATTGATGAGGGAAAAAGAGTGAGTGGTGCACTTAGGAGTCTGTGGAGACAAAGAACTTTGTCCTTAGAGGCAAAGAGGGGAATGTATGAGAGTATAGTTTTACCAACGCTCTTATATGGGTGTGAAGCGTGGGTGATGAATGTTGCAGCGAGGAGAAGGCTGGAGGCAGTGGAGATGTCATGTCTGAGGGCAATGTGTGGTGTGAATATAATGCAGAGAATTCGTAGTTTGGAAGTTAGGAGGAGGTGCGGGATTACCAAAACTGTTGTCCAGAGGGCTGAGGAAGGGTTGTTGAGGTGGTTCGGACATGTAGAGAGAATGGAGCGAAACAGAATGACTTCAAGAGTGTATCAGTCTGTAGTGGAAGGAAGGCGGGGTAGGGGTCGGCCTAGGAAGGGTTGGAGGGAGGGGGTAAAGGAGGTTTTGTGTGCGAGGGGCTTGGACTTCCAGCAGGCATGCGTGAGCGTGTTTGATAGGAGTGAATGGAGACAAATGGTTTTTAATACTTGACGTGCTGTTGGAGTGTGAGCAAAGTAACATTTATGAAGGGATTCAGGGAAACCGGCAGGCCGGACTTGAGTCCTGGAGATGGGAAGTACAGTGCCTGCACTCTGAAGGAGGGGTGTTAATGTTGCAGTTTAAAAACTGTAGTGTAAAGCACCCTTCTGGCAAGACAGTGATGGAGTGAATGATGGTGAAAGTTTTTCTTTTTCGGGCCACCCTGCCTTGGTGGGAATCGGCCAGTGTGATAATAAAAATAAAATAATATATATATATTATATATATATATATATAATATATATATATAATATATATATATATATATTATATATATATATATATAATATATATATATTATACATCATACAACCTACTCTACTACATACCAACATCAGTAGTCACATTAACTCACATACACACTGCTACTAGTGAGTAAAACACTATAATTTATGAACAGGGAGGCTTCATTTCACCCCCCCCCTCCTCTTTTTCTGTAGGCCTGTCTACCAGTGGACAAAACACTGTACATGAGTACTCTCCGCAAAACTTAAACAGGCCTCTGCACACTAGGATCTTACAGGTAAACATGAGAGCACAAAAACCAATAAAATAACCTATGGTATAAACTTACAAAAAATCACCATCCCTACAAACACAAGACATCTTGCTCCAGCTGCTGCGTTCCACGTACTCAAAACACATCTCACTCTCCTCTCCTGGCCACTCTGACTGACCAGGAATAATACACGTCCAGTTTCAGAACAAACCCGGGAAACTAACATTATGTATGGAGCGTTTTTTTTTACAATATTCTCTATAATACACTGCATAATGTCCCTTACCCTAGACCACCGGTCTCACTCAGCTGGCTGGATCCACTCAGCTGCAGCTAGTCAAGGAAAAAATGGGAAATTAACCTCTGGTCTGGGAAAATACAAAATTCTCCAAAAATAAGAAAACTGCATCAAGCACTGTTTTGGTGCAGTTTACTTGTACATAGAAAAAAACACAATAAGCACTTATCACCTTAAAGTTTATCTCTACAATGAGCACTGTTAGTCTGCAGACATGTGAAGCTCGTTTGACGTAAAAGTGATCAGGTTTTATGCCAAATAAGCCACAGTCATTCTTTATAACTGCACTCTTAAACATAAACAGGAAAATGTACCATTACGACCTACACTGTTGCATTTTCTAAACATAACTTAAAATTAAAGAGCTGACTGGGTTACCTCTGTACATATTAATTACATAAAAGGTATACACAATAATTATATACAAGTAAACTTATTATAAACTGAGATAGTCTCTCTTTAAACAACACAAGCGTTTATTATCACACAACTCTACTCACAAAAATAAAACCTGCACTTTATATGAACAAAGTTCCCTCGTTAATGACATGATTATTATAAACTGAGAAACTCTGTAAACAACATTAGTGTCCATTATCACACATCTCTGCTTTCACATATGAAATAAGCGCTTCATAAAAATATATAAACGAAGTCTCCAGAAACAGTGCAAAAAAATATTGTACATACTAATACATATAGAAAATTACGTTATCAACGATGCGTTTCACAGTAATACACAATAACCAAAACTGGCTATGCATAACACACCACTGGGAGAAATTCGAGTGCACGGGAGGGAAAATTACCAGACTTCAAATCTGGGTAGTTAGACACATATAAATTTTGTCGGTGGGACTGTGACCTTGAAAAACGCACTGGAGTCATCGCCATTACCCTTCAACAGGTGGGTTTCCCAGGCCTTCACCTATACTGTCATTCTCAGGAACCCTGGAGTCACCCCACTTGGTTATCCAAGAAAAAACACAAGGGAGTCCTGGAGAAACACAACACAAAACACACAGGATCACTATTTATGACCCAAAAATAGTGAGGCTTCACCACCAACACCGTACCACTACCTTTGGCCCAACATTCCATACACCAACATCACACAGGTGAAGGCATCACTGCACACACCTTATGTTAGCATACCTTACCTAGGCATGTACTGGTGTGACTACCACCAAAAACACACACACTCTTCAGAAATCCGATCCCCTCCCCCTCCACCAGCTCATCGAGCTTCTGTCCACTTGGTGGTCAGAAATGCCATCTATTACCCTACAGCAACCACTGCAAAACGAGAGCAGATAAATGTCTACACTACATGATGTACAGTACACACGAGAAAATACATGAGCAACCACATTCCCTATCCCCTTCACATAACGAATCACCAAAGTGAGCAACCGAGTGTGGTTCCTTGGTAGGTGAAGGAAATGTAGGACAGTGATCGCTATACTGAAAAAAAAATCTGCACAGTCAACACAAAACAATAGCCTCCTTTTCTGTTGTAGCATAAATTGTCTGGTGACTTTTATGTTTACTGGCAGCAATTGTCCAGTTGCTTTTTTCAACAACACAGCACTAACACCAGCAGAACTGGCGTCTATTTGCAGAGAAAATGGCAGTGCAAAATTGGAACTAATCAGTGCAGGAGCACTAACACTATTATCACTTTGCAAAACCCAGGCTATGTAAGTCAATTTCACATTACATTTAAAGTTATACAGAAATTAAAAGTACATGCAGAGTGCAATTTCAAACATAGATATAACTGGCACACTGGTTAATGGAAATCAAATAACCCGGCCACATACTCATATTATTATTATTATAATCAAGGGGGAAACGCTAAACCCGGAGGATTATACAGCGCCTGGGGGGGGATGTGGAAGGCATTCAGGCTTAATTCGGGGAACTGGAGCACAGATCCAATTCCCTAAATCAAGAGCCCCTCACCAACATCAAGGAACCTTCCTTGAGGGCCACATACTCATAACTGTGGTATCTAGTACTTCAATGAAATTGTTCATAAGTGGAGACCCTTCAGCCTTAGTTATCAAATTTACTTTGCGGCAGTCAGTGAACATGCTGAGAGTGTCAGCTAGTGTGAGACACTTGAAAGCCAATGTCCACTGATTCGCTAAGTACAGTGAAAATATAAAAAAAAGCTTCACCTTGTCCTCCTTATACATTTCTCTGCAAAACAGCCGTATACACCACTTTCCAATTAAGTTTGTTCTAACCAAAACCTGCTGAAATTGCTCAACTACATTTACCTCATGGGGATTCATGTCCCCTCTTCTAACATCATAAAACTCGTTTGCAAAGTTCGATGGTATCTGAGCCAAAGCACTAAGCTTTTCCACACCAACATTCAAAGTCTTGTACTTTACTTTTCATAAGATTAATCATTTCAAATTGCTGATCCAGCTTCAAACCATTTAACATTTTAATGTGCATATTACACTCAGACATTTTCTGATCGGGCGTGTGGGTTTTATTTTCATCAGAGACCTCAGCCACCAACAGGTACCATTCACTACTGATCAGAGCGTTCCTAGGAGCCGGCTCTAGTACCAACACCTCTCTAGCCTCCAGACTGTAGCACCGCCTCATGGTCCCACGTCTTCCTGGTAAGACTGGCAGGCTGGTTCAATGGTGCCATCCACCTCATCTTAGCCAGTCTCTGAAACTGAGAAAAAACACCGAGGGGGAAGCATCACCATCCTTACCTAGCCCATGAATTAATGATTCCAGAGTGCTTCCACGCACGGTAATGAAAAGGAGAGGAATACCCTCATCCCAGTCCTTCTGGCACTGGGGAAAACAAACTCGCATCGTCCTGAGAGACTGGTAAAACAACTCTACTTTTCTTTGACTCAGAGTGATAGACATTGGTAAATTTATTCTTAAGTAAGTCTATCAAAACTACATGAAATTTTATAAAGTCTGACTTCTGGTTGGCTTTATCCTCCAGCAAAGCCTAACTGACAAAAATATTTCACCAGAAATTTCAAAACCACAGACACAAAATTATTATGAAGGATCAGGAACTCTAGTAACCTCGTAAAAAGATAATTGACTGGTAAACATTTATTATCCAGCTCTCACTTCTCAATACTGAAATATCCTTCACTAAGAATCTGTAAAATATTCAGAACTCTATCCTCAAATGGCTCTGACATCACTGCTTGGTCACATACTCTGTAATATAAACATTTGTTAAACTTGGAAACCACTTTCTCTACCAGCAGACAAAACACTGTACATGAGTACACTCCCCAAAACTTAAACAGGCCTCTGCACACTAGGGCCTTACAGGTAGACGTGAGAGCAACAGAAACCAATAAAATAACCTATGGCATAAACTTACAAAAAAAAATCACCATCCCTACAAACACTAAACCATGACGTTTTAGGACATCTTGCTCCAGCTGCTGCGCTCCCGTACTGACTCAAAACACACTTCACTCTCCTCTCCTGGCCTCTCTGACCAGGAATAATACGCGTCCAGTTTCAGAACAAATCCCAGATAGGTGTCAGTCAATGTAAATGCACAGGTGTGGTCCCACACCATCTGCTTGCCATCTGTCCAGGTTTGTTTAATTCCCTTTGGAAGCTTTAGGCAACCACTGTATCTGTATTGCTGGGTATTCAGTCGTTTCATGGCTTATGAGCTTTCCCTCAGGCCTACAGCAGATCTACAGCAAATGAGACCATTGTACCTGAGTCAGTCTATAAATGCACCGTATCAGAGACACAATGTTGATATCGACCTCAGGAGACTGTCGTACTTCTTGAGGTGTGGGCTCTCATATATGCTCTTTGTGTAGAATTGGAAAAGACCTTGTTGGCCAAAGTGTCTCCATAACAAATATCCTGATAGCGTATATGTGCCTTCCTTACATATTGGTTGATGTTATTCACCATTTGTAACCTTTCTATAGGCAGAAGGTCAGGTACAGGGATGATATATTGTAGTTGGGGAGAAATTCAACCTTGATAGGTGTTCCCAATGATGGGCTTTGCTCACTAACTGTTGCCAAGGGTTTGGCAAGTTAGAAGCTTTGGTTTTTGCCCGATGGTGTTAGGTGATGAAATAAGAGCGATTTCTAAGAATTTTCTTTTAAATTGGTCTCCTTCCCTAATAACTAGCTGGACTTACAATCGCTTCATTAAATGGTTGTGAGAGTTCCTGTGTCGAAAGTAAGCATTATTTACGTTGACTGACAATCCTAGAAGCATACTAGTCTTCATTTACACTTGTCAGGTCTCTGGCAGTTTATCCCACATAATATATATTCTATCACATCCTCCGCAAGGAATGTGCTCCTCAGATCTCTATATGAGCAACGTTTCCTTGCAATGTTTCAAGTCAGTTCTGTCTGTCGTAGACCAATCGTTAACCGGAATCTGATCAGATTTTATGTTCTTATAATTCCCTGTTCATATTTCATAAGTGGAAATATCTGGGAATGAAAATGTTGTTAGTATATTCATGAAAAAAACAAATGCGGGTCTTCGTCATGTAATGACCAATTCAGGTGTGACAGTCCTATGGTTGCAACGCGGTGGCAGTAACTGCTAGCTTACCTGTGCTGGACTAAGTGGTCAGAGTGCAGGGTGAGCAGGTATCATGACCTGCATAGGCATATGTTAGTAGTCTATTGCAGTGTTTCTGTATTTATATATTCCCTTTCTGGTGTCAGGTGCGACCGGGTGAGGTGATGGGGGATGGACCAGGAGGTTGGCGATACACCCTGGCCAGGAGTGAGGAACCTCCACAAGATGGTTATGCTGATCCCCTCCCTCCCTCCATGCAGGGACTCAGTATGAACGAGTTTTACCAGGTCAGTACTGACTCCTTCCCTCCCTCCATGCAGGGACTCAGTATGGATGCGTTCTACCAGGTCAGTCCTCTCTCTCACGCTCAACTGTAATAATATCTAGACTTGAAGATTGAGACACTAACACATCGACTCCAGGCTGAGGGACTGATTACCTCAATCTCCTCCGTCATCATTAGTGTCTGAATCTTCAACTTGTGGGTTTTCAAAACCATTCATCACAATATTGTTTCAGACTATGGAACAATGCTCTTCTCCAGACTGAGGGACTGACCACCTCAAAACTTTAAGGGTGATGGACTGATTACATCGTCTTCAAGTATCTTCTGCTTCTTTCAACTTTTCTGTACTCGACTGAAGAAGCCTACTGTGTAGGCGAAACGTTTCGAAATAAAGATACCTAACTGTTGCATAAAATTATTAGTTAACGGTTCACAAAGTTCCATTTTGCATTCCTTAGGAACCTTTGTAAAAAGCTCATCAGGACCTGGTGATTTATTTTGTTTCGGACGGTCTACTTGCTTCATAACCATTTCACTAGTGACTGTGATGTTGAAGACTAAGACACTTATGCAACATATGGGAATCTTTTTGCCACACAGTGGCTTCATCAGTCCAATACAAAGCAGAAAGGAGGATTGTAATAAAGTTGGTAGAATTACCGACAATATGTAAAGTAAAAGGACACAAGTGCAACTAATGTGACATTTTATTGTGGCAACGTTTCGCTCTCCAGGAGCTATATCAAGCCATTACAAACAATACATGGACACAGAGGGTATATAAAGGCTCAGAGTGAGGTGCAATACTAGTGAGGTACCATTTCGATGTTCACATCATCCCTTCAAGCGTCACTTGGTTACGTTACGTGGACGACGTCCTCGTAATAACTCCCAAACATTTTGATGTACGAAATCTTCAGGCAAGGCTCAACGCAGTTGAACCGGCGATCCAGTTTACACTAGAAGAAGAGTCTAATGACAAGCTACCTTTCCTCGACGTCCTCATTCACAAAGTAAACAACAACCTAAGATTTCAAGTTTATCGGAAACCCATCAATAAAAATGATCTCACACACTTCTATTCCAGTCAAGATACCGAGACCAAAAGAGGCATCATCATCGGGTTTTTCCTAAGAGCATACCGAATTTGTAGTCTTGAGTTTCTTGACGAGGAATGTACATACATTCACCAAACATTCACTGAGTTACATTTTCCTTCTTTTTTCATCAAAGACTGCAAGAAAAGAGCTCTTCAGATCATTAATTCTCCACGCACCAACACCACTCCCAACAAAGTTATAATTCTTCCCAACAGCCAGGTTGCACTGAACGTCTCAAAAGTACTTTCACAAGCTAACACCAGAGTCGCCATTGCTTCTAGCACTTCAATAAAGGATCTAACCAGAACAAAATCCAAGCACCACGAACCAGTCAATGCAGGAGTTTACACTATACCCTGTGGAGGCTGTGACAAGATTTACGTAGGTGAAACAGCAAGAAACCTCGACACCCGCCTCAATGAACACATTTACGCATGTAGGAACGATAACTTAAACAACGCCTGTGTACAACACCGAAATTCCACCAATCATCTCATGAAATTCAGAGACGCCCAATTAGTGATCAAAGAAACTAATTTCCGCAGACACAAGTGCCTCGAATCAGCACTGATCGCTGTTTCGAATACAATTAAACAAAACAACGGCAGCTTCACCATCTCCGAAGTCTTAGCAAGAATCCTCCTGAAAACAGTAAACCCTGCCATCACATAGTCTCTCCTGTTATACTACACAAAGCACATTACAGAGAGTGAACACTGAAACAAGCTGCCTCTTTCCAGTCTATATTTGTCCAACCTATTTTTGTTACCCAAGTAATAGCTTTTATATCCTTTTACTCATGTACGAATTAATTGCTCTACCATATTGTATTACTTTTGTCACTACTACTACTACTACTACCACTAGCGAACATCGAAATGGTACCTCACTAGTATTGCACCTCACTCTGAGCCTTTATATACCCTCTGTGTCCATGTATTGTTTGTAATGGCTTGATAAAGCTCCTGGAGAGCGAAACGTTGCCACAATAAAATGTCACATTAGTTGCACTTGTGTCCTTTTACTTTACAGAAAGGAGAAGTTCGAGGTAATCAGTCCCTCAGCCTGGAGTCTATGTGTTCAGTCCATCAATCTTGTAGAATGTACAGCATAGGGCCATACACGTGGCTTATATACTGCAGTCAGGTGAGGCGAAGCAGGAGGAGGCGGGTCATAGTGGTACCACCCACTAGTCGAAGTAGGTCTTCGTCGAAAGGATGGACAAGTTTTGAAGAATTCTTTGTATCAAGATCCCAAGATGATGCAGTGTCTGACATTTGTGATGGATGGTTTTGGAAACCGACAAGCTGAAGACTAAGACACTTATGCAACATATGGGAATCTTTATTGAGGAAACGTTTCGCCACACAGTGGCTTCATCAGCCCAGCGACAATATGAAAATGACATAGCATCGACAGCTGTTGTACATCCAGGGACCAGATAATATCAGGCTGAGGAAGGAAGGAGAGGTGATCACGAGAAACGACCGAGAAGTATGTGAAGAGCTCAACATTAGATTTAAAGAAGTATTTTCAGTGGAGACAGAAAGGACTCCAGAAAGCTGGAATGGTGGGGAACACCAGATGCAGGACACAATACACATAACCGAGGAGGAGGTGAAGAGGCTGCTAAGCAAACTAGATACCTCAAAGGCAGTGGGGCCGAACAACATCTCGCCATGGGTTCTGAGATAGGGAGCAGAGGCCTTGTGTATGCCACTAACTGCAATCTTCAACACATCTGCCGAAACAGGGCGACTACCTGAGGTGTGGTAGTCTAATTTTTAAGAAAGAAGAGAGACAGCATTAAACTACAGACTAGTGTCACGAGACATGTATGCAAAGTCATAAAGAAGATTATTAGAAGAAAAGTGGTGGAGCACCTAGAAAGAAATGAGCATATACACAATAACCAGCACAATTTTAGAGAGGGGAAATCCTGCGTCACAAACCTAATGGAGTTTTACGACAAGGTGACGGCAGTAAGACAGTCCAAGAAAATACATTGTATTTTCTTGGACTGTAAGAAGGCTTTCGACACATTTCCATACAAGAGATTAGTGCAAAAGCTGGAGAATCAGGTAGGTACAACAGGAAAGGCATTGCAATAGATCACAGAATACCTGACAGGAAGGCAATAACGAGTCATGATATGTGATAAGGTATCAGAGTGGGTGTCTGTGACATGCGGGGTTCCACAGGGGTCAGTCCTAGGACCTGTGCTGTTTCTGAATGACATGACGGAAGGGATAGATTCAGAATGACATGATGGAAGGGATAGATTCAGAAGTGCCCCTGATTGCAGACGATGTGAAACTAAGGAGGCCTGGTGGCCTGGTGGCTAAAGCTCCCGTTTCACACACGGAGGGCCCGGGTTCGATTCCCGGCGGGTGGAAACATTTCGACACGTTTCCTTACACCTGTTGTCCTGTTCACCTAGCAGCAAATAGGTACCTGGGTGTTAGTCGACTGGTGTGGGTCGCATCCTGGGGGACAAGATTAAGGACCCCAATGGAAATAAGTTAGACAGTCCTCGATGACGCACTGACTTTCTTGGTTTATCCTGGGTGGCTAACCCTCCGGGGTTAAAAATCCGAACGAAATCTTATCTTATCTTATCTTCAATTGGATCAGGCAGGTCTACAAAAGAATCTGGACAGGCTGCAAGCCTGGTCCAGCAAATGGCTCCAGGAGTTTAACCCCACCAAGTGCAAAGTCATGAAGAGTGCGGAAGGGCAAAGAAGAACACTAAGAAAGTACAGGCTATGGGACCAAATACTGCAAACCTCACTCAAGGAAAAAGAACCTACATCTGTTCAGGCACATTAAGAAATTTAAGAAAGTGCAAAGGTTTGCAACATGATTAGCCTCAGAGCTAAGGGATATGTCCTACGACGAGAGGTTAATTGAAATCAACCTGGCGACACTGGAGTGCAGGAGGGTTAGGGGGAAGATGATAACATACAAAATACTGAGAGGAATTGACAAGGTGGATAGGTACAGACTGTTTCAGAGATGGTACACAGCAGCAAGGGGGTCACAACTGGCACTTAAAAACTCATATGAATCACAGGGATGTTAGGAAGTATTTCTACAGTCATAGATTTGTCAGGATGTGTTACAATCTGGAGAGTGATGTAGTGGAGGCCTGATCCGTATATAGCTTTAAGAAGAGGTACAATAAAGCTCTTGGAGTCGGGAGAGACTAGACTTAGTAGACCAGTGAAGAAGCGGTGCCAGGAGCTACGACTCGACCTCTGCAACTACAAGTAGGTGAGAATACACACACACACACACACACACACACACACACACACACACACACACACACACACACACACACACACACACATAAAGAACTAAAGAACATTTTGGGATTGACATCAGAGACTGCTACCTCAGCCACAAATAAGGGGACTGTAGGGAAAGAAGGGGCACAACTGCATGGAGATGCTCTATCAGAGGAGACTGTAGCAAATGAAAGAGCTAAGCTTTATGTGGAGGCCCTAACAGACAACAACAGAGCCCAAGGAAAGCCGAGAAGGGAAAATGACAGGCCACTGAGCCCAAGTACATTAGCCAGTGAAACTGATGAAAGGAAAGCTGCAGTGGAGGAAACCAAATTAAGTGAGGGGATACACAGGGATATGCAGTGGGAGAATGAAAGGGTGAGGTCAGTCTTTGTGTATGGGCTCCAGGAAGTCGAAGGGGAAACATATGAAGCAAGAAAACAAGGGGAAAAAAAAGCAATTGAAAGCATCATGAAAGCAATAGGAGAAGACGATATGACCCAGCTGGAAAATTTTCGGAGAATAGGGGGGTTTGTAAAAAAAAGAACCCGGCCAGTGAGAGTGACCTTCAAGGCAGAAGCAACTCGGACCAGGATACTGCAGGAGAAAGCACGATTAAGGGACATGACGGCATACAGGAGGGTGTATCTCGACCGCGACAGAACACAAGAAGAAAGGAAGAAACTGAGAGAGATGGTACAAAGGCGAAAGGAGGAAAGAGAGGGGATGGAGAAGACAGACAGGAGATCCCAGACCCAGGAAGAAGATCTAATACAGCCTCCCTCACAACTTTCTATAGAAGCCTCCCAACCAGGTCAACCCCAGTGCAACCAAACACTCTAAATCAAAACACCCATGCCACATCCAATGCCCCCACCCACTACATTACAAACTTCACCCCCACAGCAACAACCCATAGTTCCTTACCAGGTCTCCCACTTCCCCAACCCCAATATACTTCCCAGACTACAGTCTTAGAAAAGAAGTTGAAGGTGTGGTATACAAATGCAGATGGAATAACAAACAAGTATGAGGAGTGGCACGAAAGAATCAAAGAGACATCCCCAGACATAATAGCACTCACAGAAACAAAACTCACCAGAATAATAACAGATTCAATCTTTCCATCCGGATATCAAATCTTCAGGAAAGACAGAGGGAGGAGAGGGGGAGGAGGAGTTGCACTGCTCATTAAAAACCAGTGGGGTTTTGAGAAAATGGAAGGAATGGATGGCATGGGCGAAAGGGACTACTTAGTAGGAACAATCCAGTCTGAGGGACATAAGGTGATAATTGCAGTAATGTACAACCCACCACAGAACTGCAGGAGGCCAAGAGAAGAATACGATGAGAGCAACAGAGCAATGATCAACACACTAGCCGAGGTGGCCAGGAGAGCACACATGGGGGGAGCAAAGTTACTAGTTATGGGTGATTTCAATCACAAGGAGATTGACTGGGAAAACCTGGAGCCCCATGGGGGTCCCGAAACATGGAGAGCCAAGATGATGGATGTGGTACTGGAGAACCTCATGCATCAACATGTTAGAGACACTACCAGAGAGAGAGGAGAGGATGAACCAGCAAGGTTGGACCTTGTATTCACCATGAGTAGTTCGGACATCGAGGGTATCATGTATGAAAGGCCCCTGGGAGCTAGTGATCATGTGGTTCTGTGCTTCGACTACATAGTTGAGCTCCAAGTGGAGAGAGTAGCAGGAATAGGCTGGGAAAAACCAAACTACAAAAGGGGGAACTACTCAGGCATGAGGAACTTCCTTCAAGACATTCAGTGGGAGAGGGAACTGACAGGAAAACCAGTACAAGAAATGATGGACTATGTAGCAACAAAATGCAAGGAGGCAGAGGAGAGGTTTGTTCCCAAGGGAAACAGAAATAATGGGAAGAACAGAACGAGTCCTTGGTTCACCCAAAGGTGTAGGGAGGCAAAAACTAGGTGTAATAGAGAATGGAAAAGGTACAGAAGACAGAGAACTCAGGAAAATAAAGAAATCAGCCGAAGAGCCAGAAACGAATATGCACAGATAAGAAGGGAGGCTCAGAGACAATATGAAAATGACATAGCATCAAAAGTAAAGACTGACCCGAAGCTGTTGTACAGCCACATCAGGAGGAAAACAACAGTCAAGGACCAGGTAATCAGACTGAGGAAGGGTGATGGGGAATTCACAAGAAACGACCGAGAGGTATGTCAGGAGCTCAACACAAGATTTAAAGAGGTATTTACAGTGGAAACCAGTAGGACTCCAAGAAATCAGAACAGGGGGGCACACCAGCAAGTGCTGGATGAGGTACATATAACCAAGGAGGAGGTGAAGAAGCTGCTATGCGAACTTGACACCTCAAAGGCGGTGGGACCAGACAACATCTCTCCATGGGTCCTTAAAGAGGGAGCAGAGATATTGTGTGAGCCATTAACAAAGATCTTCAACACATCATTTGAAACTGGGCAACTCCCTGAGGTATGGAAAATGGCAAATGTAGTCCCAATTTTTAAAAAGGGAGACAGACATGAGGCACTAAACTACAGACCTGTATCTCTGACGTGTATAGTGTGCAAGGTCATGGAGAAGATCATCAGGAGGAGAGTGGTGGGGCACCTGGAAAGAAACAAGTGTATAATTGACAACCAGCACGGTTTCAGGGAAGGAAAATCCTGTGTCACAAACCTACTAGAGTTTTATGACAAGGTGACAGAAGTAAGACAAGAGAGAGAGGGGTGGATCGACTGCGTATTTTTGGACTGCAAGAAGGCTTTCGACACAGTTCCTCACAAGAGGTTACTGCAAAAGCTAGAGGACCAGGCACACATAACAGGAAAGGCACTGCAATGGATCAGAGAATATCTGACAGGGAGGAAACAACGAGTCATGGTACGCGACGAGGTGTCAGAGTGGGCGCCTGTGACAAGCGGGGTTCCACAGGGGTCAGTCCTAGGACCTGTGCTGTTCTTGGTATACGTGAACGACATAACGGAAGGGATAGACTCAGAAGTGTCCTTGTTTGCAGACGATGTGAAGTTAATGAGAAGAATCGAATCGGACGAGGATCAGGCAGGACTACAAAGAGATCTGGACAGGCTACAAGCCTGGTCCAGCAACTGGCTCCTAGAATTTAACCCTGCCAAATGCAAAGTCATGAAGATTGGGGAAGGGCAAAGAAGACCGCAGACACAATATAGTTTAGATGGCCAAAGACTGCAAACCTCACTAAAGGAAAAAGATCTGGGGGTGAGTATAACACCGAGCATATCTCCTGAGGCGCACATCAATCAGATAACTGCTGCAGCATACGGGCGCCTGGCAAACCTACGGATAGCGTTCCGATACCTCAGTAAGGACTCGTTTAAGACTCTGTACACCATCTACGTCAGGCCCATACTGGAGTATGCAGCACCAGTTTGGAATCCACACCTAGTCAAGCACGTCAAGAAATTAGAGAAAGTGCAAAGGTTTGCAACAAGACTAGTCCCAGAGCTACGGGGATTGTCCTATGAAGAAAGGTTGAGGGAAATCGGCCTGACGACACTGGAGGCCAGGAGGGTCAGGGGAGACATGATAACGACATATAAAATACTGCGCGGAATAGACGAGGTGGACAAAGACGGGATGTTCCAGAGATGGGACACAGACACAAGAGGTCACAATTGGAAGTTGAAGACTCAGATGAATCAAAGGGATGTTAGGAAGTATTTCTTCAGTCATAGAGTAGTCAGGCCATGGAATAGCCTAGAAAGTGATGTGGTGGAGGCAGGAACCATACATAGTTTTAAGGCGAGGTATGATAGAGCTCATGGGGCAGGGAGAGAGAGGACCTAGTAGCAATCAGCGAAGAGGCGGGGCCAGGAGCTGTGACTCGACCCCTGCAACCACAAATAGGTGAGTACAAATAGGTGAGTACACACACAAACACACACACACACACACACACACACACACACACACACACACACACACACACACACACACACACACACACACACACACACACACACACACACACACACACACACACACACACACACACACACACACACACACACACACACTTCCTCACAAGAGATTAGTGCAGAAGCTAGAGCATCAGGCGCATATAACAGGAAGGGCACTGCAATGGATCAGAGAATACCTGACAGGGAGGCAACAACGAGTCATGGTACGTAATGATGTATCACAGTGGGCACCTGTGACGAGCGGGGTCCCACAGGGGTCGGTCCTAGGACCAGTGCTATTTTTGGTATATGTGAACGACATGATGGAAGGGTTAGACTCAGAAGTGTCCCTGTTTGCAGATGATGTGAAGTTAATGAGGAGAATTAAATCTGATGAGGACCAGGCAGGACTTCAAAGAGACCTGGACAGACTGGACACCTGGTCCAGCAAATGGCTTCTCGAATTTAATCCTGCCAAATGCAAAGTCATGAAGATAGGGGAAGGGCACAGAAGACCACAGACAGAGTATAGGCTAGGTGGCCAAAGACTGCAAACCTCACTCAAGGAGAAAGATCTTGGGGTGAGTATAACACCGAGCATGTCTCCGGAAGCACACATCAATCAGATAACTGCTGCAGCATATGGGCGCCTGGCAAACCTGAGAACAGCATTCCGATACCTTAGTAAGGAATCGTTCAAGACACTGTACACCGTGTATGTCAGGCCCATACTGGAGTATGCAGCACCTGTTTGGAACCCGCACTTGATAAAGCACGTCAAGAAACTAGAGAAAGTACAAAGGTTTGCTACAAGGTTAGTTCCAGAGCTAAGGGGAATGTCCTATGAAGAAAGATTAAGGGAAATCGGCCTGACGACACTGGAGGACAGGAGGGTCAGGGGAGACATGATAACGACATATAAAATACTGCGTGGAATAGACAAGGTGGGCAAAGACAGGATGTTCCAGGGAGGGGACACAGAAACAAGAGGCCACAATTGGAAGTTGAAGACACAAATGAGTCAGAGAGATATTAGGAAGTATTTCTTCAGTCATAGAGTTGTAAGGCAGAGGAATAGCCTAGAAAATGACGTAGTGGAGGCAGGAACCATACACAGTTTTAAGACGAGGTTTGATAAAGCTCATGGAGCGGGGAGAGAGAGGGCCCAGTAGCAACCGGTGAAGAGGCGGGGCCAGGAGCTAAGACTCGGCCCCTGCAACCACAAATAGGTGAGTACAAATAGGTGAGTACACACACACACACACACACACACACATGCACTGTTCTTTATTTAAAATATTCACTTGTAAGCAAAAAAATCACATTGCCAACACGACAATAAATGCCCATCTAACCTCATCAGAATGACCGACTGCACTGAAACTCGCCACACTGCTTCACGAGGGAGTGTACATTGCTACCTGATCCACAAGGTAGCCATATTTCACTAAATTTCGAGTCAGTAACTTTTTGATAGCATTTCGTTATCCTGTAACTGTTGCGGCCAGCAGCAACAGCCTTCTTCGTCCAATTTAGAACCCCTGGCTCAATCGGCTTCAATTTTTTATTGCTAATGAACCATAATTATGGAAGAGTCACACAACTGTGAGGAAGAGCGAGCGACTTTTTATCAGTTTCATGAAGTCATTCCTGGTTACAATTTCTATGCAACAACTTGAGAACTGATCTTCTGATCAGCCTAAAACTTTCATCACTGTTGTATCCTACTTATAAATTTGTTCAGATTGTTATTGAAGTGTGTAGGTGTCAACCTGCTTATTTTATTTTTAGTATGGTGCTTCATTTCTTGTTTTAAAATAACTTAAATATACCTCCGTCTCAATGGCTTGAATCTCTATTTTCTCATATATATCATAAGAATTATATTCTCCAAGACTAGTCTGTATAAGTGAAAATTTATCAATTGACTAAAAAAATTACAAAATTAGAAATGTTAGATTTTGTGCGATAACTGAGTAATGTATCTCTTGATTGTCTTCAAATTTTCAGCAATGGTCGTTTTTCTCAATAGAATTTTCACATTTTTACTAGGTTCTGTGCATTTAAATTTCGACATTATATTAAATATTTTAGTCCATTAACACGCAATCTTCTAACAAGTGTTCTATTACTCTATTATTGCAACTTTGTCCCATATTTTTGATGAATCTTCTATGAAATTCAATTAGCAAGGTGCCACTTCTGAAGAAAATTTTTTGGAGCATTTTAAACTGGACTGTGAGCAACCTGGTTATGGATCAGGTTATTGTCTCTGTAAGCAGACCTACAAAGTAAGTTTATCTAGACACAAGTATATATACATAAGTAGAATTATCATATTTAGCGTACATTACCTGGGATAACCCAAAAAATGTCAAAGTGATTTATTTTTACCAGGGTCCTTGTACTATCTTATTATTTTAACTTTAAAAGTTAAAACAGCAAAGTAACTCATGTGTGCAAAAATCAGTTATAATAATATGAGATATACATTAACATTAAAGAGGATCATTTTTTGGGGGGGTGGGAAGTCCAAGTAACGTAACTATATTTTTCCCATAAGTTTATCAGTTTGTATTACACGATTTCCTCTTATACTCAGTTTTCAAGAACGTAACTACCGTATTACTCGATGGTCTATGGTATTTTCTTTTTACTGCAATTATTGGTTAATGTCTCTAAACCTTTTTGTATTAATTGTCTTGGTTAATGTTGGTGCTAATTTGCCAGTTTATTAAACACATATTGTGGGTTATTTTTCCATGTGATAACTTAAGCACAGCCTGAGTGACTTCCAGCATAAAGGGTCTTGTATTTTGCTCAGGAGCAAAGGTATATATTGTTATTGATGAGTAAGTCTTAATTTGACATTTTAAACAAGCAGGGATATTGGTTTCAGTTAAATAAATTGAGTTTCTATTATTATTATTATTATTATTATTATTATTATTATTATTATTATTATTATTATTATTATTATTATTATTATTATCATTGCTGTTATTATTATTATTATTTTATTCAATGAGACGTGCTAAAACCGTAGAACAGTACTTACGAAAGGCAAAATAATTAGATTCCATCAGAGGTAATGAAGAGTAACTCTAATTTCTTGGATCAAGAGCATCACCGACATCATGGCTCTTCCTTGGAGGATAGATCACTATGAAGCTTGGGGGTGATAACCACAAGTAGTGTGACCTTATTCTTGTAGAATCGCTAGTATAAGCGCCCTGCCCAGGCAATTTCCAAGAGGTGGCCTGGCCTTGGCTCGTTGTCGAGGGAGTGCCTCAGACCAATGTCTGTCAAGTAAGGAGATGCAAGTACCTCCTCATTGTCTGGGACCAGCTGTACCCAAGCCTATCCCCATTCCACGCCCCCACAGGGCTCAGAGGGAGAAGCTAGGCACCTTGGGCTGCCTGGCAAACCTGAGAACAGCATTCCGATACCTTAGTAAGGAATCATTCAAGACACTGTACACCGTGTATGTCAGGCCCATACTGGAGTATGCAGCACCTGTTTGGAACCCGCACTTGATAAAGCACATCAAGAAACTAGAGAAAGTACAAAGGTTTGCGACAAGGTTAGTTCCGGAGCTAAGGGGAATGTCCTATGAGGAAAGATTAAGGGAAATCGGCCTGACCACACTGGAGGACAGGAGGGTCAGGGGAGACATGATAACGACATATAAAATACTGCGTGGAATAGACAAGGTGGACAAAGACAGGATGTTCCAGGGAGGGGACACAGAAACACGAGGCCACAATTGGAAGTTTAAGACACAAATGAGTCAGAGAGATAGTAGGAAGTATTTCTTCAGTCATAGAGTTGTAAGGCAGTGGAATAGCCTAGAAAATGACGTAGTGGAGGCAGGAACCATACACAGTTTTAAGACGAGGTTTGATAAAGCTCATGGAGCGGGGAGAGAGAGGGCCTAGTAGCAACCGGTGAAGAGGCGGGGCCAGGAGCTAGGACTCGACCCCTGCAACCACAAATAGGTGAGTACAAATAGGTGAGTACAAGCCCCACCCACACTGGGCTCGAAGGGTGTGGCAGCTGCATAGCAGCAGACGATGTCAGGAGGTGCAATGGCAGCAAGCACTACAAGATCCTTTTGGAGCCACACCCCAGCTTTGGGTAAGCTAAAGAATGCCTCTTGCTGTGTGTGTTGCTGCTGCTGCTTCACTTGCCCGTTGCAGTCGTAGTGTGACCTGTCACCTGTAGCTCACTGTCGGAGTCAAGGATGCTTGTGAAGGACTCTTGGTCCAGAGAATATAGTGGCATCATCCTCTTTCTCATATCAAACCAAATTATCTCCTAGACACTGAGTATACCATTTCCTCATGAATATAATAATCATTGTTATAAGTGGAAGAGCCAGACTCCAGTGTTTGAAATATTAGTATCAGATAAAGGCATTAAATATCACAGTGACTGTAAGTTACTTCAGACCTTCATCTGTATAACATCATGTGACCGACACTTCAGATTCACAGCTAAAGGTCTTCTTGGTCGCCATCTTTGAACACATTCGTCGATTTTCGACAGATTTGGGGTATGTTGATTTTGGGGCTATAATTCATAATGGTCGATCCTACAAAACACTCATTACTGACTGACGGCAAACCAGGAAACGGGTAGGTTTGAACAGATGGAAAGTGAGTCGTATAAGTCCAGGCCAGTGTGTGAGCCACTACACCAGCTGGCCGAGTGTGTGGGCCACTACACCAGCTGGCCGAGTGTGTGGGCCACTACACCAGCTGGCCGAGTGTGTGAGCCACTACACCAGCTGGCCGAGTGTGTGGGCCACTACACCAGCTGGCCGAGTGTGTGAGCCACTACCCCAGCTGGCCGAGTGTGTTAGCCACTAGGCCAGCTGACCGAGTGTGTGAGCCAAAAGGCCAGCTGGCCGAGTGTGTGAGCCACTACACCAGCTGGCCGAGTGTGTGAGCCACTACACCAGCTGGCCGAGTGTGTGAGCCACTACACCAGCTGGCCGAGTGTGTGTGCCACTACACCAGCTGGCCGAGTGTGTGAGCCACTACACCAGCTGGCCGAGTGTGTGAGCCACTACACCAGCTGGCCGAGTGTGTGAGCCACTACACCAGCTGGCCGAGTGTGTGAGCCACTACACCAGCTGGCCCACTGTCACACACGCTGGTCACCAGTTTTACGACTCACCTCACCCGTTCCATGGTATTTTTAACCACTTATTAAAAAGGTTCTTTTAATTATCATTTTTATATAAGGTGAAAAAGTTTTAATTATTTCTTGTAAAAACAGATATTTAACAATTTTTAGTAACATTTAACGAAAATATAATTTATTGAAAATATCATTTTTTGAATTAAATTAATTAAAAGTAGTGACTGGAATACACCTGTAACCACACAGTCAGATATTTTGACAGTTAAAAACAATAATAAAAATATCCCAGTTGTGTACACATCAGGTGGTCCATTACACAGTGTTGAAACAAGTTAATAAACCACTTTCAAGCAGCTTCACCAGAATGAAACTTGAAATATTGAAGCATTTCCATCGTAGTTAAGCAGAGAAGTGGAATAAATATAATACTGGAAAACGTACGATTATTTCTTTATTTTCAGAAAAGTAGAATAAATAAAATGCTGTAAAACGTACAATTATATCTTTATTTTCTGCTTTAGAACCAAATTTAGAATAGACTTTACTGGTGGAGCGGCAAGTTTATTGTGCACATCAAATCCATCCTATAGACGGTACCATAATTCTTGGATTAATTAAATAATGCACTTGGAATATATACTAGTAACTTTACTAGAACAATGAATAAACATTGTATTAAAGCTACCCAAGGTCCTAGCCTCTATCACCCCACTGGGAAGACTGTTCCACGCATCTAAAACTCTGTTAGAAAACCAGTACTTACTTATGTCCTTTCTAAATCTAAATTTATCCAACTTAAATCCATTATTCCTGGTTCTTACCTGGTTCGACACCCTCAGTACTTTATTAATGTCTCCCTTGTTTATGCCCGTCATCCACTTATACACTTCAATGATATCTCCCCTCATTCTACGCCTCTCCAGAGAGTGGAGATTTAAGGCTTTAAGTCTATCTTCATACGGGAGGTTCCTTACACAGTAAATCATTTTAGTCATTCTTCTCTGTATGTTCTCTAATGAGTCTATATCCATCCTGTAGTAAGGCGACCAAAACTGAGCAGCATAATCTAAATGAGGCCTCACTAGTGATGTATAGAGCTGTAAAATAACTTTTGGACTTCTGTTACTTATACTTCTTGAGATAAATCCAAGTAATCTGTTGGCCTTGTTGCGCACACTGAGGCACTGCTGTCTTGGCTTTGGATTTCTGCTTACCATGACTCCCAAGTCTTTTTCACATTCTGTATGATCAAGCTCTACTTCACCTAGATTATAGCTTCGAGGGTTATTTTCATTACCAAGGGCTAGTACCTTACACTTATCGACACTGAACTTCATCTGCCATTTTTCAGACCAGGACATTAATTTGTCCAAATCCTCCTGGAGTTCATTGCTATCCTCCTCAGAGTGAATTATACGGCCTATCTTTGTATCATCAGTAAACTTACTCATGTCACTCGTAATCCCTTCATCAAGGTCATTAATGTAAATTATGAACAAGAGAGGGCCTAAAACTGATCCTTGTGGAACGTCACTAGTGACTAATCCCCATTCAGATTTCACTCCATTAATGATAACTCTCTGCTTTCTATTGGTAAGCCATGCCTCTATCCATGCTAGAACATTACTTCCTATACCATGAGCTGCCACTTTTTTCAAGAGTCTCCTGTGAGGTACTCTATCGAAGGCTTTACTAAAATCCAAATAAACAAAATCATATTCCTTATCACTGTCAGCTGCCTCAAATGTTGTATTGAAGAATGTCAGCAAGTTTGTCAGGCAGGAACGACCTCTCGTGAATCCATGCTGAGATTCATTTATCAAGCTATGCTCTTCAAGGTGACTTCTAATAATGTCAGCTATAATTGATTCTAATAACTTGCCCACTATAGATGTCAGGCTTATTGGACGGTAATTTGAAGGAACGGACTTATCCCCTGATTTGAATATAGGAACCACATTAGCCATCTTCCACAACTCTGGCACAACACCGGTAAGGATGGATGCATTAAACACACTCGTTAATGCTGACTAAGCTCCATCTTGCATTCCTTAAGTACCCTGGAAAACAACTAATCGGGTCCCGGGGACTTATTTTGCTTCAGTATGTCTATCTGTTTAATAACCATGTCCCTCGTGACAGTAATATTAGTCAATTTAAATTCATCATGGACTAAATAATTGTTAATTACTGGAATCTCATTTACATCTTCCTGTGTAAAAACTGACAAAAAATAGTCATTAAATTAGGAACACATTTCCAGTTCGTTATACGTCAGCTGTTCATTCCCAATTTTCAGAGGTCCTACTTTTTCCTTCACCTTCGTCTTATACACTTGACAGAACCCCTTTGGATTAGTCTTTGATTCACTAGCAACTCTAATTTCGTAGTCACGTTTAGCCTTTCTAATCCCCTTTTTTACTTCTCTTTTAAGCTGAACATATTGGTCAGTAAGGTTAACCTCTCCTCTTCTGATGCGCCTATAAATTCCCCTTTTCTCCCCTAATAGATGCTTTAGCCTCCTGTTAACCCATTTGGGATCGTTATTATTAGACCTAATATCTCTCTGGGGAATGTATATACTCTGGGCACGGTGTACATTATTAAGAAAAAATTCATAAAAGCAGATCCCTTCATAATCATAAGTATGATCATCACCAGTAAAATCATTAGCTAGATAACCCCAATCAAGATTAGACAGATGTTCCCTAAGTCCATTATAGTCGGCAGAACGGAAATCAGGGATTTTTACTGTACTATCATTATTCTTGCATTCCCAGTTAATGCTAAGAGTGATGGACTTGTGATCACTTGCGCCAAGCTCTTCAGTGATCTCCAGATTATTCACGAGTGTTTCCTTATTTGACAAGACTAGGTCTAGCAAATTATTACCCCTGGTAGGCTCTGTTACGCTCTGCTTCAGAAAACAGTCCTGAACTGTTTCCATAAAGTCACTGGACTCTAGATTACCTGTCAAAGAATTCCAGTCAATTTGACTAAAGTTAAAGTCCCCTACTATGACTATGTTATTGTGTCTAGAAGCCCTAACAATTTCGTCCCAAAGAAGTCTCCCTCTATCGTGATCCAAGCCTGGAGGTCGGTATATTACACCTAGAATTAGTTTTCTTGACCCTCTACAAACTCTACCCAAACAGATTCTGTTACTGCTCCATCTATTTTTATACCTGTTTTTATGCAACAATTAATATTTTCTCGAACATATAAAGCAATTCCTCCCCCCTTCCCATTACATCTATCCACATTGAACAACTTAATTCCCTAAATATTACACTCAGCAGTCATATCCCGACTCTTTAAATCATACCACGTTTCAGTTAATGCAATGATATCAAAGTTCCCAGCTACCAAACGTAGTTCATTAATTTTATTTCTTGCACTTCGACTGTTAGCATAAAATACCATCATATGTTTTTTCATCTGCACATTTTTCCTGTTCATTTTAGTTTTTACACAATTTCTGAAATTATCATTACCCAGAGTTACTCCATGACAGTTACTATTAAGATTCTTAATATCAGAGCATAAGTCAATGTATCCATACTCATTATTTATCATTTCTAAACCCATACCTCTAACTAATCCTAGTTTAAAGTCCTAACAATCCCCTCAACTGAGTTAGCAAGAAAACCCACACCATCCCTGGCATACATGTCATTTCGGCCACAGAAGTTGTCCCAGTTGTCAATGAATGGTACTGCATTATCCCTACAGTGTTTATCCAGCCAACAGTTAATACCAATTGCTCTGGACAACCATTCATTACCAACACCTCTTCTTGGCAAAATGCCACATATAACAGGGCGCATCCCCCTTCTTCCTAATTATGTCTATAGCTGTCCTGAACTTTCTAACTAAATCCTCACTTCTACGCTTGCCTACATCATTGCCTCCAGCACTGAGGCAAATAATAGGATTGAACCCATTACCGTTCATGATGTTGTCAAGCCGGCTAACAATGTCCTCTATCCCAGCCCCAGGAAAGCAAACCCTCTGTCTCCTACTCCTGTCCTTCAAGCAGAATGCCCTATCCATGTATCTAACCTTGCTATCCCCAACAACAACAATATTCTTACCTTCCTTGTTGTCGTTCGTCGTGACGATCCCAGTAGTCGACTCACAAGAGTTTCCACAGCAGTCTCTTTCTTCTTCATCGTTTCTGGCTTTCCATTCGTCTTCTTGATCGTCAACTTTGTCCCCTGCTGTCCAGCTACTGACCACGATCCCTTCTTCACCTGAGGACTCGAAACAGGAGGACTACTACGAATCCTCTTGCTTTCCTCAGTCAATCGCCGTATCTCCATTTTCGCTACCCTCAATTCTTCCTTAAGCTGCTGGTAAAGTTGCTCGATGGAGGGAATCTTGGTTCAGTCCACGGGGAGCACACAAGACACTTCTTCACAGAGTTAAGTACAGGTCACCACTGAGTTAAGTACAGGTCACCACTGAGTTAAGTACAGTGATTCAGCAATTCTACCAACTCCTCCAATGTTGTTGGAGTTATATAGGGGTACAGAAAACACCGGCGCCTCAGCTGCTGCTTCACCACCAGCACAAGTGGAGTGGGCTGCGTTAGGATAACAGTAATTAATTTATAAAATTGACATATCTCTACTTTGCCCATAATTCATTCCGGGCATCATCGCCCCTGCGACCCGGCCCCACATCAGGCCTATGTTTAAAAAAATGTTTCTAGGCTGCTGCCATGACCGTCCATCATCCACTGAATGAAATATTTACTTATGTTCCAACTGCTAAAGTGTTTTTTATTATTTTTTATAAATATTGTAGTTAATAGACATTTTGTTGCTTCAGGTGGACATAGACTGGCGGATGTTGACTACAGCTCGACCCAAGAACAAGTGTGAAGAAGAAATCTTCTCCAGGTAAAACATACGAAGGTCTCTCTCTCTCTCTCTCTCTCTCTCTCTCTCTCTCTCTCTCTCTCTCTCTCTCTCTCTCTCTCTCTCTCTCTCTCTTTTACACAGGGTTTGACAAGGTTAGGTTAAGGATTTCTAACTTTATTGACAAGCTAAGAGCTGTTACCTACATCATTTGTATTGTATTGTATTGCATTTGTATTGTTATGAAACATGCAAGTAGGGAACAGGATGAAGTTGGAGTCATCTGTGGGCCAGCATTTTCATCTGATCAACTGGCTCTGGTGGCCTGGTGGTTAACGCTCTCGCTTCACACGGTGAGGGCCTGGGTTCGATTCCCAGCCAGAGTAGAAACATTGGACGTGTTTCTTTCCACCTGTTGTCTATGTTCCCCATCAGTAAAATGGGTACCTGGGTGTTAGTCGACTGGTGTGGGTCGCATCCTGGGACACTGACCTAAGGAGGCCTGGTCACAGACCGGGCCGCGGGGGCGTTGACCCCCGGAACTCTCTCCAGGTAAACTCCAGGTAAACTGACTTTATCTCACTGACATCACAATGCTGTAAGAATGTGTTCCATACTCGAGTCATCCTGGGTATATATGATCTCAGATGAAGTGATGTTCTGAAGAAGGGTACAGCCAGAGTGAAGTTGCTGCTTTCTGCCCGTCTTGTGGTATAGAAGCTTGCTTCACGCTGTCCTTGAAGTGGATCCAAGTGTGGTACTTTGACAATGTTGGCCTTGTACATAATAGAAGGCCATCCACATCCCTCCTGTGTTGAAGGCTCTGCTGAAATGACAGATCTATCCAGAATGGGTCCAGGCGAGAGATGAGACGTCTCTATTCTTTGAAAGATGAAATGGGGGGCAGGGAAACCAAGAAAATGGAGCATACTCAAGGTGTGAGCATATTTGTGCCTCATACAGAATCTTGCAACCCTTACTGTCAAGCAGATGCGAGATACGTCGAAGTGCTGTAAGCTTCCTGGCTGCCTTGTTTGCAAGATTTACGTGGTTCTTCATGGTCAGTTTGGAGTCGAATTTCACCCCAAAGATATTAACCCCCGGGTACCAACACTCTCCCATTCATATTTACTACTGTTCCAGCATTACCATCATGGTGCCTAGAGACCATCATATGTGTTTTCTCTGGTGCAAATGTTACCTGCCATCGGTTTCCTCAGGCTGATATAGCTCTTAGCTGGTGATTGATGTAGCTTAGTGCAGCTGGCATTTCTTCTCTTAGATAAGTAAATGTCAGTGTACAGACGTCTGTATATACATGGGATTCCCGGATGAGATAAAGGTCAGTGAAGTAGATATTCCATGAAAATGGACCCAGCACACTTCCTTGCGATACACTTGCCTCAATTTGATGTCTTGCCGACTGTCCCATTGAGAACTACCCTTAGAGATCTACCATGAAAGCACCAGCAATGTCCAGTGCTACCACACAGCTGACTTTGGATTCGTCCAGTGACTGGTGGAATCTAGTGGAGAGGTTTAACAACAGATCAGCAGCAGAGTAACCTTTTCTAAAGCCATGTTGATGGTCATAAAGTAGTGAGTGGTAGTCAAAAAACTTATCTCTCTCTCTCTCTCTCTCTCTCTCTCTCTCTCTCTCTCTCTGTCTCTCTCTCTCTCTCTCTCTCTCTCTCTCTCTCTCTCTCTCTCTCTCTCTCTCTCTCTCTCTCTCTCTCTAAGATCAATTCTGAACTTTGAATGAATGTTTGTAACAGTGATTATCACTTATTTTAGAGATTGACGACCTACAGACCACAGCACACCGTAGTCCTTCCTTTTTCAGTGATTTGTCCTTATGTCCCACTTAGCTAAAGCAGGACGGATATGACATGGGTTAAACACTTGCCCTAACACCATATGATCCACTATATCTGGTACATGATATCTGGTGAGACCACATGATTTACCAGGCATGGTTGATTTTCCAGCCCATTATTGTATCTTGAAGGTATCGTCCATATTTCCTGACCCTAATCACTGCCGTGCATCTTTAATATGCTCGCAGGGAAATATACTGGAGATGCCTCGCTCGGCGAGGCATATTATTATTGTCAGTATATTATTATTGTTGGTGACCAACATCTTATACAAAGGGATTCGGTTGAACTTCTTGCAGAGTTTGACTTGAGAAACTTTGTTGACTTCACTACTCACATGTCTAGACGTAAACAGATATAGATCTAAATGTGTTGTGAAAACATGTATTTATATTAAGTTTTGTAACTTGGATGAACTGCATCACTGTAGACAACAAGAGCATTTCACTCCTCCGTGGAAGATGTGTTCAGTTAATATCACATACCTGCCAGCCTCTCCCAAGAGCTTCATTGCTAGTAATT
>NC_091325.1:26755410-26911124 GCF_038502225.1 Cherax quadricarinatus | reverse complement strand
CCCGACTATGTGCCCAAGACTACCCGGTTTTGCTGGGTATTTTCGGCACATGGACCCGGGCATTCACTGCAGAGGCACAGCTGTATTTGTATCCAATACAATACCTCACGAGGTTATAGCCAACCCTGTGGACTGTGGGGAGGATGTCGAGGTACAGGCCATCCTTGTGCACATACCTGGGGCACCCATTACCATCTATAACATCTACAAGAACCCAAGACACACCCTCGACATTGCAGAGCTCCTCGCACTAGCACGCACTGAGTGTATTATTGTGGGTGGAGATTTCAACGCACATCACCCTATTCTGCACTCTCACTCAGCAACCAATGCTGCTGGCAGACATATAGCAATGCTCCTACACGATATTCCAGAGGTAAAGTTGCTAAACAATGGAGACCCCACACACCTGTTGGGTGGCTGCCTCGACCTTACCTTCGGGTCAAGACAACTCGCAGCAGGAGCCACATGGGAAACTCATCCTCACCTTGTCAGTGACCACTTTGCAGTGATCACCACCTTCAACATCAACAGGCCTCCCACAGTTGTGCTGCCTCCTAGATGGGACGTAAAGAGGGCCAACTGGAAGGTGTTCCAGGATTATCTTCATAACTGGTGGTCCACATACTCTCTATCTGAAGACTGTGATACGGCTGAACAGGAGCTAATCACTGTTCTCATCCAGGCAGCAGAGTGCGCAATTCCAAAGAAGTCCGCAGGACGCACTCACAAAAGAGACTGGTGGTTCTACAACGACGAGGTGCGGGAGCAGAACCACCGCATCAACTCTTTTAGGAAGCTATACAGGCGTAACCCTACGGCAGAGAACAGGAATACTCTGAGAGCCATTGTGCAGCATGCCCGCAGAATCTCTCTCAGAGTAAAAACTGAGAAATGGCTGGAGTGGTGCTCAACATTCGGGCATCACACCACCTTATCTGAGATATGGGGCAAGCTCAACATAGCAACTGGCAAGAGCAAGCCGAGGCCACCAGCACACCCGAACCCATCCCAGGAAGCAGAGAAACTAGTGGAGCTTTTCACTTCCAGGGGAGCCTCCACTCAGCTCCCACAGGACATCCGGAATATACAGACGGATCTTCTGCCACAGCGCCAGCTAACGATACAAGCTGCATGTGAGTCGGAAGATGTGACTGATGTAGACCTCACGGACTTGGAACTCCGACGTGCCATTAAGAACACAGGTGACACTGCCCCGGGCATCGATGGTGTGACGTACTCCATGATTGCACGGGCTGGGCAGAGTGGATGGGAGGCCATACTAGACGTCATTAACAAGTCGTGGAGGGCCAGGACACTCCCAGCAGCTTGGAAGAAAGCTACAATCGTACCAATTCCAAAGCCCAAGGACCCAGGCAGTATGAGACCCATATCGCTGACCAGCTGCTTAGCCAAGACTGCTGAGAGGATGGTGTTAAACCGCCTCCTATGGAAACTTGGACCCTCTCATCATCACATATTTGGCTTCACCAAAGGAGTGGGAACAGCAGAGTGCATAACCACTCTACTAAGCCAGATTGCTGATAGCAACAAAAAACCTAGTATCGTCGTTTACCTCGACCTTGAGAAGGCATTTGAGCTAGCCAGCCCCACAGCAATTCTGGCAATACTAGCTCGGAAGGGAATCAAAGGACGCCTCCTGGCCTGGATAGAGTCCTACCTTAGGGGCAGGCAGGCCTGTGTCAGCTTTCAGGGACACTACTCTTCCTTTAAAACCCTGGAAAACGGTACGCCACAAGGAGGTGTGCTCAGTCCTACCCTGTTTAACATCCTTATGCAGGAACTTGTGAGCCTTCCCTTTCATAGTGGTACACAGCTCCTCAGCTATGCTGATGATCTTGCACTAGTAGTGAATGGGAAAGGCAATTTAGAACGACAGGCTCAGAGAGCTTTGGACCTAATTACGCAGTCTTGCAAGGAACTAGGCCTCAAGATCTCGGCCGAGAAATCTCTTGCAATGATGTTCAAGGGACCAGATCCTATGAATAGATTACGTATTCAGGATATAGAACTTGAGTGGACAGGCTCCTACCTGTACTTGGGAATCTACATTGATAAAAAGCTGACCTTTCAGAAACAGGCCGAGTATGTCAGGTCACGTGCTCTACTCAGACTCAACGCCATGAGAGCCATGACGAGGCACCGTGCAGGGGCAAGCAAAGATGTACTTCGCTTGTACTATATACAAGCTATACGCTCGCTCATTGACTACGGTGCACCGGCTTTAGCTCATCTCTTCCCGCAGAGCAGGCAAAGGGTGGAGGTCGTACAAAACCAGGCGATAAGAACTATGCTTGGTGCCCCCATCTGGACCAACACAGTATGTCTCAGATCTGAGGCCCGGCTTCCTTCCTTGGCTGACAGAGTAAGATACATAAACGCCTGCAAAGTGGCCACGATTCTGCACCGGCAGCAAGGTACCCCACTAAGGAGACGGATATTAACAACCATGTCACAAGATCCCACACTCTTCACGGACTACTCCTGGATTCGTTCGTTTTGTGCTGCTGGGCGGAAGCTGCTGCCTGTACAGCTGCTCTGTGAGAAGAGTTGTGACCTTCCTGTTGCTGGGTACCATCCACCACCTCCCTGGCGCCCAGATCCAGCCGATGTTTTCATCATGCAGCTACCCATCTCTAAGTGTCTCTGCAGTCAAGACACCCTCAGCAATCATGCTGAGACAAGCATGGCACTGGCAGAGGGAGGCACATGTGCAGTGTATTTCACAGATGGTTCTGTCGACCCTGACAGGAAGAGAGCAGCAGCTGGACTGTACCACAATGGTCACACACAAGGCTGGCGACTCCCTGACCACTGCACGATCCTTCAAGCTGAGCTGGTGGCGATTCAGCAGGCATTGTCACATGCCCTACGACATCGACTCCGACCTGTCATACATGTTGATTCCACCTCTGCAATCAATGCCCTCTCCCATCCTCAACCACAGGATAATGTTCACCTCATCACATCGATCCTGAGCATAATGACAGCCTTAGAAGTTCAGGGTAATAGATCGACATTGAACTGGATCCCCAGCCATGCTGGCATCCGGGGAAATGAGGCGGCAGATGATGCAGCCAAGGCAGCAACAGACTATCCACATGTTGGGATTACTGTCCCAATCAGCCTACGACAGACCAAACTGGTGGCTGCCAGAGCCACGAAACTTATGGGGGAGGTCTTAGGTGATACCCCATCTCAACAGTGGTACCGAGCAGCGACTCAGGGAGAACCCCCTCCATATGATAGAAGCTGGTCCAGAGCGCAGTGTACCGCCATCCATCGGCTTCGTTTGGGCTTTCCCACAGCCAAGATGATGGTAGACAAGGCTGAGGAGGAGATGTGCCAGTACTGTCAGCACGTTGTCCAGCGGCCCCTAACACACTATCTTCTAGAGTGCGAAGCTACTGAGACACTCCGCAGGCAACTAGGGGTGATATTCCCTCCCGAAGAGGACCCAGAGATGACTGCGGCCACACTAGTGTACCATGGGGTCAACGAACCAGACAAGCTGTTACCTGTAATAATGACATATCCTCCTCCTCGCTAGTGTCCATAGTTACATATGGTGTCGCTTATGAGATGCACCAGTTGAACTGACCAGAGGGGCGCTTGAGCGGCATGCGTCGCATCATTGTGGAAACCTTTCTCCATCGGGAGCCAGAGACGGGTCATCGCAAGATTGGGACCCGTGCCAGGACTATGGTCTTGGCGAACATTATACATACATACTTCATCTCCATATTGTTTCATACTATGGAACAATGCTCTTCTCCAGACTGAGGGACTGACCACCTCAAAACTTCAAGGGTGATGGACTGATTACATCGTCTTCAAGTATCTTCTGCTTCTATCAACTTTTCTGTACTCGACTGAAGAAGCCTACTGTGTAGGCGAAACGTTTCGAAATAAAGATACCTAACTGTTGCATATGTGTCTTACCTAACAACCTGTCGGTATTTTATACCATTTTAATGTTCAGAATGGATGTAAATGCTCTGGAAAACGTACAGAGGAGGATGACGAAGATGATCCCATGTATCAGAAATCTTCCCTATGAGGATAGACTGATGGCCCTGAATCTGCACTCTCTCGAAAGGCGTAGAATTAGGGGGGATATGATCGAGATGTATAAATGGAAAACAAAAATAAATAAAGGGGATATAAATAGCGTGCTGAAATTTTCCAACCAAGACAGAAGTCGCAGCAATGGTTTCAAGTTGGAAAAATTCAGATTCAAGAAGGATATAAGAAAGCACTGGTTTGGTAATAGAGTTGTGGATGAGTGGAACAAACTCCCGAGTACAGTTATTCAAGCTAAAACGTTGTGTAGTTTTAAAAATAGGTTATATAAATACCTGAGTGGGTGTGGGTGGGTGTGAGTTGGACCTGACTAGCTCGTGCTGCTGGATCTGGTGCAGTGCTCCATCCCTGAGTGGAGGTGATCAGACTGGGTGGGTCATTGGACTATTCTGGGGGGTGGGTCATTGGTCTAATCCGGGTGGGGTGACATGGACCTGCTCCGCATGGGTCAGTTGGCCTGTTGCAGTGTTCCTTCTTTCTTATATTCTTAAGTAATGTCGGTTTTTCAAACCATTCATCACAAATGTCCAATATGCCAGGAGGATCCCATGTTAATTCCTACCGGGTGGGGAAGGAGGGGGGGAGGGTAGAGAGGTAATGATGCACACCCAATATCCAACAAGCATTCAACCATGGAGATTTTCTCCATGGTATGACAGCAAAGTTGTTACCAAGTATATCCTGTCAGGATACATTAGTGCTTTTGATGCTAGAAAGATGGTATCTAATTATACTAACAAACTGCTACATGATCCTTTCGGCTTTTGCCCTTAATATTATTATAATAATAATCTTGAAAGAGACTGAGAGCAGAGGAATGGGATAACGTCAAGTTACAGTAGAGTAAGTTTATGAGACACATCCAGAAGCATCGCAAAGAAAACTTCAAGAACTGCTCACTAAACTCACCTGGACACTCTTCCTTGGTCTCTCATCAGGAAATGACGAATATTCTGTTCTTTGGAATTTACTCAAAATACTCTTGGCTCTCTCCCACGGACAGTCAGATATTAAGGGGAAGTTTTCAGTCAATGAAGATATCCTTACCTACCATGTGGCACCAACAGGTGTACGATGGTATGAAGCAGATGGACTGAGAGGTACGTACATAACATCCCAGGCATCAAGGGAATGTTACAGCGCTGTAGAGGCTCAAGAATGAGGTATTCAGCGAGATATTCAAAATAAAAATAAAAAATGCTGATGAGGAAAACGAGAGGATGAAAATACTGAAAGTAGAGATATAACAGTGATCAAAGGAAGAGAAACAGAAAATGGCAGCCCAGGTGATAGAAAAAATCCGATAATCTCGGTAAAGAAGCAGATAACAAGCACAAATAATTCCCATTGACGGAGGTAAATGTTCTGAGGACCAAAGCCAAGAAGAAATGAAAAATTACAGAGGAAGAAAAAAAAGACTGAAATTTCAGAAAAGAAAATTAAAACAAAATTATCATAGTATTCATAGAGTTGGAACACTTGTAACAGAGTTGGAACACTTGTAGCAGAGTTGGAACACTTGTAGCAGAGTTGGAACACTTGTAGCAGAGTTGGAACACTTGTAGCAGAGTTGGAACACTTGTAGCAGAGTTGGAACACTTGTAGCAGAGTTGGAACACTTGTAGCAGAGTTGGAACACTTGTAGCAGAGTTGGAACACTTGTAGCAGAGTTGGAACACTTGTAGCAGAGTTGGAACACTTGTAGCAGAGTTGGAACACTTGTAGCAGAGTTGGAACACTTGTAGCAGAGTTGGAACACTTGTAGCAGAGTTGGAACACTTGTAGCAGAGTTGGAACACTTGTAGCAGAGTTGGAACACTTGTAGCAGAGTTGGAACACTTGTAGCAGAATTGGAACACATGTAGAAGAGTTATAACACTTGCAGCAGAGTTGGAACACTTGTAGCAGAGTTGTAACACTTGTAACAGAGTTGGAACACTTGTAGTAGAGTTGGAACACTTGTAGCAGAGTTGTAACACTTGTAACAGAGTTGGAACACTTGTAGCAGAGTTGGAACACTTGTAGCAGAGTTGTAACACTTGTAACAGAGTTGGAACACTTGCAACAGAGTTGGAACACTTGTAGCAGAGGTGGAACACTTGTAACAGAGTTGGAACACTTGCAACAGAGTTATAACACTTGCAGCAGAGTTGGAACACTTGTAGCAGAGTTGTAACACTTGTAACAGAGTTGGAACACTTGTAGTAGAGTTGGAACACTTGTAGCAGAGTTGTAACACTTGTAACAGAGTTGGAACACTTGTAGCAGAGTTGGAACACTTGTAGCAGAGTTGTAACACTTGTAACAGAGTTGGAACACTTGCAACAGAGTTGGAACACTTGTAGCAGAGGTGGAACACTTGTAGCAGAGTTGTAACACTTGTAACAGAGTTGGAACACTTGCAGCAAAGTTGGAACACTTGTAGCAGAGTTGGAACACTTGTAGCAGAGTTGTAACACTTGTAACAGAGTTGGAACACTTGTAACAGAGTTGGAACACTTGTAACAGAGTTGGAACACTTGTAGCAGAGGTGGAACACTTGTAGCAGAGTTGTAACACTTGTAACAGAGTTGGAACACTTGCAGCAAAGTTGGAACACTTGTAGCAGAGTTGGAACACTTGTAGCAGAGTTGTAACACTTGTAACAGAGTTGGAACACTTGTAGCAGAGTTGGAACACTTGTAGCAGAGTTGGAACACTTGTAGCAGAGTTGGAACACTTGTAACAGAGTTGGAACAGTTTTAGCAGAGTTGGAACACTTGTAGCAGTGTTGGAACACTTGTAACAGAGTTGGAACACTTGTAGCAGAGTTGTAACATTTGCAGCAGGGTTGGAACGCTTGTAACAGAGTTGGAACACTTGTGGCAGAGTTGTAACACTTGCAGCAGAGTTGGAACACTTGTAGCAGAGTTGGAGCACTTGTAGAAGAGTTGTAACACTTGCAGCAGAGTTGCAACACTTGTAGAAGAGTTGGAACACTTGTAGCAGAGTTGTAACACTTGCAGAGTTGGAACACTTGTTGGAGCATTTGTAAAAGAGTTGGAACACTTGTGGGCAGAGTTGGAGCATTTGTAGAAGAGTTGTTGGAACACTTGTAGAAGAGTTGTAACACTTGTAGCAGAGTTGGGACACTTGTAGCAGAGTTGTAACACTTGCAGCAGAGTTGGAACACAGAGTTGGAACACTTGTAGCAGAGCACTTGTAGAAGAGTTTGAACACTTGTAGCAGAGTTGGAGCACTTGGAGCAGAGTTGGACCACTTGTAGAAGAGTTGGAACACTTGTAGCAGAGTTGGAACACTTGTAGAAGAGTTGAAACACTTGCAGCAGAGTTGGAGCACTTGTAGTACAGTTGGAACACTTGTAGCAGAGTTGGAACACTTGTAACAGAGTTGGAACACTTGTAGCAGAGTTGGAACACTTGTAGCAGAGTTGGAACACTTGTAGCAGAATTGAAACACTTGTAGCAGAGTTGGAACACTTGTAGCAGAGTTGGAACACTTGTAGCAGAGTTGTAACACTTGTAACAGAGTTGGAACACTTGTAGCAGAGTTGGAACACTTGTAGCAGAGTTGTAACACTTGTAACAGAGTTGGAACACTTGCAACAGAGTTGGAACACTTGTAGCAGAGGTGGAACACTTGTAGCAGAGTTGTAACACTTGTAACAGAGTTGGAACACTTGCAGCAAAGTTGGAACACTTGTAGCAGAGTTGGAACACTTGTAGCAGAGTTGGAACACTTGTAACAGAGTTGGAACACTTGTAACAGAGTTGTAACACTTGTAACAGAGTTGGAACACTTGTAGCAGAGGTGGAACACTTGTAGCAGAGTTGTAACACTTGTAACAGAGTTGGAACACTTGCAGCAAAGTTGGAACACTTGTAGCAGAGTTGGAACACTTGTAGCAGAGTTGTAACACTTGTAACAGAGTTGGAACACTTGTAGCAGAGTTGGAACACTTGTAGCAGAGTTGGAACACTTGTAGTAGAGTTGGAACACTTGTAACAGAGTTGGAACACTTTTAGCAGAGTTGGAACACTTGTAGCAGTGTTGGAACACTTGTAACAGAGTTGGAACACTTGTAGCAGAGTTGTAACATTTGCAGCAGGGTTGGAACACTTGTAACAGAGTTGGAACACTTGTGGCAGAGTTGTAACACTTGCAGCAGAGTTGGAACACTTGTAGCAGAGTTGGAGCACTTGTAGAAGAGTTGTAACACTTGCAGCAGAGTTGCAACACTTGTAGAAGAGTTGGAACACTTGTAGCAGAGTTGTAACACTTGCAGCAAAGTTGGAACACTTGTAGCAGAGTTGGAGCATTTGTAGAAGAGTTGGAACACTTGTGGGCAGAGTTGGAGCATTTGTAGAAGAGTTGGAACACTTGCAGCAGAGTTGGAACACTTGTAGAAGAGTTGTAACACTTGTAGCAGAGTTGGGACACTTGTAGCAGAGTTGTAACACTTGCAGCAGAGTTGGAACACTTGTAGAAGAGTTTGAACACTTGTAGCAGAGTTGGAGCACTTGTAGAAGAGTTTGAACACTTGTAGCAGAGTTGGAGCACTTGGAGCAGAGTTGGAACACTTGTAGAAGAGTTGGAACACTTGTAGCAGAGTTGGAACACTTGTAGAAGAGTTGAAACACTTGCAGCAGAGTTGGAGCACTTGTAGTACAGTTGGAACACTGGTAGGTTGGAGGCTGTGATGGCAGGTTAGAGTCTCTGACGGCAGGTTGGAGGCTGTGATGGCAGGATGGAGGCTGTGATGGTACGTAGGAGGCTGTGATGGCAGGCTGAAGGCTGTGATGACAGGTTTGAGCCTATGATGGGAGGTTGGAGGCTGTGGTGGCAGGTTAGAGCCTGTGGTGGCAGGTTGCAGGCTGTAATGGCACGTTGGAGGCTGTGATGGCAGGTAAGAGGCCGTTGTGGCAGGTTAGAGTCTCTGAAGGCAGGTTAAAAGCAGTGATGCTACGTTGGAGGCTGTGACGGCAGGTTAGAGGTTTTGATGGCGGGTTAGAGACTCAAATGGCAGGCAGGAGGCTGTGATGGCAGGCAAGAGAATCTGATGGCATGTTGGAGGCTGTGGTGGCAGGTTGGAGGCTGTGATGGCATGTGGGAGCATTTGATGGCAGGTTGGAGATTGTGACGGCAGGTTGGAGGCTGTGATGGAAGGTTAGAGACTCCATTGGCAGGCTGGAGGCTGTGAGGGCAGGCTAGAGAGTCTGATGGCAGGTTGGAGGTTGTGGTGGCAGGTTGGAGGCTGTGATGGCAGGTTAAAGGCTGTGGTGGCAGGTTGGAGGCTGTGATGGCAGTTTAGAGGCTGTGGTGGCAGGTTGGAGGCTGTGATGGCAGGTTGGAGGCTGTGATGGCAGGTTACAGGATGTGATGGCAAGTGAAAGCTGTGGTGGCACGTTGGAGGCTGTGATGGCAGGCTGGAGGCTGTGATGGCAGGCTGGAGGCTGTAGTGCCAGGTTAGAGGTTGTGATGGCAGGTTGAAAGCTGAGGTAGCAGGTTAGAGGCTGTGATGGCAGCTTGGAGGCTGTGGTGGCAGGTTAGAGGCTGTGGTGGCAGGTTAGAGGCTCTGATGGCATGTTGGAGGCTGTGATGGCAGGTTGGAGGCTGTGATGGCAGGTTAAAGGCTGCAGTGGAAGGTTGGAGGCTGTGATGACAGGTTCCAGGCTGTGGTGGCAGGTTGGAGGCTGTGGTGGCAAGTTCCAGACTGTGGTGGCAGATTGGAGGCTGTGGTGACAGGTTAGTGGCTGTGATGGCAGGTTGGAGGCTGTGGTGGCACTTTGGACTCTGTGGTGGCAGGTTAGGGGCTGTGATGGCAGGTTGGAAGCTGCGGTGGCAGATTTGAGGCTGTGATGACAGGCTGGAGGCTGTGCTGGCAAGTTGGAGGCTGTGGTGGCAAGTTAGATGCTGTGGTGGCAAGTTGGAGCCTGTGGTGGCAGGATAGAGGCTGTGGTGGCAGGTTAGAAGCTGTGGAGGCAAGTTGGAGGCTTTAGTGGCAGGTTTGAGGCTGTGATGGCAGTTTAGAAGCTATGGTGGCAGGTTGGTGGCTGTGATGGCAGGTTGGAGGCTGTGATGGCAGGTTTGAGTGTATGATGGCAGTATGGAGGCTGTGGTGGCAGGTTAGACACTGTGATGACAGGATGGAGGCTGTGATGGCAGGTTGGAGGCTGTGATAGCAGGTTAGAGGCTGTGGTGACAGGTTGGAGGCTGTGATGGCAGGTTGGAGGCTGTGGTGGCAGGTTAGAGGCTGTGATGGCAGGTTGGAGGCTGTGGTGGCAGGTTTGAGGCAGTGATGGCAGGTTGGAGACTGTGGTGGCAGGTTTGAGGCTGTGTTGGCAGGTTAGAAGCCGTGGTGGCAGGGTGGAGGCTGTGGTGGCAGGTTTCAGGCTGTGATGGCAGGTTGGAGGCTGTGGTGGCAGGTTGGAGGCTGTGATTTCAGGTTTTTGTCTATGATGACAGGTTGGAGGCTGTGGTGGCAGGTTAGAGGCTGTGGTGGCAGGATAGAAGCTGTGGTGGCAGGTTGGAGGCTGTGGTGGCAGGTTGGAGACTGTGATGGCAGGTAGGAGGCTGTGGTGGCAGGTTAGGGGCTGTGCTGGCAGGTTAGAGGCTCTGATGCCAGGTTGGAGGCTGTGGTGACAGGATAGAAGCTGTGGTGGCAGGTTGGAGGCTGTGATGGCACGTTGAAAGCTCTGATAACAGTTTGGAGGCTGTGGTGGCAGTTTGGAGGCTGTGGTGGCAGGTTGGAGGCTGTGATGGCAGATTGGAGGCTGTGGTGGCAGGTTGGAGGCTGTGATGGCACGTTGAAAGCTCTGATGACAGTTTGGAGGCTGTGGTGGCAGTTTGGAGGCTGTGGTGGCAGGTTGGAGGCTGTGATGGCAGATTGGAGGCTGTGGTGGCAGGTTATAGACTGTTATGGCATGTGTGAAGCTCTGCTGGCAGGTTGGAGGCTGTTATGGCAGACTGGAGGCTGCGATTGCGGGGTGGAGGCTGTGGTGGCTGGTTAGAGGCTGTGGGGGTAGATTAGAGGCTGTGGTGGCAGGCTGGAGACTGTGATGGCAGGTTAGAGACTGTTATGGCATGGTAGAGGCTGTGGTGGCAGGTTAGTGGCTCTGATGGCAGGTTAGAGACTGTTATGGCAGGGTGGAGGCTGTGGTGGCAGGGTTGAGGCTGCGATGGCAGGTTGGATGCTGTAATCGCAGGGTGGAGGCTGTGATGGCAGGTTAGAGGCTCTGATGGCAGGTTAGAGACTGTTATGGCAGGGTGGAGGCTGTGGTGGCAGGGTTGAGGCTGTGATGGCAGGTTGGATGCTGTAATGGCAGGGTGGAGGCTGTGAGGCAGGTTGGAGGCTATAATGGCTGGGTGGAGGCTGTGATGGCAGGGTGGAGGCTCTGATGGCAGGTTGGAGGCTGTAATGGCAGGGTGGAGGCTGTGGTGGTAGGATGGAGGCTGTAATGGCAGGGTGGAGGCTGTGGTGGCAGGTTGGAGGCTGTAATGGCAGGGTGGAGGCTGTGGTGGCAGGTTGGAGGGTGTGGTGGCAGGTTAGAGGCTCTGATGACAGGTTGGAGACTGTGGTGGCAGGTTAGATGCTGTGCTGGCAGGTTAGAGGCTCGATGGCAGGTTGGAGACTGTGGTGGCAGGTTAGAGGCTGTGCTGGCAGGATAGAGGCTCCGATGACACGTTGGAGACTGTGGTGGCAGGTTAGAGGCTCTGATGACAGGTTGGAGACTGTGGTGGCAGGTTTGAGGCTGTGGTGGCAGGATAGAAGCTGTGGTGGCAGGTTCGAGGCTGTGCTGGCAGGTTAGAGGCTGTGGTGGCAGGTTAGGTGTGATGGCATGTTGTAGGCTGTGGTGGAAGGTTGGAGGCTGTGATACCAGGTTGGAGGCTGTGGTGGCAGGTTGGAGGCTGTGGTGGCAGGGTAGAGGCTGTGATTGCAGTTTGGATGCTGTAATGGCAGGGTGGAGGCTCTGATGGCACGTTGATGGCTATAATGGCAGGGTGGAGGCTGTGATGGGAGGTTAGAGACTGTTATGGCAGGGTGGAGGCTTTGGTGGCAGGTTAGTGGCTTTGTTGGCAGGTTAGGGGATGTTATGGTAGGGTGGAGGCTGTGGTGGCAGGGTAGAGGCTGTGATGGCAGGTTGGATGCTGTAATGGCAGGGCGGAGGCTCTGATGGCACGTTGAAGGCTATAATGGCAGGGTGGAGACTCTGATAGCAGGTTAGAGGCTGTTATGGCAGGGTGGAGGCTGTGGTGGCAGGGTGGAGGCTGTGATGGCAGGTTGGATGCTGTAATGGCAGGGTGGAGGCTGTGATTGCAGGTTGGAGGCTATAATGGCAGGGTGGAGGCTGTGATGGCAGGGTGCGGACTGTGATGGCAGGGTGGAGGCTGAGAGGGCAGTGTGGAGGCTGTAATGGCGGGGTGGAGGCTGTGGTGGCAGGATGGAGGCTGTAATGGCAGGATGGAGGCTGTGATGGCAGAGTGAAGGCTGTGATGGCAGGTTGGAGGCTGCAATGGCAGGGTGGAGGCTGTAGTGGCAAGATGGAGGCTGTAATGGCAGGGTGGAGGCTGTGGTGGTAGGTTGGAGGCTGTGCTGGCAGGTTAGAGGCTGTGCTGGCAGTTTAGAGGCTCTGATGACAGTTTGGACACTGTGGTGGCAGGTTAGAGGCTGTGGTGGCAGGATAGAAGCTGTGGTGGCAGGTTGCAGGCTGTGCTGGCAGGTTAGAGGCTGTGCTGGCAGGTTAGATGTTCTGATGACAGGTTGGACACTGTGGTGGCAGGTTAGAGTCTGTGGTGGCAGGTTAGGTGTGATGGCATGTTGGAGGCTGTGATAGCAGGTTGGAGGCTGTGGTGGCAGGCTGGAGGCTGTGGTGGCAGGTTAGAGGCTGTGATTGCAGGTTAGAGGTTGTGCTGGCAGGTTGGAGGCTGTGGTGACAGGGTAGAGGCTGTGGTGTCAGGTTTGAGGCTGTGATGGCAGGTTGGAGGCTTTGGTGGCAGGTTACAGGCTGTGCTGGCAGCTTGGAGGCTGTGGTGTCAGGTTAGAGGCTGTGATGGCAGGTTAGAGGCTGTGCTGGCAGGTTGGAGGCTGTGGTGGCAGGTTAGAGGGTGTGATTGCAGGTTAGAGACTGTGCTGGCAGGTTGGAGGCTGTGGTGACAGGTTAGAGGCTGTGGTGTAAGGTTTGAGGCTGTGATGGCAGGTTGGAGATTGTGATGGCAGGTTAGAGACTGTTATGGCATGGTGGAGGCTGTGGTGACAGGTTAATGGCTCTGATGGCAGGTTACAGACTGTTATGGCAGGGTGGAGGCTGTGGTGGCAGGGTGGAGGCTGTGATGGCAGGTTGGATGCTGTAATGGCAGAGTGGAGGCTCTGCTGGCAGGTTAGAGGCTCTGATGGCAGGTTAGAGACTGTTATGGCAGGGTGGAGGCTGTGGTAGCAGGGTGGAGGTTGTGATGGCAGGTTGGATGCTGTAATGGCAGGGTGGAGGCTGTGATGGCAGGTTGGAGGCTATAATGGCAGGGTGGAGGCTGTGATGGCAGGGTGGGGACTCTGATGGCAGGGCGGAGGCTGTGAGGGCAGTGTGGAGCCTATAGTGGCAGGGTGGAGGCCGTAATGGCGGGGTGGAGGCTGTGGTGGCAGGTTGGAGGCTGTAATGGCAGGGTGGGGGGTGTGATGGCAGGTTGGAGGCTGTAATGGCAGAGTGGAGGCTGTGGTGGCAGGGTTACCTGGAGGTTACCTGGAGGTTATTCCGGGATCAACGCCCCCGCGGCCCGGTCCATGACCAGGCCTCCCGATGGATCAGGGCCTGATCAACCAGCCTGTTACTGCTGGCCGCACGCAGTCCAACGTACGAACCACAGCCCGGCTGATCCGGCACTGACTTTAGGTATCTGTCCAGCTCTCTCTTGAAGGCAGCCAGGGGCTTATTGGCAATTCCCCTAATGCTTGATGGGAGGCTGTAGAACAGTTTTGGGCCCCGAACACTTATGGTGTTTTTCCTTAGTGTAGCAATGGCGCCCCTACTTTTACTGGGGGCATTTTGCATCGCCTGCCCAGTCTTTTACTTTCGTAGGGAGTGATTTCTGTGTGCAGATTTGGGACCATTCCTTCCAAGAATTTCCAAGTGTAGATTATGATATATCTCTCCCTCCTGCGTTCCAATGAGTACAAGTCAAGTGCTTCCAAGCGTTCCCAGTAGTTAAGGTGCTTGACAGAACTTGTACATGCATTAAAGGATCTCTGTACACTCTCTAGATCTGCGATTTCACCTGCTTTGAATGGAGATGTTAATGTACAGCAGTATTCTAGCCTAGAGAGAACAAGTGATTTGAAAAGGATCATCATTGGCTTGGCATCTCTCGTTTTGAAAGTTCTCATTATCCATCCTATCATTTTCTTTGCACGTGCGATCGTGGCACTGTTGTGATCCTTGAAAGTGAGATCCTCAGACATTACTACTCCCAGGTCCCTTACATTATTTTTCCGCTCTATTGTATGGCCGGAGTCTGTAGTATACTCTGTTCTAGTTATTATCTCCTCCAGTTTTCCATAACGGAGTAGTTGGAATTTGTCCTCATTGAACATCATATTGTTTACCGTTGCCCACTGGAAAACTTTGTTTATATCTTCTTGGAGGTTAACCGCGTCCTCAGCAGATGACAGCCTCATGCAGATCCTAGTATCATCCGCAAAGGATGATACGGTGCTGTGGTGTATATCTCTGTCTATGTCTGATATGAGGATAAGGAATAAGATGGGAGCGAGTACTGTGCCTTGTGGAACAGAGCTCTTCACTATGGCAGCCTCCGATTTAACTCTGTTGACCACTACTCTTTGTGTTCGATTTGTTAGGAAGTTGAAGATCCATCTCCCCACTTTCCCAGTTATTCCTTTAGCACGTATTTTATGGGCTATTATGCCATGATCGCATTTGTCAAATGCTTTTGCGAAGTCTGTGTATATTACATCTGCATTCTGATTTTCTTCCAGTGCATCCAAGGCCATGTCATAGTGATCCAGTAGTTGTGAGAGGCAGGAGCGACCTGCCCTGAACCCATGTTGCCCTGGATTGTGCAGATTTTGGGAATCCAGGTGATTTGCAATCCTGCTTCTTAGCACTCTTTCAAAGATTTTTATGATGTGAGACGTCAGAGCTATTGGTCTATAGTTTCTAGCTAATGCTTTGCTGCCACCTTTATGGAGTGGGGCTATATCCGTTGTTTTAAGTGACTGTGGAATTTCACCCATGTCCACGCTCCTCCTCCATAGTGTACTTAGGGCATGCGAGAGGGGTTTCTTGCAGTTCTTAATGAAAACAGAGTTCCACGAGTCTGGGCCTGGGGCTGAGTGCATAGGCATGTTGTCAATGGCTTTTTCGAAATCTATCGGAGTTAGGGTAATGTCGGAAATCTGGCATACATTTATGGAGTTTTGAGGCTCATTCATGAAGAAATCATTTGGGTCGTCGATCCTCGGACCGATTAGTGGTTCACTAAACACAGAGTCGTACTGAGATTTCAATATTTCACTCATTTCCTTGTTGTCATCTGTGTAAGTCCCATCCTGTCTGAGTAAGGGCCCGATACTAGATGTGGTATTTGCCTTGTTTTTGGGATATGAAAAGAAATATTTTGAATTTCTTTCAATTTCACTAATAGCTTTAAGCTCCTCCTGCCTCTCCTGGTTCCTGTAAGAGTCATTTAACTTAAGTTCGATAGTTTCCACTTCCCTGGTCAGCGCCTCCTTTCGTGTATCAGATATTCTAGCACTCCTGAGGAGCTCAGTGACTCTTCGTCGTCTTCTGTAGAGGGAGCGTATTTCTCTCTCCAGTTTACTCCTGCTCTTCTTCTTTCTTAGGGGAATATGCCTAGAACATGCTTCGGCTGCCAGGAAGTTGATCCTTTCAAGGCACTGGTTTGGATCCATGTCATTTAAGACATCTTCCCAACATGTTTCGTTTAGGACATGGTTTACCTGGTCCCAGTTGATGTTCTTGTTGTTGAAGTTGTATTTTGTGAAGACACCTTCATAGGTACATGCATTCTACTTATCAGGACCCCTATGCATGTACGTCTGGACTTCGATTAGGTTGTGATCGGAATTAGTTGTTTTTGATATTCTTATGTCTCTTATCAGGTCCTCATTATTTGTGAAGATAAGGTCAAGTGTGTTTTCTAGTCTTGTTGGCTCCACTATCTGCTGGCTTAAGGTGTGTTTTTCGCAGAGACTTAGTAGCTCATGTGTGTGTGACCTTTCATCTGCGCTACCTCCGGGGATTGTTTCAGCTATAACATTATTTGCTACATTCTTCCATTTTGTATGCCTTAGGTTTAAATCACCAAGCAGTAAGATGTTTGGGGATGGAGCTGGAAGGTTTTCCAGACAGTAATCAATTTTCAGTAGCTGTTCCTTGAACTGTTGTGAGGTTGCATCTGATGGCTTGTATACAACCACAATGACTAGGTTTTGGTTCTCGATCTTTATTGATAGAGCTTCAACTACCTCATTTGTGGTGTTCAGCAACTCCGTGTAGATAAGGGACTCTTTGACATACAGGCCAACCCCCCCTTGTTGCCTGTTTTTTCTGTCGCATCTAAAGAGGTTGTAACCACTTATCCATATTTCACTGTCAAAGTGACCTTTTGTGTGAGTCTCTGTGAAGGCTGCAAATATTGCATTAGACTCCTCTAGAAGTCCACTGATAAAAGGTATTTTGTTGTTGGTGGATGGCTTAAGGCCCTGTATATTAGCAAATATGAACGAGGTTGTATTCTCTGTTTGTTGGGAGGATTTTGTTATTGGCATCAGTAGTTGTAATTCTGGAGGGCCATGGGTGGCCACTGGCTGCGCCTCCAGTCCAACAAGGCTCCGAGGTGGTGGACTATTTTTGTTATTTCCTTCCATTTTCTTTTTCCGTTTCCTGCCACTAAAAAATCACCTGGAGTTGGGTTGTCGTAGCTACTATTGTTTGTCTTGTGGGATCTGTGCCTCCTGGTCCCTTTTAGATGGTATGCAGGGCAGTCGATGTTGTAACACTGCTTCTGGAGGACCGAGGAGTGACACATTTTTGGGTGAAAGAAAGTACAGGAAGAAGAACGACACACTCCTTTAGACAGGAGGTCGCTACATTTTTTGGGATGCTCAAAGTTGCATGTCCCATTTTTTTCCCTGTTATTCCATGCTTACAGATGCCCCAAGCATAATATTTGCACAAATTCACCTTTGGTTGAGAATTGTTGGGAGGTGTGTTGTCAATTTCTGCAGGTTCTGGGACTGCACTATAATCCTCAGTATCCAAGCCAGGGCCACCCCGTCCTGGATTCCATCTACTTTCCCCAGTAGAGGAAGAAGGAGGAGACTCCTCTCCAACATCTGTACTGTGGGCCACGGTCTTGTGCAATGATGGTTGTATATTTACGTTTCTAGATGGTTGTATATTTACTGTTTTTGTGGTGGTTTTGGTAGTGTCCCTAGGAGAGTCTGGGCTGGCAGTAAGGCTGGGGGCTGGGTCTGGGTCAGCACTGGGGCTGGGGGCTGAGCCTGGGCCAGCGGCTGGGCCTGGGCCACCACCAGCACTGTGGGTATTAGTGCTATGACTGGGGGAGCCTGGGCCAGCACCAGCACTGTGGGTATTAGTGCTATGACTGGGGGATGGGTCTGGCTTAGCACCATGTGGGTGACTAGATAGTTTCGAGTCATCTGTTGTGGTATGGACATTCTGCATTTTTTGATACACTATCTCTTGCTCCCATGTTTTATATATTTTTGGTAGACTATCCAAGAGGTCATCTTTGTTTTATTGATTATTTTTATCATTTATTACGCTCCTTAGTACCTTTCTGATACCTGCCCAAAGTTCTACATATTTATTGCACAACCAGAAACACCTTGCTAGTTCGAGGTCATTTTTTAAGGCTGTATTTAGTCTAGTACAAGAGATATGGTGTTCGGAAGAGCATAGATTGCATGTGATTCTGGATTTCCTTCCAAGGATTTTTTTACATGTCCCACAGATATGCTGTCCTGACATCCTGTCTGTATCCTACTACACTCTGTATGCCATGGAAGAAAACTGATTTACTGGTGCCAGTAATATGCGAGATGTATTTATACGAACCAAGTTTGCAGTATGTGGGTGGTGGTGTTGGGTGGGTGGTGGTGTAGGGTTGGTGGTGGTGTAGGGTGGGTGGTGGTGTAGGGTGGGTGTGAGGGCAGGACTTACCCACACTGCCACACTTCACTATTATTTTTTATTATTATTATTATTATTATTATTATTATTATTATTATTATTATTATTATTATTATTATTATTATTATTATTATTATTATTATTATTATTTAAATTCCTTTTATGTAGTGCTGTACACTGTTATCTCAAGGATATACACTGTATTCTTTCAAAATACACTTTTCACTGCGCTATACTGGGATCATTGTTTTATTATTTACACAGCAGCTAGGCCTATGCTAACTTTCCCCTACACTTCTATGGAAAAGTTTATTTCCTGTTTAGTAGAGGTAACGGTTGTATGCTCAATTTATGTATGCTGTGATTCCCTGCACCTTAATGCTACCACCACTCGTTTTATCTCTTATGACTATAGTAGTTACTTATCCGTTATTAACACTTCACTGGACCTCTGGCAATAGTTCGCTAGTGCCAGTCGCTTGTAAGATTAGTAAGTAATAAGTAAGTAAGTAAGTTTATTCAGGTATACACAAATACAGTTACATAGAATTATCATACATAGCAGCATGTGTGTAGAGAACCTAGGATAACCCAAAAAAGTCAGACAGAGTGACTTATTTCCATTGGGGTCCTTTATTTTCCATTGTACGCTATACTGGGGGATAATTAAGATTACTCTTATCTACAATTTAGTTCACTATGTCACTGCACATATATATCCTTGTCACTCACTATAATACTTATAGATAGGGGGTGTTAATGTTGCAGTTTAAAAACTGTAGTGTAAAGCACCCTTCTGGCAAGACAGTGATGGAGTGAATGATGGTGAAAGTTTTTCTTTTTTGGGCCACCCTGCCTTGGTGGGAATCGGCCAGTGTGATAATAAAAAAAAATAATAATAAGATCAATATTTGTTTATTTCCACTTGTGTCGACATCGGGCAATAATTCACTAGTGCTGGTCAGGTCTATTTCCCACACTAACCGTTCCTCCACCGGCACTCTCCATGTGACACTATAATCCATATTTTCCTATTTAGTGTTCACTGATATTCCTTTTTTGTTTGTTCAAAGGAGTATATGCACTTTATGGTTGCACACGCATATTTCCCGCATTCTGTTCCCTCTGCTACTATCAAGACACGCAGTTTTTGACGGAGCACAAACGCGCGCGACTGTCTCCTCTGCTTAAAAAAAAAAAAAAAAAAAGGTGGTGGTTGTAATGGCAGAGTGGAGGCTGTGGTGGCAGGGTGGAGGCTGTGGTGGCAGGGTGGAGGCTGTGGTGGCAGGGTGGAGGCTGTGGTGGCAGGGTGGAGGCTCCGGTGGCAGGGTGGAGGCTGTGGTGGCAGGGTGGAGGCTGTGGTGGCAGGGTGGAGGCTGTGGTGGCAGGGTGGAGGCTCCGGTGGCAGGGTGGAGGCTGTGGTGGCAGGGTGGAGGCTGTGGTGGCAGGGTGGAGGCTGTGGTGGCAGGGTGGAGGCTGTGGTGGCAGGGTGGAGGCTGTGGTGGCAGGGTGGAGGCTCCGGTGGCGGGGTGGAGGGTGGAGGCTGTGGTGGCAGGGTGGAGGCTCAGGTGGCAGGGTGGAGGCTGTGGTGGCAGGGTGGAGGCTGTGGTGGCAGGGTGGAGGCTGTGGTGGCAGGGTGGAGGCTGTGGTGGCAGGGTGGAGGCTGTGGTGGCAGGTTGGAGGCTCCGGTGGCAGGGTGGAGGCTCCGGTGGCAGGGTGGAGGCTGTGGTGGCAGGGTGGAGGCTGTGGTGGCAGGGTGGAGGCTCCGGTGGCAGGGTGGAGGCTGTGGTGGCAGGGTGGAGGCTGTGGTGGCAGGGTGGAGGCTGTGGTGGCAGGGTGGAGGCTGTGGTGGCAGGGTGGAGGCTCCGGTGGCAGGGTGGAGGCTGTGGTGGCAGGGTGGAGGCTCCGGTGGCAGGGTGGAGGCTGTGGTGGCAGGGTGGAGGCTCCGGTGGCAGGGTGGAGGCTGTGGTGGCAGGGTGGAGGCTGTGGTGGCAGGGTGGAGGCTCCGGTGGCAGGGTGGAGGCTGTGGTGGCAGGGTGGAGGCTGTGGTGGCAGGGTGGAGGCTGTGGTGGCAGGGTGGAGGCTGTGGTGGCAGGGTGGAGGCTGTGGTGGCAGGGTGGAGGCTGTGGTGGCAGGGTGGAGGCTGTGGTGGCAGGGTGGAGGCTGTGGTGGCAGGGTGGAGGCTGTGGTGGCAGGGTGGAGGCTCCGGTGGCAGGGTGGAGGCTGTGGTGGCAGGGTGGAGGCTCCGGTGGCAGGGTGGAGGCTGTGGTGGCAGGGTGGAGGCTGTGGTGGCAGGGTGGAGGCTCCGGTGGCAGGGTGGAGACTGTGGTGGCAGGGTGGAGGCTCCGGTGGCAGGGTGGAGGCTGTGGTGGCAGGGTGGAGGCTCCGGTGGCAGGGTGGAGGCTGTGGTGGCAGGGTGGAGGCTCCGGTGGCAGGGTGGAGGCTGTGGTGGCAGGGTGGAGGCTGTGGTGGCAGGGTGGAGGCTCCGGTGGCAGGGTGGAGGCTGTGGTGGCAGGGTGGAGGCTCCGGTGGCAGGGTGGAGGCTGTGGTGGCAGGGTGGAGGCTGTGGTGGCAGGGTGGAGGCTGTGGTGGCAGGGTGGAGGCTCCGGTGGCAGGGTGGAGGCTGTGGTGGCAGGGTGGAGGCTCCGGTGGCAGGGTGGAGGCTGTGGTGGCAGGGTGGAGGCTCCGGTGGCAGGGTGGAGGCTCCGGTGGCAGGGTGGAGGCTGTGGTGGCAGGGTGGAGGCTCCGGTGGCAGGGTGGAGGCTGTGGTGGCAGGGTGGAGACTGTGGTGGCAGGGTGGAGGCTCCGGTGGCAGGGTGGAGACTGTGGTGGCAGGGTGGAGGCTCCGGTGGCAGGGTGGAGGCTGTGGTGGCAGGGTGGAGGCTCCGGTGGCAGGATGGAGGCTGTGGTGGCAGGGTGGAGGCTCCGGTGGCAGGGTGGAGACTGTGGTGGCAGGGTGGAGGCTCCGGTGGCAGGGTGGAGGCTGTGGTGGCAGGGTGGAGGCTCCGGTGGCAGGGTGGAGGCTGTGGTGGCAGGGTGGAGGCTCCGGTGGCAGGGTGGAGGCTGTGGTGGCAGGGTGGAGGCTCCGGTGGCAGGGTGGAGGCTGTGGTGGCAGGGTGGAGGCTCCGGTGGCAGGGTGGAGGCTGTGGTGGCAGGTTAGAGGCTGTGATGGCAGGTTGGAGGCTGTGGTGGCAGGTTAGAGGCTGTGATGGCAGGTTGTAGGCAGTGCTGACAGGTTGTAGGCTGTGGTGGCAGGATTGAGGCTGTGATGGCAGGTTGGAGGCTGTGATTGCAGGTTGGAGGCTTTGGTGGCAGGTTAGAGGCTGTCCTGGCAGGTTGGAGGCTGTGGTGGCAGGTTAGAGGCTGCGGTGGCAGGATAGAAGCTATGGTGGCAGATTGTAGGCTGTGCTGGCAGGTTAGAGGCTGTGCTGGCAGGTTAGAGGCTCTGATGACAGATTGGAGGCTGTGGTGGCAGGTTAGAGGCTGTGGTGGCAGGATAGAAGCTGCGGTGGCAGGTTAGAGGCTGTTATGGCAGGTTAGAAGGTGTGATGGCAGGCTGAAAACTCTGATGACAGGTTGGAGGCTGTGATGGCAGGTTGGAGGCAATGGTCGCAGGTTGGAGGCTGTGATGGCAGGTTGGAGGCTGTCTTGGCAGGTAAGGGGCTGTGGTGGCAGGTTGGAGGCTGTGATGGCAGGTTGAAAGCTCTGATGACAGGTTGGAGGCTGTGGTGGCAGGTTGGAGGCTGTGGTGGCAGGTTGGAGGTTGTGGTGGCAGGTTGGAGGCTGACGTGGCAGGTTAGGGGCTGTGGTGGCATGTTTGAAGCTGTGGTGGCAGGCTGGAGGCTGTGATGGCAAACTGGAGGCTGCGATGGCAGGGTGGAGGCTGTGGTGGCTGGTTAGAGGCTGTGGTGGCAGGTTAGAGCCTGTGGTGGCAGGTTGGAGGTTGTGACGGCAGATTGGAGACTGTGATGGCAGGTTAGAGACTGTTATGGCAGGGTGGAGGCTGTGGTGGCAGGATGGAGGCTGTGATGGCAGGTTGGATGTTGTAATGACAGGGTGGAGGCTGTGATGGCAAGTTAGAGGCTCTGATGGCAGGTTAGAGACTGTTATGGCAGGGTGGAGGCTGTGGTAGCAGGGTAGACGCTGTGATGGCAGGGTGGATGCTTTAATGGCAGGGTGGAGGCTGTGATGGCAGGGTGGAGGCTATGATGACAGGGTAGAGGCTATGATGGCAGGGTGGAGGCTATGATGGCAGGGTGGAGGCTATGATGGCAGGGTGGAGGCTATGATGGCAGGGTGGAGACTATGATGGCAGGATGGAGGCTATGATGGCAGGGTGGAGGCTATGATGGCAGGGTGGAGGCTATGATGGCAGGGTTGAGGCTATGATGGCAGGGTGGAGGCTATGATGGCAGGGTGGAGGCTATGATGGCAGGGTGGAGGCTATGATGGCAGGGTGGAGGCTGTGATGGCAGGGTGGAGGCTATGATTGCAGGGTGGAGGCTATGATGACAGGGTGGAGGCTATGATGGCAGGGTGGAGGCTGTGATGGCAGGGTGGAGGCTATGATGACAGGGTGGAGGCTATGATGGCAGGGTGGAGGCTATGATGGCAGGGTGGAGGCTATGATGGCAGGGTGGAGGCTATGATGGCAGGGTGGAGGCTATGATGGCAGGATGGAGGCTATGATGGCAGGGTGGAGGCTATGATGGCAGGGTGGAGGCTATAATGGCAGGGTGGAGGCTATGATGGCAGGGTGGAGGCTATGATGGCAGGGTGGAGGCTATGATGGCAGGGTGGAGGCTATGATGGCAGGGTGGAGGCTATGATGGCAGGGTGGAGGCTATGATGGCAGGGTGGAGGCTATGATGGCAGGGTGGAGGCTATGGTGACAGGGTGGAGGCTATGATGGCAGGGTGGAGGCTATGATGGCAGGGTGGAGGCTATGATGGCAGGGTGGAGGCTATGATGGCAGTGTGGAGGCTATGATGGCAGGGTGGAGGCTATGATGGCAGGGTGGAGGCTATGATGGCAGGGTGGAGGCTATGATGGCAGGGTGGAGGCTATGATGGCAGGGTGGAGGCTATGATGGCAGGGTGGAGGCTATGATGGCAGGGTGGAGGCTATGATGGCAGGGTGGAGGCTGTGATGGCAGGGTGGAGGCTATGATGGCAGGGTGGAGGCTATGATGGCAAAGTGGAGGCTATGATGGCAGGGTGGAGGCTATGATGGCAGGGTGGAGGCTCTGATGGCAGGGTGGAGGCTATGATGGCAGGGTGGAGGCTATGATGGCAGGGTGGAGGCTATGATGGCAGGGTGGAGGCAATGATGGCAGGGTGGAGGCTATGATGGCATATCGTAAGGGTTCTTGAATGGAGATATCACAGGTTGAAAGTAGACACACTTGTAGGATGGTAGATATATTGTCAGACTGAGATGGGAGATGGAGCCACAGTTACCTAGCCTGTTTACGCCTAGACGGTCTGCCGCTGAGTGAGGGCGGGACAAAGGGATCACTGCCCATGTGTATGCCCATGACGTCACTCCAAGCCAAAGGCCTACGAGGGATCTCGTGTCTAAAGCACATGGAGGATACTAATATGCTATGCTATATAATACAGGGAATACAGGGATCAGCAACTATGCTGACAGCTCGGTCATGTTACGTATGTCGTCCCGACATACACTACTATCTATAGGCTGAACAGGCAGGCGGATCTGGGCTGATTCTATACAATAACAAATTCATATATATCTTAGAACTAATGGATGGTATCATAATGGACATTACATAGAGGGTGTTAACATAATGCATTACAAACTATAAGAACAATTCATTATACAATATGGATGGAATTGATCGATCGATCTGTATTCATGCACTCTACGGATTCTGAGGAAGAATAAATATATACAAAGAAGTGTTTAACAGAAAGGCAGATTCGGTGCACACAAATCTAGACTGTTAATTCTCAGAATACGGAGGGAACGTGAACACGAAAATTTCTGACAAACTGATCAGCTAATAATAAACACACAGTTGACACTTTCATTCATCTCGGACATCTAATTATACAGACTATGTACATTTAAACCCAATTCTGCGAGGGTAAGGTTTACATATGCAGAATGGTTATCATCTCTGGGAGGATCGAATTCCTCTGCAATGGCCAACACATGCCTTGACTGAGAGAGATTTGAAGGAATATCTACAAAAGATACTTGCGGGTTTCTCATTACTTGTCGAGTACGCAAGGAGTAACGACATTCAGGTTGAGTATCTGACTGAGTATCTGAGATAGAGAGTACAGGATCAGGAGGATTGTCAGAATCTGTCACATTAGTCTGGGTAGCAATATCCTCAACATCGCATACTAATTTCATATGATCTAAATGCGATTCTTTGTATTTGCCAGTACTAATTTCTCTAACCTTATACTTATTTCCAGTGATATGTTCAACTACTCGATAAGGTCCGACAAACTTTTGATCAAGCTTTGGCATTGCAGACGTTTTGTTAAAGTTAATCAGCATAACTCTCGAACCTACTTTGATTTTAGATGGCTTTGCTCGAGTGTTTGCGACTCTTGTAAATTCTGCTGTTGATTTATGAAGTGTTTCACGGATTCTTCTAAAAACACTTTGAGCTAAGCTGGTACGAGTTGCTACGAAATCATCAGGGTTGTAATTAGGTTTCGGAGTAGAATATAACAACTCATAGGGTAAACGCTTGTCTACACCATACAATGCATAATGTGGAGTATCACCTATGGAAGCATTGTAAGCAGAATTTATGGCACACTGGACATCTGGTATAACTTCATCCCAAGTTTCACTATTGGGGTTGATAGTGGCTCTCAGAACATCAAGTACTTTCTTATTTGTTCTTTCGGCTAACCCATTGCTGGCAGGATGATGAGGAACAATGGTGGATTTAGAGATCTTGTATAAAGTACACAAATTTTCAAGAACCTCATTACAGAATTCACCTCCATTATCTGTTACTAAGGACTTTGGGGTGGTATGCCTGCAGATAATGCGTTCTTTAAACGCTTTAGCTACTGTCTCTGCAGTCTTATCTGCAATAGGAACTAGCTCACAATATCTGGTGAAATGGTCTACCATAACACACAGATGTTTGTTGCCTTGGAGGGAACATTTAAAATTAGTTAACAAATCAAGGGCAACTCTTTCCCACGGTTCGCTAGTGGTTGGGTACACTTGGATTGGGTTAGGACCATTGACATTTCCTTTATGCTGCATACAGACACTACATTTCTTAACATACTCGGAAATGTCAGTTGCCATACGTGGCCAAAAGTATTTCATTCTGGCTTGTTTCACCGAACGATCCATACCAGGGTGTGCAACACCTGGTGCATCATGAACTAGCTGTAGAGCTACGTTCACTAGTGACTGTGGAATTACTAACTGGTAAACTCTTCTGCTTGGAGTACCCAACTCGGCTGTTCGATACAGTAATTCCTGACTCATTACAAAGTCACTAATGGGTGCTGGTGGCTTTACAGTAAGAATGGGATCTTCCTGGAGAAGGAATCGAATCACACCAGACCACATGGGATCTATTCTTTGTGCAGTTTTGACATCCTCGACAGTAAATGGAGGATCTGCAGTAACTACACTAACGTGTCGCGATAAAGCATCTGCGACTACATTTGACTTGCCAGGTAAATGTTCAAAAGTGGGATTGAACTCTTGGATAGTCAAGGTCCATCTGGCTAACCTTCCAGTAGGCTGTTTGTTCTGGAATAAAGGTAACAGTTCTTCCTTACTGGAGGAATGAACAAACTCGGTGGAGTGGATGACTCCCCCCGGTTGAAAAAAATTAACGCTATAACACGCAATATGAGCAAGGGAGAACGAATCTACTATCTCAACTGCAAGCACAGGAGAAAAGAAATGAACATGGTGAACAATGCTGATATTCAATCTGAGTCGCACACAGTGACACGAGGTATCAGCTATAAAGAAACTACACTTACAAACGTTAACATGTGAAAGTTACTCGAGAAATAACTTCTTACAATGCACTGATTACTGTCAACTAGGATGGGATCACCATCTGAAACACAAGGAACAACAACAGACACTCTAGTGAGAACACTTGCTGTAACAGAGACGTCTTTCTGCAGACAGCATGTCACATCAACAAGAGATGGCATTACTAGTTGCAAGTAATCGTTTTCTGACAAGGCATCCCCTGTGGAGAAACTACTACTCGAACTAGCAGTCATTGCAGGGATAGGCTGTGCACTCAAGGCAGTCTGAGTGTCCCCGGACACTTGAGGCAACGGAACACTATCCTGCAAGTCTGAAGGTATAGGTGGAACACAGATGGGAGTGACAGAATTACTAGTGCCTGACCGCTCGGCTACGTTAATAAGTAATTCACGGATCTATAGGAACTTAATCTGAACTTCACATTTCGCAGCACTTTAACAAATCTCAGATACAAGCTGTGAGAACAAAGACATTGCTCAAGGGCTAGATATTGTCTTTCAGTCAGTAAGGGAATGTTGGTACTGTGGACTGATTCATATTGACTTTGACTGGAATGATACACTAAGTGAACGTTCAAAAGTGACTGGGACATCTTCTCAGTGAAAATACTGAAGGGCATAAGTCAAGAAAAATGGAGAGAATGACACAATAAGCTTAAATGGAAAAAAATGCTTAACTATTCTGCATAAGTAATTAAAAATTGACAAGTTACACAGTAAGCAAAGAACTCACACAAGAAAAAAAAAATATGCAACTTAACAAACACTGAAAATCAAGAGAACTTGTACTTTGCTCAAATCTAATTTGCTCAACTTTTACTTTAAATTGAATAAATGGCACAGTGAGTTGTCTTTACTTTCAATGCAACAAGGAAAATACACAATAAAATAATAAAATGGACTCAATAAACTTGTGCAAAAATTAAAACAAACACACAATTCACTGAAATAAAAATTAAAATGACAGACAGAATAAAATACTATGCACAGAACAGAGCATAAGAAACTGCACTGTAAGAAACTGTATTGCACAACACTGCATAAAATTTTCTGCAAGAAAAACTTTAATAGCAACACAATATTTGCACAAGAATTATTGCAAAATGAGTCTGTGTGCAATAATTAAAATTATAACACACAAGAAAAGAAATATATCAAGGAATGAACACTTTAACTCTTAACTGCACTTAAACAACAAGCAAAAGAACAATTTACTTTAGAAGGAGAACTTAAAAATTGCACTAAGAGTGAATTTGTTCAATAAAATATGAAAAATAATAGGTGCTAAAACACACAACAAAAAGAAATACAACACTTACAGTGATGCAGAGCACAAAACATCAACATAAACTCAGTACTAGAATTTTCTTGCAATGAAACTTGATGTTTTTAAAAAAATTTTGTAAACAGATTTCTTGCTGGAGCTTTAAAAATGGCACTATTGTCTGTGGAAATAAGACAAATTAAACACTGGCTGAATGGAAAAATATGAACACAAGAATGTTCAACACACAGGGAACAAACAAAAATACACAATTGCTAGGAAGAAAAAAAAATAACAGACAACACTGAGTTGTGATGCAGAATATGAGGTGAAAAATTTACCGAGTTAATTCACTGGAATTCTGAAGTTTAAACACAAGTTCTATACTGCTCATATGTTGCACACACAACAAAGGAAACACTAAGTACTTACTTCAAGTGTGTATAAAAAGAAACACAACACAACAGATATAAAATAATGCACGAAAATTAACACTGAATTAAGGAGATTAAAAGAAATTTATGCAATCGGTACATGATAAACACTGAGTCTGATCAAGAGTCACTGAATGTCACTAAGAGAAAAATTCACTGGGAACACAAAAGAAATGTCTCAACACTCGCAAATGTCTCTAAAAAAAAAATATTATAGCTGTAACACTTGAAAAAAATGAGATTGATGGATTGTTTATATCGTCTTGCTGCTGTCCTCTGCACAGATGATCGTAGAATTGCGCTTAAATCGGCGAGAGACAACACACAGGAGGCTTTTAAAGATGGCGCGCCACACTCTAGCTCTTGACCCCCTATGTGGTCCTTAAAATATGGTGCTACAACCCTTAGCAGAGCACCAAAACACTGATGAGGTAGGTGAGTTGTAATGGCCGACTGTAGTTGGGTTTGTGGGTAAAGGCTGAGCGAGGCGTCTGAGACCGGCAATGGTGCGACACACGTGATCGTGAGTGGCTGGGCTTATGGGTTGAACGTCGTAAGACTCACTGAGAAAACCCACACTGCCGCGAAGATAATTCTAAGCCGGCTGGCTTAGGAGAAACCCACGAAATACTACAACACCACAAGGATGACAAGGAGCACTCAGAATGCTTGGAACTAGAATCACAAGCGATGAAGGCTAGTCATGTGGCTTGCTTGAGTACTGGGGTAAGACACCTGGGTTAGTTGCTAGCTGGCTTATCTTAACCCTTCACACAGAATAGCTTGATAACTTCACACGATGAGCACAGCAGGGGGTGGAAGCTGGCTTGGCAGGCAAAATAATTGGATGGAGTAGGCTAGGCTGGACTGGACTCGGGTGTTCTGACTCCCCCACCACAGACTGGAAGCTGGCTTATTTTGCAAACTCGGGTCAACCCCTCGGGAGTAATGCAAAAAAGCAGGAAACACTAATACAAAGAGACTGACCAGTGAATAATGTAGAAGCTGGTAGAGTAGCTGGCTTGAGGTAGCTGGATGGGGTGAACCTCGGTAGGCCTACTGGTAACACGAAATGGCCGTCTTGTTGGTCGACAATTTTATCTCCAGAAATCGCTGTAATCGTCAGAATTACAGGCTCACCGCTGTCACCATTTATCGTAAGGGTTCTTGAATGGAGATATCACAGGTTGAAAGTAGACACACTTGTAGGATGGTAGATATATTGTCAGACTGAGATGGGAGATGGAGCCACAGTTACCTAGCCTGTTTACGCCTAGACGGTCTGCCGCTGAGTGAGGGCGGGACAAAGGGATCACTGCCCATGTGTATGCCCATGACGTCACTCCAAGCCAAAGGCCTACGAGGGATCTCGTGTCTAAAGCACATGGAGGATACTAATATGCTATGCTATATAATACAGGGAATACAGGGATCAGCAACTATGCTGACAGGCAGGGTGGAGGCTATGATGGCAGGGTGGAGGCTATGATGGCAGGGTGGAGGCTGTGGTGGCAGGGTGGAGGCTCCGGTGGCAGGGTGGAGGCTGTGGTCGCAGGGTGGAGGCTCCGGTGGCAGGTTAGAGGCTGTGATGGCAGGTTGGAGGCTGTGGTGGCAGGTTAGAGGCTGTGATGGCAGGTTGTAGGCAGTGCTGACAGGTTGTAGGCTGTGGTGGCAGGATTGAGGCTGTGATGACAGGTTGGAGGCTGTGATGGCAGGTTGGAGGCTTTGGTGGCAGGTTAGAGGCTGTGCTGGCAGGTTGGAGGCTGTGGTGGCAGGTTAGAGGCTGCGGTGGCAGGATAGAAGCTATGGTGGCAGATTGTAGGCTGTGCTGGCAGGTTAGAGGCTGTGCTGGCTGGTTAGAGGCTCTGATGACAGATTGGAGGCTGTGGTGGCAGGTTAGAGGCTGTGGTGGCAGTATAGAAGCTGCGGTGGCAGGTTAGAGGCTGTAGTGGCAGGTTAGAAGGTGTGATGGCAGGTTGAAAACTCTGATGACAGGTTGGAGGCTGTGATGGCAGGTTGGAGGCAATGGTCGCAGGTTGGAGGCTGTGATGGCAGGTTGGAGGCTGTCTTGGCAGGTTAGGGGCTGTGGTGGCAGGTTGGAGGCTGTGATGGCAGGTTGAAAGCTCTGATGACAGGTTGGAGGCTGTGGTGGCAGGTTGGAGGCTGTGGTGGCAGGTTGGAGGCTATGATGGCAGGTTGGAGGCTGATGTGGCAGGTTAGGGGCTGTGATGGCATGTTTGAAGCTGTGATGGCAGGCTGGAGGCTATGATGGCAGGGTGGAGGCTATGATGGGAGGGTGGAGGCTGTGATGGCTGGGTGGAGGCTGTGATGGCAGGGTAGAGGCTGTGATGGCAGGGTGGAGGTTATGATGGCAGGGTGGAGACTATGATGGCAGGGTAGAGACTATGATGGCAGGGTGGAGGCTGTGATGGCAGGTTAGAGGCTATGATGGTAGGGTAGAGACTATGATGGCAGGGTGGAGGCTATGATGGCAGGGTGGAGGCTATGATCGCAGGTTGGAGGCTATGATGGCAGGGTGGAGGCTGTGATGGCAGGATGGAGGCTATGATGGCAGGTTGGAGGCTATGATAGCAGGGTGGAGGTGTATGATGGCAGGGTGGAGGCTATGATGGCAGGGTGGAGGCTATGATGGCAGGGTGGAGGCTATGATGGCAGGGTGGAGGCTATGATGGCAGGGTGGAGGCTATGATGGCAGGGTGGAGGCTATGATGGCAGGGTGGAGGCTATGATGGCAGGGTGGAGGCTATGATGGCAGGGTGGAGGCTATGATGGCAGGGTGGAGGCTATGATGGCAGGGTGGAGGCTATGATGGCAGGGTGGAGGCTATGATGGCAGGGTGGAGGCTATGATGGCAGGGTGGAGGCTATGATGGCAGGGTGGAGGCTATGATGGCAGGGTGGAGGCTATGATGGCAGGGTGGAGGCTATGATGGCAGGGTGGAGGCTATGATGGCAGGGTGGAGGCTATGATGGCAGGGTGGAGGCTATGATGACAGGGTGGAGGCTATGATGGCAGGGTGGAGGCTATGATGGCAGGGTGGAGGCTATGATGGCAGGGTGGAGGCTATGATGGCAGGGTGGAGGCTATGATGGCAGGGTGGAGGCTATGATGGCAGGGTGGAGGCTATGATGGCAGGGTGGAGGCTATGATGGCAGGGTGGAGGCTATGATGGCAGGGTGGAGGCTATGATGGCAGGGTGGAGGCTATGATGGCAGGGTGGAGGCTATGATGGCAGGGTGGAGGCTATGATGGCAGGGTGGAGGCTATGATGGCAGGGTGGAGGCTATGATGGCAGGGTGGAGGCTGTGATGGCAGGGTGGAGGCTGTGATGGCAGGGTGGAGGCTGTGATGGCAGGGTGGAGGCTGTGATGGCAGGGTGGAGGCTATGATGGCAGGGTGGAGGCTATGATGGCAGGGTGGAGGCTGTGATGGCAGGGTGGAGGCTATGATGGCAGGGTGGAGGCTGTGATGGCAGGATGGAGGCTATGATGATGGCAGGGTGGAGGCTATGATGGCAGGGTGGAGGCTATGATGGCAGGGTGGAGGCTATGATGGCAGGGTGGAGGCTATGATGGCAGGGTGGAGGCTATGATGGCAGGGTGGAGGCTATGATGGCAGGGTGGAGGCTATGATGGCAGGGTGGAGGCTCTGATGGCAGGGTGGAGGCTATGATGGCAGGCATGGAGGCTATGATGGCAGGGTGGAGGCTATGCATGGAGGCTATGATGGCAGGTGGAGGCTATGATGGCAGGGTGGAGGCTATGATGGCAGGGTGGAGGCTATGATGGCAGGGTGGAGGCTATGATGGCAGGGTGGAGGCTATGATGGCAGGGTGGAGGCTATGATGGCAGGGTGGAGGCTATGATGGCAGGGTGGAGGCTATGATGGCAGGGTGGAGGCTATGATGGCAGGGTGGAGGCTATGATGGCAGGGTGGAGGCTATGATGGCAGGGTGGAGGCTATGATGGCAGGGTGGAGGCTATGGTGGCAGGGTGGAGGCTATGATGGCAGGGTGGAGGCTATGATGGCAGGGTGGAGGCTATGATGGCAGGGTGGAGGCTATGATGGCAGGGTGGAGGCCATGATATGATGGCAGGGTGGAGGCTATGATGGCAGGGTGGAGGCTATGATGGCAGGGTGGAGGCTATGATGGCAGGGTGGAGGCTATGATGGCAGGGTGGAGGCTATGATGGCAGGGTGGAGGCTATGATGGCAGGGTGGAGGCTATGATGGCAGGGTGGAGGCTATGATGGCAGGGTGGAGGCTATGATGGCAGGGTGGAGGCTATGATGGCAGGGTGGAGGCGAGGATGGCAGGGTGGAGGCTGGAGGTGATGGCAGGGTTGAGGCTGTGATGGCAGGGTGGAGGCTATGATGGCAGGGTGGAGGCTATGATGGCAGGGTGGAGGCTATGATGGCAGGGTGGAGGCTATGATGGCAGGGTGGAGGCTATGATGGCAGGGTGGAGGCTATGATGGCAGGGTGGAGGCTATGATGGCAGGGTGGAGGCTATGATGGCAGGGTGGAGGCTATGATGGCAGGGTGGAGGCTATGATGGCAGGGTGGAGGCTATGATGGCAGGGTGGAGGCTATGATGGCAGGGTGGAGGCTATGATGGCAGGGTGGAGGCTATGATGGCAGGGTGGAGGCTATGATGGCAGGGTGGAGGCTATGATGGCAGGGTGGAGGCTATGATGGCAGGGTGGAGGCTATGATGGCAGGGTGGAGGCTATGATGGCAGGGTGGAGGCTATGATGGCAGGGTGGAGGCTATGATGGCAGGGTGGAGGCTATGATGATGGCAGGGTGGAGGCTATGATGGCAGGGTGGAGGCTATGATGGCAGGGTGGAGGCTATGATGGCAGGGTGGAGGCTATGATGGCAGGGTGGAGGCTATGATGGCAGGGTGGAGGCTATGATGGCAGGGTGGAGGCTGGATGATGGCAGGGTGGAGGCTATGATGGCAGGGTGGAGGCTATGATGGCAGGGTGGAGGCTATGATGGCAGGGTGGAGGCTATGATGGCAGGGTGGAGGCTATGATGGCAGGGTGGAGGCTATGATGGCAGGGTGGAGGCTATGATGGCAGGGTGGAGGCTATGATGGCAGGGTGGAGGCTATGATGGCAGGGTGGAGGCTATGATGGCAGGGTGGAGGCTATGATGGCAGGGTGGAGGCAGGGTGGAGGCTATGATGGCAGGGTGGAGGCTATGATGGCAGGGTGGAGGCTATGATGGCAGGGTGGAGGGTGGAGGCTATGATGGCAGAGGCTATGAGGCTATGATGGCAGGGTGGAGGTGGAGGCTATGATGGCAGGGTCGAGGCTATGATGGCAGGGTGGAGGCTGTGATGGCAGGGTGGAGGCTGTGATGGCAGGGTGGAGGCTGTGATGGCAGGGTGGAGGCTATGATGGCAGGGTGGAGGCTATGATGGCAGGGTGGAGGCTATGATGGCAGGGTGGAGGCTATGATGGCAGGGTGGAGGCTATGATGGCAGGGTGGAGGCTATGATGGCAGGGTGGAGGCTATGATGGCAGGGTGGAGGCTATGATGGCAGGGTGGAGGCTATGATGGCAGGGTGGAGGCAGGGTGGTGGCTATGATGGCAGGGTGGAGGCTATGATGGCAGGGTGGAGGCTGCTATGATGGCAGGGTGGAGGCTATGATGGCAGGGTGGAGGCTATGATGGCAGGGTGGAGGCTATGATGGCAGGGTGGAGGCTATGATGGCAGGGTGGAGGCTATGAGGGTGGAGGCTATGATGGCAGGGTGGAGGCTATGGGTGGAGGCTATGATGGCAGGGTGGAGGCTATGATGGCAGGGTGGAGGCTATGATGGCAGGGTGGAGGCTATGATGGCAGGGTGGAGGCTATGATGGCAGGGTGGAGGCTGTGATGGCAGGGTGGAGGCTATGATGGCAGGGTGGAGGCTATGATGGCAGGGTGGAGGCTGTGATGGCAGGGTGGAGGCTATGATGGCAGGGTGGAGGCTATGATGGCAGGGTGGAGGCTGTGATGGCAGGGTGGAGGCTATGATGGCAGGGTGGAGGCTATGATGGCAGGGTGGAGGCTATGATGGCAGGGTGAAGGCTATGATGGCAGGGTGGAGGCTGTGATGGCAGGGTGGAGGCTATGATGGCAGGGTGGAGGCTATGATGGCAGGGTGGAGGCTATGATGGCAGGGTGGAGGCTATGATGGCAGGGTGGAGGCTATGATGGCAGGGTGGAGGCTATGATGGCAGGGTGGAGGCTATGATGGCAGGGTGGAGGCTGTGATGGCAGGGTGGAGGCTATGATGGCAGGGTGGAGGCTATGATGGCAGGGTGGAGGCTATGATGGCAGGGTGGAGGCTATGATGGCAGGGTGGAGGCTGTGATGGCAGGGTGGAGGCTGTGAAATAATTAAATATTTTCCTAAACAATGGTATTTTTTATCAGATAAATGTCGTAATTTTAAAATTGATCATTAATGATAAACGAAGACTAGGAACATTGTTCTGGGTTGATATACAGTAGTTGTACAACACGGGATACAGTACTTCTTGCTTAACATTACAAATATTCGTTTTTGTTATATCTGTGTCTAGAGTCATCTAGAACAACTCTTCTTAACGACTCACTACATCGTACTAACAAGTGTACGCACTGACCCGGAGTTTTACTGCTCACCCGCCGTGGGTTGAAAACCAACCCGTTCCGTGGTTCTGAACCTATTTTGGTTGGCGCTCACTCTCACAGTTGGTCATCATCTCCTGGACCCTTCCTTCCTTCATATACAATTTTAAATGTAAATTTAAAAAAAAAAAGTCTTCTTCATTTAAATAGGAAAATTGAAAGACTGTTTTTCATTGTTAATTTAATTATTTTTAAATCTTCAAAAGAGTCTATGCATGGAGAAAATAGCTCCCCCCCCCCTCCATCTCCATTAAAATCCGCTGTAATGGAGGATGGCGGAGGATCAATAATATCTGGAGAGAATACCATAAACTGCTGAAGAGTTGTTAGGTGTTAAGTAGTGTCCACAACACCCACTGTTTCCAGTTACCACACTTCACTCTGTAACTACATCGGTAGTTACCACACTTCACTCTGTAACTACATGGGTAGTTACCACACTTCACTCTGTAACTACATGGGTAGTTACCACACTTCACTCTGTAACTACATGGGTAGTTACCACACTTCACTCTGTAACTACATGGGTAGTTACCACACTTCACTCTGTAACTACATTGGTAGTTACCACACTTCACTCTGTAACTACATTGGTAGTTACCACACTTCACTCTGTAACTACATGGGTAGTTACCACACTTCACTCTGTAACTACATTGGTAGTTACCACACTTCACTCTGTAACTACATTGGTAGTTACCACACTTCACTCTGTAACTACATGGGTAGTCACACACGACACTTCACTCTGTAACTACATGGGTAGTCACACACGAGACAACTACATGGGTAGTCACACACGAGACAACTACATGGGTAGTCACACACGAGACAACTACATGGGTAGTCACACACGAGACAACTACATGGGTAGTCACACACGAGACAACTACATGGGTAGTCACACACGAGACAACTACATGGGTAGTCACACACGAGACAACTACATGGGTAGTCACACACGAGACAACTACATGGGTAGTCACACACGAGACAACTACATGGGTAGTCACACACGAGACAACTACATGGGTAGTCACACACGAGACAACTACATGGGTAGTCACACACGAGACAACTACATGGGTAGTCACACACGAGACAACTACATGGGTAGTCACACACGAGACAACTACATGGGTAGTCACACACGACAACATAAGAACAAAAACAACTGTGAGAATTAGCATAGTTAAGCAAAATTTCTACTAGCCTAAGTCTGGGATAAATATAGTGAGACATGGGACGCCGGGACCACTGATGGGACGCTCGGACCACTGATGGGACGCTCGGACCACTGATGGGACGCTCGGACCAGTGACGCTCGGACTAGTGACGCTCGGACTAGTGACGCTCGGACTAGTGACGCTTGGACCAGTGACACACTAGAAAACACATGCACTCCCACACACACTCACACCAGTACACTGACACACTAGAAAACACATGCACTCCCACACACACTCACACCAGTACACTGACACACTAGAAAACACATGCACTCCCACACACACTCACACCAGTACACAGACACACTAGCAAACACATGCACTCCCACACACACTCACACCAGTACACTGACACACTAGAAAACACATGCACTCCCACACACACTCACACCAGTACACAGACACACTAGAAAACACATGCACTCCCACACACACTCACACCAGTACACAGACACACTAGAAAACACATGCACTCCCACACACACTCACACCAGTACACAGACACACTAGAAAACACATGCACTCCCACACACACTCACACCAGTACACAGACACACTAGAAAACACATGCACTCCCACACACACTCACACCAGTACACTGACACACTAGAAAACACATGCACTCCCACACACACTCACACCAGTACACAGACACACTAGAAAACACATGCACTCCCACACACACTCACACCAGTACACAGACACACTAGAAAACACAAGCACTCCCACACACACTCACACCAGTACACAGACACACTAGAAAACACATGCACTCCCACACACACTCACACCAGTACACTGACACACTAGCAAACACATGCACTCCCACACACACTCACACCAGTACACAGACACACTAGAAAACACATGCACTCCCACACACACTCACACCAGTACACTGACACACTAGAAAACACATGCACTCCCACACACACTCACACCAGTACACAGACACACTAGAAAACACATGCACTCCCACACACACTCACACCAGTACACAGACACACTAGCAAACACATGCACTCCCACAAACACTCACACCAGTACACAGACACACTAGAAAACACATGCAGTCCCACACACACTCACACCAGTACACTGACACACTAGAAAACACATGCACTCCCACACACACTCACACCAGTACACTGACACACTAGCAAACACATGCACTCCCACACACACTCACACCAGTACACAGACACACTAGCAAACACATGCACTCCCACACACACTCACACCAGTACACAGACACACTAGCAAACACATGCACTCCCACACACACTCACACCAGTACACAGACACACTAGCAAACACACGCACTCCCACACACACTCACACCAGTACACAGACACACTAGCAAACACATGCACTCCCACACACACTCACACCAGTACACAGACACACTAGCAAACACATGCACTCCCACACACACTCACACCAGTACACAGACACACTAGAAAACACATGCACTCCCACACACACTCACACCAGTACACTGACACACTAGAAAACACATGCACTCCCACACACACTCACACCAGTACACAGACACACTAGCAAACACATGCACTCCCACACACACTCACACCAGTACACAGACACACTAGAAAACACATGCACTCCCACACACACTCACACCAGTACACAGACACACTAGCAAACACATGCACTCGCACACACACTCACACCAGTACACAGACACACTAGCAAACACATGCACTCCCACACACACTCACACCAGTACACAGACACACTAGAAAACACATGCACTCCCACACACACTCACACCAGTACACAGACACACTAGAAAACACATGCACTCCCACACACACTCACACCAGTACACAGACACACTAGCAAACATGCACTCCCACACACACTCACACCAGTACACAGACACACTAGCAAACACATGCACTCCCACACACACTCACACCAGTACACAGACACACTAGAAAACACATGCACGCCCACACACACTCACACCAGTACACAGACACACTAGCAAACATGCACTCCCACACACACTCACACCAGTACACAGACACACTAGAAAACACATGCACTCCCACACACACTCACACCAGTACACTGACACACTAGAAAACACATGCACTCCCACACACACTCACACCAGTACACAGACACACTAGCAAGCACATGCACTCCCACACACACTCACACCAGTACACAGACACACTAGCAAACATGCACTCCCACACACACTCACACCAGTACACAGACACACTAGAAAACACATGCACTCCCACACACACTCACACCAGTACACAGACACACTAGAAAACACATGCACTCCCACACACACTCACACCAGTACACAGACACACTAGCAAACATGCACTCCCACACACACTCAAACCAGTACACAGACACACTAGAAAACACATGCACTCCCACACACACTCACACCAGTACACTGACACACTAGAAAACACATGCACTCCCACACACACTCACACCAGTACACTGACACACTAGAAAACACATGCACTCCCACACACACTCACACCAGTACACTGACACACTAGAAAACACATGCACTCCCACACACACTCACACCAGTACACAGACACACTAGAAAACACATGCACTCCCACACACACTCACACCAGTACACAGACACACTAGAAAACACATGCACTCCCACACACACTCACACCAGTACACAGACACACTAGAAAACACATGCACTCCCACACACACTCACACCAGTACACAGACACACTAGAAAACACATGCACTCCCACACACACTCACACCAGTACACTGACACACTAGAAAACACATGCACTCCCACACACACTCACACCAGTACACAGACACACTAGAAAACACATGCACTCCCACACACACTCACACCAGTACACAGACACACTAGAAAACACAAGCACTCCCACACACACTCACACCAGTACACAGACACACTAGAAAACACATGCACTCCCACACACACTCACACCAGTACACTGACACACTAGCAAACACATGCACTCCCACACACACTCACACCAGTACACAGACACACTAGAAAACACATGCACTCCCACACACACTCACACCAGTACACTGACACACTAGAAAACACATGCACTCCCACACACACTCACACCAGTACACAGACACACTAGAAAACACATGCACTCCCACACACACTCACACCAGTACACAGACACACTAGCAAACACATGCACTCCCACAAACACTCACACCAGTACACAGACACACTAGAAAACACATGCAGTCCCACACACACTCACACCAGTACACTGACACACTAGAAAACACATGCACTCCCACACACACTCACACCAGTACACTGACACACTAGCAAACACATGCACTCCCACACACACTCACACCAGTACACAGACACACTAGCAAACACATGCACTCCCACACACACTCACACCAGTACACAGACACACTAGCAAACACATGCACTCCCACACACACTCACACCAGTACACAGACACACTAGCAAACACACGCACTCCCACACACACTCACACCAGTACACAGACACACTAGCAAACACATGCACTCCCACACACACTCACACCAGTACACAGACACACTAGCAAACACATGCACTCCCACACACACTCACACCAGTACACAGACACACTAGAAAACACATGCACTCCCACACACACTCACACCAGTACACTGACACACTAGAAAACACATGCACTCCCACACACACTCACACCAGTACACAGACACACTAGCAAACACATGCACTCCCACACACACTCACACCAGTACACAGACACACTAGAAAACACATGCACTCCCACACACACTCACACCAGTACACAGACACACTAGCAAACACATGCACTCGCACACACACTCACACCAGTACACAGACACACTAGCAAACACATGCACTCCCACACACACTCACACCAGTACACAGACACACTAGAAAACACATGCACTCCCACACACACTCACACCAGTACACAGACACACTAGAAAACACATGCACTCCCACACACACTCACACCAGTACACAGACACACTAGCAAACATGCACTCCCACACACACTCACACCAGTACACAGACACACTAGCAAACACATGCACTCCCACACACACTCACACCAGTACACAGACACACTAGAAAACACATGCACGCCCACACACACTCACACCAGTACACAGACACACTAGCAAACATGCACTCCCACACACACTCACACCAGTACACAGACACACTAGAAAACACATGCACTCCCACACACACTCACACCAGTACACTGACACACTAGAAAACACATGCACTCCCACACACACTCACACCAGTACACAGACACACTAGCAAGCACATGCACTCCCACACACACTCACACCAGTACACAGACACACTAGCAAACATGCACTCCCACACACACTCACACCAGTACACAGACACACTAGAAAACACATGCACTCCCACACACACTCACACCAGTACACAGACACACTAGAAAACACATGCACTCCCACACACACTCACACCAGTACACAGACACACTAGCAAACATGCACTCCCACACACACTCAAACCAGTACACAGACACACTAGAAAACACATGCACTCCCACACACACTCACACCAGTACACTGACACACTAGAAAACACATGCACTCCCACACACACTCACACCAGTACACTGACACACTAGAAAACACATGCACTCCCACACACACTCACACCAGTACACTGACACACTAGAAAACACATGCACTCCCACACACACTCACACCAGTACACAGACAAACTAGAAAACACATGCACTCCCACACACACTCACACCAGTACACTGACACACTAGAAAACACATGCACTCCCACACACACTCACACGAGTACACTGACACACTAGAAAACACATGCACTCCCACACACACTCACACCAGTACACAGACACACTAGAAAACACATGCACTCCCACACACACTCACACCAGTACACTGACACACTAGAAAACACATGCACTCCCACACACACTCACACCAGTACACTGACACACTAGAAAACACATGCACTCCCACACACACTCACACCAGTACACAGACACACTAGAAAACACATGCACTCCCACACACACTCACACCAGTACACAGACACACTAGCAAACACATGCACTCCCACACACACTCACACCAGTACACAGACACACTAGAAAACACATGCACTCCCACACACACTCACACCAGTACACAGACACACTAGAAAACACATGCACTCCCACACACACTCACACCAGTACACAGACACACTAGAAAACACATGCACTCCCACACACACTCACACCAGTACACAGACACACTAGCAAACACATGCACTCCCACACACACTCACACCAGTACACAGACACACTAGCAAACACATGCACTCCCACACACACTCACACCAGTACACAGACACACTAGCAAACACATGCACTCCCACACACACTCACACCAGTACACAGACACACTAGCAAACACATGCACTCCCACACACACACCAGTACACAGACACACTAGAAAACACATGCACTCCCACACACACTCACACAAGTACACAGACACACTAGCAAACACATGCACTCCCACACACACTCACACCAGTACACAGACATACTAGAAAACACATGCACTCCCACACACACTCACACCAGTACACAGACACACTAGGAAACACATGCACTCCCACACACACTCACACCAGTACACAGACACACTAGCAAACACATGCACTCCCACACACACTCACACCAGTACACAGACACACTAGCAAACACATGCACTCCCACACACACTCACACCAGTACACAGACACACTAGCAAACACATGCACTCCCACACACACTCACACCAGTACACAGACACACTAGCAAACACATGCACTCCCACACACACTCACACCAGTACACAGACACACTAGCAAACACATGCACTCCCACACACACTCACACCAGTACACAGACACACTAGAAAACACATGCACTCCCACACACACTCACACCAGTACACAGACACACTAGAAAACACATGCACTCCCACACACACTCACACCAGTACACAGACACACTAGAAAACACATGCACTCCCACACACACTCACACCAGTACACAGACACACTAGAAAACACATGCACTCCCACACACACTCACACCAGTACACAGACACTCAGACGCGCGCGCGCACGTGCTGGCAGACAAGTATCACCTAATTATAATAATATAATAATTACCTTTATTTCTACAAGTACATGTACATCGTATACAGCCGTAGCTGACATCACTGACATACTACTACACAGAAAGCCCCTTGTTATGCAGAGCATTTCAGGCAAATTAAGTCAATTTTGTCCCCAGGATGCGACCCACACCAGTCGACTAACATCCAGGTACCTCTTTTATCGGTAGGCGAACAAGGACAGTTGGTGTCTTAAGAAAACCAGCTGTAATGTTTCCACCCGTGCCGAGGATCGAGTGTTTTGGGCCTCTTCTAGGAGCTTGTCAGTGGTCATTGTTCGTGACACGTCCAAAATTTTATAAATGTGGGTTTGGTAGGGAGAGAGTGAGGGGCAGGCGGGCCTAGTGCCTCAGGCACCTGGGCCTACCACAAGTGGATCACACAGTTAATATCAACAAGAGAAGGTGTCACCACAAAAGAGTAAAGTGTGAATATCCAGACAGATGGTCTTAATGAGTGATAATGTTGTTTAGCGAATGATCAGGAAAGGCAAAAAAAAAAAAAAAAATAGATTGTCATCATCATCAGCTTTGTGATGCTGGTAGAAGTGGGTTGTAAATTTACTTAATATGGGCTGGTGAACACACAATAAGTAAAAAAGTATCATAATATTGATGGTCTTGGTACAGTGACAAGACTGGAAGGTGATAAGAGTAAACAATATAGTGTCCCTTGGCCTAGTAGGCAACTCTCTCGCCTCATAACACTGAGTGTCTGTGGTTCAGTCCCCGGCCGGGTGGAAACATTGAGCGTGTTTCCTTACACCCGCTGTCCCCGTTCACCTAGCAGTAAGTAGGTGCCTGGGAGTTAGTCGATTGGTGTGGGTCGCATCCTAGAGGACAAGATTGAAGGAAAATAATGGAAATAGGTCAGACAGTTCTCGACGACGCACTGACTTTCTTGCGTTATCTTGGGTAGCTAACCCTCCGGGATAAAAAATCCGGACAAAATCTTATCCGCTGTGTACGGTAAATATCAGGCGTCACAGTAGCTTGCACCATTGACTGCCAGACACGATACTCACCAGTATGTAGGAGCAATTTGACCTTATATATGAGCACCTGGGAATAAGTAGGAGAAGTTCTGACTGAAAGAAATTAGTGCATAATTAAAGTAAATTCTAAATTACAGGGGCAGTTAGTGCGTGTATCTATCAGAATGTAATATAATACTAATGTTGCTATTAGTTAGGAAGAGTAGTGAGAGAGAGGCTGTTACAGCCATGAAAGAGAGTGATGAACGCGGGAGCGCCCTCGTAAAGCATAACCTATAAACTGTGACCACTCTCACGTATACACACACGTGCACATGCATTCAATCTCGTACTCATATACACACATATATACATTGCGTTTTCTAGGACTGTAAGAAGGCGTTTGACACAGTTCCACACAAGAGATTACTGCAAAAGCTGGAGGACCAGGCAGGGATAACGTGGTGAGGTGTCAGAGTGGGCGCCTGTAACGAGTGGGATGCCACAGGGATCAGTTCTTGGACCGGTACTGTTTCTTGTATTTGTGAACGACGTGGAGGAAGGAATAAACTTCGAAGTGTCCCTGTTTGCAGATGATGTGAAGTTGATGAGAATTCAATCGAACGATGACTAAGCAGAACTACAGAGGGATCTGGACAGGCTGCAGGACTGGTCCTGCAACGGCTCCTGAAGTTCAACCCCACCAAGTGCAAAGTCATGAAGATTGGGGAAGGGCACAGACGACCACAGACGGAGTACAGTCTAGGGGGACAAAGACTACAAACCTCACACAAGGGAAAGGATCTTGGGGTGAGTATAACACAGGACACATCTCCTGAGGCGCACATCAACCGAATAACTGCGGCAGCATATGGGCGATTGGCAAACCTGAGAACAACATTCCGACATCTTAATAAGGAGTCATTCAGGACCCTTTACACTGTGTGCATTAGGCCTATACTGGAGTATTCTGCGCCAATTTGGCACCCTCACCTAGCCAAGCATGTAAGGAAACTAGAGGAAGTGCAAAGGTTTGCAACAAGACTAGTCCCGGAGCTAATGGGTATGTCCTACGACGAGAAGTTAAGGGAAATCAACCTGACGACACTGGAAGACAGGAGAGGTAGGGGTGACATGATAACGACATATAAAATACTGAGAGGAATAGACAAGGTAGAAAAACACAGGGTGTTCCAGAGATGGGACACAGGATCAAGGGGTCACAGTTCGAAGTTGAAGACTCAGATGAATCACAGGGATGTCAGGAAATATTTCTTCGGTCACAGAGTTGTCAGAAAGTGGAATAGTCTGGGAATGATGTAGTGGAGGCAGGATCTATACATAGTTTTAAGGAGAGGTATGATAGAGTTCATGGAGCGGGTAGAATGACTGAGTAGCGGCCAGTGAAGAGGCGGGGCCAGGAGCTGAGACTCCACCCCTGCAACCACAACTAGGTGAGTACAAATACATGCACATATGCATGCTAACACACACACACACACACACACACACACAGACACACAGACACAGACACACACACACACACACACACACACACAGGGAAATCGGCCTGACGACACTGGAGGACAGGAGGGTCAGGGGAGACATGATAACGACATATAAAATACTGCATGGAATAGACAAGGTGGACAAGGACAGGATGTTCCAGGGAGGGGACACAGAAACAAGAGGCCACAATTGGAAGTTGAAGACACAAATGAGTCAGAGAGATAGTAGGAAGTATTTCTTCAGTCATAGAGTTGTAAGGCAGTGGAATTGCCTAGAAAATGACGTAGTGGAGGCAGGAACCATACACAGTTTTAAGACGAGGTTTGATAAAGCTCATGGAGCGGGGAGAGAGAGGGTCTAGTAGCAACCGGTGAAGAGGCGGGGCCAGGAGCTAGGACTCGACCCCTGCAACCACAAATAGGTGAGTACACACACACACACACACCCCTACACACACCTACATACACACAACAGGCCTAGTGTCTAATCGACATGTGCCTAGGACAAAATGGTAACTAACACACACACACACACACAGACAGACAGACAGACACACACACACACACACACACACACACACACACACTCACACACACACACACACACACACACCACAGGCCTAGTGTCTAATCGACATGTGCCTAGGACAAAATGGTAACTAACACAGTAACAAGGGGACACAGTTGGAAGCTGAAGACACAGATAAATCACAGGGATGTTAAGAAGTATTTCTTCAGCCACAGAGTAGTCAGTAAGTGGAATAGTTTGGGAAGCGATGTAGTGGAGGCAGGATCCATACATAGCTTTAAGCAGAGGTATGACAAAGCTCACGGCTCAGGGAGAGTGACCTAGTAGCGATCAGTGAAGAGGCGGGGCCAGGAGCTCGGACTCGACCCCCGCAACCTCAACTAGGTGAGTACACACAAACACACACACACACACACACACACACACACACACACACACACACACACACACACACACACACACACACACACACACACACAAACACACAGAGTAGTCAGGAAGTGGAATAGTTTGGGAAGCGATGTAGTGGAGGCAGGATCCATACATAGCTTTAAGCAGAGGTACGATAAAGCTCATGGTTCAGAGAGAGTGACCTAGTAGCGACCAGTGAAGAGGCGGGGCCAGGAGCTTGGACTCGACCCCTGCAACCTCAACTAGGTGAGTACAACTAGGTGAGTACACAGGGTCAGGAGCTAGGACTCGACCCCTGCAACCTCAACTTGGTGACTACACACACACATCACATATGAAAGGCCCCTCGGAGCAAGTGATCACGTGGTCCTGAACTTCGAATTCATAGCAGATTTATAATTGGAGAGGAAAGCAGGAAGAGTAAGATGGGCGAAGCCAAACAACAAAACATAGGACTACACAGGTATTAGGAATTTTATGTATGATGTTCAGTGAGAAAGAAAACTGGTGAGAAAATCAGTAAATGAAATGATGGAATACGTGACATAATACAAGGAGGCAGAGGAGAGGTTTGTATCCAAGGGTAAAAGAAGTAATAGGAAGGCCAGAACGAGCAATTGGTTCACCCGAAGGTCCCCTCAAGGAAGGTTCCTTGATGTTGGTGAGGGGCTCTTGATTTAGGGAATTGGATCTGTGCTCCAGTTCCCCGAATTAAGCCTGAATTCCTTCCACATCCCCCCCCCAGGCGCTGTATAATCCTCCGGGTTTAGCGCTTCCCCCTTGATTATAATAATAATAATAATCACCCGAAGGTGTAGAGGCCAAAACTAAGTGTGCTAGAGAATAGAAAAAGTATAGAACATAAAGAACCCATGAAAATAAGGAGATTAGTCGAAGAGCCAGAAACGAATATGCACAGATAAGGAGGAAGGCCCAGCGGCAGTATGAAAATGACATAGCATCGAAAGCCAAGTTTGACCCAAAGCTGTTGTATAGCCACATCAGGAGGAAAACAACAGTCATGGACCAGGTAATCAGGGTGAGGAAGGAAGGAGGAGAGATCAAAAGAAATGACCGAGAAGTATGTGAAGAGCTCAACATGAGATTTAATGAAGTATTTTCAGTGGAGGCAGAAAGGACTCCAGAAATCCAGAATGGCGAAGTACACCAACCAGTGCTGGGTACAGTACATACATCTGACGAAGAGGTGAAGAGGCTGCTAAGTGAACAAGATACCTCAAAGGCAGAGGGACAGGACATCTTTCCGTGGGTGCTGGAAGAGAGCTGAGGAGTTCTGTGTGCCACTAACAACAATCTTCAACAAATCTATCGAAACAGGACGACTACCCGAGGTGTAGAAGACAGCAAATGTCCAGATTTTTAAGAAAGGAGACAAACATACAGCATTAAATTACAGATGTTTACGAAAGGTTAACTGTCACGTTGTTGCAGGCGGGGTTCAATGATAAGGCTTCAGAAGCTTCTTTCTTTATTTGGGATATCTGGGTACACAGACAGTGTGTTTGTACCCTAGCCCCGGAGGGGCCATGCCCGTGAGGGAGAGAGGAGTAGGCCTTGTTGATTGTGTGAAGGATTGGCGCCGAGTGAGAGAGAGGCAGGGTGATGCCGTTACAAGTGGCATGAGAGGCCTACAGGTGCAGCACGAGCATGGCGCGAAATGTGAACTCAGCTGGCAGAGAGCATAGGCTGTCTATGCAGACAGTACAGGCTGTCTACACAGACATGTGCAGTATGCAAGGTCATAGAGAAGATTATCAGAAGAGTGGTGGAGTACCTAGATAGGAATAAACTTATACACGACAACCAGCACTGTTTTAGGAAAAGGAAATCCTGTGTCACAAACTTACTGGAGTTTTACGACAAGGTGACAGAAGTAAGACAAGATTGGGGGGGGGGGGGGATTGCATTTTCTTGGACTGTAAGAAGGCTTTCGACACAGTTCCACACAAGAGATTAGTGCAAAAGCTTGAGGACCAGGTAGGTATAACAGGAAGGGTACTGCAATGGCTGAGTGATTACCTGACAGGAAGACAACAACGAGTCATGGTACGTAACGAGTTGTCAGAGTTGGCGCCTGTGACGAATGGAGTTCAACAGTGGCAAGTCCTAGGACCGGTGCTGTTTCTGGTATATGTAAATGACATGACGGATGGGATATATTCAGAAGTGTCCCTGTTTGCAGACGATGTGAAGCTAATGAGGAGAATTCAATAGGATGAGGATCATGCAGGATTACAAAAGGATATGGACAGGCTGCAAGCGTGGTCCAGGAACTGTCTCATCAAGTACAAAGTAATGAAGACTTGGGGAAGGGCAAAGAAAACCGCGGACAGATTACAGGCTAGGCAGTCAAAGACTGTAAACCTCACTCAAGGAAAATGACCTTGAGGTGAGTGTAATATCGAGCGCATCTGAGGTGCACATCAACCAAATAACTGCTGCAGCATATGACAGCCTGGCAAACCTAAGAACAGCGTCTCAACACCTGAATAAGGAATCGTTCAAGACTCTGTATAGCATGTACATCAGGCCTATATTGGAGTATACAGCACCAGTTTGGAACCCACAACCGGTCAAGCACATCAGGAAATTTGGAGAAAGTCCAAAGGTTTGAAACCAGACTAGTCCCTGAGCTAAGGGGCATGTCCTACGAGAAGAGGTCTAAGGAAATCGACCTGACAGCACTGGAGGACAGGAAGGGTAGTGGGGACATGATGACGTCATATAAAACACTGAGAGAAATTGACAAGGTGGATAGGTACAGGATGTTTCAGAGATGGGACACAACAAGGGGTCATAACTGAAAGTTGCAGACACAGATGAGTCACAAGGATGTTAGGAAGTATTTCTTCAATCATAGAGTTGTCAGGGAGTGGAACGTTCTGGAGAGCGATGTAGAAGAGGCATGATCCACACATAGTTTTAAGAAGAGGTATGATAAAGCTCGTGGAGAAGGGAGAGAGTGGACCAAGTATCTACCAGTGAAGAGACGATGCCAAGAGCTATGACTTGACCCCTGCAACCACAATTAGATGATTACAATTAGGTGAGTACACACACACACGCACACACACACAACACATATACACGCACACACAACAGATATACACGCACACACACACACACACACACACACACACACACACACACACACACACACACACACACACACACACACACACACACACACACAAAACACAAACACACACACACACACACACACACACACACACACACACACACACACACACACACAGTGCACACAATCGAGGAAGAAGTGAAGAGGCTTCTGAGTGAGCTAGATACCTCAAAGGCAATGGGGCCAGATAACATCTCCCCATGGGTATTGAGAGAGGGAGCAGAGGCGCTATGTGTACCCCTAACAGCAATATTCAATACATCTATCGAAACAGGGAGATTACCTAAGGCATGGAAGACAGCAAATGTAGTCCCAATCTTTAAAAAAGGAGACAGACATGAAGCATTAAACTACAGACCAGTGTCACTGACATGTATAGTATGCAAAATCATGGAGAAGATTATCAGGAGAAGAGTGGTGGAACACCTAGAAAGGAACGATCTCATCAACAGCAGCCAACATGGTTTCAGGGACGGGAAATCCTGTGTCACAAACCTACTGGAGTTCTATGACATGGTGACAGCAGTAAGACAAGAGAGAGAGGGGTGGGTGGATTGCATTTTCTTGGACTGCAAGAAGGCGTTTGACACAGTTCCACACAAGAGATTGGTGCAAAAACTGGAGGACCAAGCAGGGATAACAGGGAAGGCACTACAATGGATCAGGGTATACTTGTCAGGAAGACAGCAGCGAGTCATGGTACGTGGCGAGGTGTCAGAGTGGGCACCTGTGACCAGCGGGGTCCCACAGGGGTCAGTCCTAGGACCAGTGCTGTTTCTGGTATTTGTGAACGACATGACGGAAGGAATAGACTCTGAGGTGTCCCTGTTTGCAGATGACGTAAAGTTGATGAGAAGAATTCACTCGATCGAAGACCAGGCAGAACTACATCTGGACAGGCTGCAGACCTGGTCCAGCAATTGGCTCCTGGAGTTCAAACCAAGTGCAAAGTCATGAAGATTGGGGAAGGGCAAAGAAGACCGCAGACGGAGTACAGTCTAGGGGGCCAGAGACTACAAACCTCATATCAACACACATACTACACACACACACACACACACACACACACATATTGGAGTATGCGGCACACACACACACACGTAAAGAAACTAGAGAAAGTGCAAAAGTTTGCTACAAGACTAGTCCCAGAGCTAAGAGGTATGTCCTACCTGGAGAGGTTAATGGAAATCAACCTGACGACACTGGAGGACAGGAGAGATAGGGGGGACATGATAACGACATACAAAATACTGAGAGGAATTGACAAGGTGAACACACGCACACACACACACACACACATTTGCTCATACATTCACAAACACACACTAATCTCCGTAGAACTATGAGAGTGTCCATACACAAGAATGGTAGGGACTGAAGGTTCATCACCAGTAAGCTGCTTTCCACGTATTAGGCGTACGGGTGAAGTCTTGTGGGCCTGTGGACCTGTTCGTAAACGAGCCAGAAAAATACTTAACTATCAGTGTAGGGAGAGAGCAAAGTCCAGCAGAGAATAACTTTAGTCCATGTATTCCATCATGGACAAAGAAAACAAAGAAACTGCAAGCAAGAGACGTGGTGTTCAGAACCGTCTTAGACCAGAATGGAAGGAAGCCTACCTATTTTGCTCCACTAGTAGAAGACATCGCTTTATAGAATTAGAGGGCTTTCTCGTGATTGGCAGATAAGCCAGCTGTTAGCATATCAGTGGAGCCCCGACTGCTCTTCGCTTAACTGCTGGTTCACTGGATGGGAGGGAATGCCTATATGGGCGTGTGACAAGTCGAACTGAAACATACTCGCATGCCACACCCTCACTCCAATAAGGCTCTAATAGCCAGCACTAGGCATCCGTCAGTGGGTAGTGTGCCATATGGCACTAAACATATTAACAGGACTGCCGTTCCCCTCAACCATCCAACCCAGCATGCAGTGCTCAACACAAAGAGAGACTTTAATATCAAGCACAAACCCTAGAGTAAGGCTACCATAGGTCCAAAATAATTGCAAACAGGAGCAATGTGACTCATCAACAACAACAAAAAATTGTCTTTTATTTTCATGTAAATTATTAACAATTTGCCATAAATGTAATAACAAAGAGCTTAGTTACCCATTTACCTAACTATTAAACATATAAATAAAAGATACATCCTAACAATCAAGTCCTGGAGAGAGACTCCACAATAACATTGTCCTTTACTGTAATATACCTGATGGAGATATTGGATGGTTGAAGGCGCACAGCCCAGCACGTGAGATGGGTGTTTTTGTTTCTCATGGAGATGAGGTGGATCAGTGGGTTGTGGTCACTGAATATTTATGCCATGTGTTGCAACGAGGATACATATACATGTATATCAAAATGTTCAAGAGCAAGGCCTAGTGTCATGGCTTCCTTTTCGATGGTTCAGTACGTCCACTGATAGGCCTTTAATTTGGCTGAGTAGGCAACTGTGTGAAAGACTCCCTCACCAGATGCTTGAAGTAACACTGCACCCATTCCAGCCTCAGAGGCATAATTTAGAGATAATATGGAAACAGCACATAACAGACACTTTATTTTATAAAACGTATTTTGACAACTGAAGAACCAATAGAATAAACATTTATTACTGGTAAGAGAGGTTAGGGGGCCACAATGTCAGAAAAGTTCTGAGAGAACTTCCTATACAAGTCTATCATTCCCAGAAATTGTTCAAGGGCTTTCTTGTCTTGAGGAATGGGAGAATTTGAATGGCCAAAATTTTTGCAGACTTGAGTGTAACTTTACCACTACCTACTTTATGGCCTAGGAAAGTTATGACAGACTGGCCAAAAGATGGCTCCCTAAGATTGACAATGAATTTATATGTCCTGACCCTATCAGAGAGAAATTTGAGACAGAACACATTGATCCCACTTATCAAAAGCTACAGCTATATCATTCAGGTAGGCTGCCGTGCCTTCAAATCGCTTGATAGCCTGATGGACCAATTTCTGGAATGAGGCAGGCGACTTTCTCATTCCAAAGGGGGTCACAGTATACTGATAATGACTTAGAATTAATTACAAAAGCAGAAATCTCCATATCCTTATCTGTTAAAGGTATTTGATAGTATTCTTTAAGCGAATGCCTTGACCTAGTGAGGTCAGACACATCACTTAAGGGATTAGCACTGCGTTCGATCTATTAACTAGTCAGGTCCATTTCACACTCACTCATAAGAACATAAGAAAGAAGGAGCACTGCAGAAGGCCCACTGACCCACGCGAAGCAGGTCCATGCCTCCCCCCCAAGATTAGCCCAATGACCCACCTAGTCAGGTCACTTCCACTTAAGGAAGGAGCACGGCATCAGACCTAGTAGCACAAGCTAGTCAGGGCCAACTCACACCCATCCACACCCACTCATGTATTTATCTAACCTATTTTTAAAACTACACAACGTTTTAGCCTCTACAATTGTACTGGGGAGTTTGTTCCACTCATCCACAACTCTATTACCAAACCATTGCTTTCCTATATCCTTCCTGAATCTGAATTTTTCCAACTTGAAACCATTGCTGCGAGTCTGTCTTGGCCGGAAATTTTCAGCATGCTACACCCCCTTTATTTATTCCTGTTTTCCATTCATGCACCTTGATCATATCTCCCCTAATTCTACGCCTTTCGAGAGAGTGCAGATTCAGGACCCTCAGTCTATCCTCATAGGGAAGATTTCTGATACATGGGATCAACTTTGTCATTCTCCTTCAGAATGAAAAGCTCGCCAGCATCATTCTAGAAACTGATCCATCAAGCTATTAAAGGACTTGAAGGCACGGCCGCTTACCTAGATGAGATTATAGTTGTGTCGGAAACTTGGGACCAACATATGTGTAGGCTTAAAGCTCTCTTTGAGACTTTTCAGCGTTTCCACTTAACTGTTAACTTATCTAAGTCTTCCTTCGGCCAGGCTACTGTTAATTTTTTTGGGCCATGAAGTAGGTAGTGGCAAAGTGGCCCCTAAATTTGCTAAAGTCCTTGCCATTAAAATTATCCAGTACATCATGATAGGAAGTCCCTCCAACATTCCCTTGATATGGTAGGATTTTATAGAAGATTCTGTAAGAACTTTGCAGATATTGTAGCCCCCTCTAACCTCACTTACCAGTCACAATGTCCCTTTTTATTGGACCCCAGAATGTCAAAATGCTTTTATGAAAGCAAAAGGAATCTTTCGTACTGCACCCATTCTTCTGTCTCCTGATTTCTCCAAACCTTTCACGTTACAGGCTGATGCTTGTGAGTCTGGGGTGGGAACAGTACTTCTGCAGTCTTGGGACGATGGGTTGCAGCTGGTGGTTTATTTCTCTGCCAAGTATCAGCCACACACTAGCCTTGGAGAATTTTGAAGTATATGTGGGCCAGACCTTTCAGGTGGTCACAATCTATAGTGACCACAGTCCTCTGGTCTACATTCAACATATGAAGAACCATAACACAAGACTCACGAGATGGAGTATACAGCTACAACCTTATAACATAAAAATTTGTCACATCGCCAGCAAAAAAAATACGCTGGCTGATGCATTGTCTCACATCTAATTTCTTAGGTTATGATGTGTTAGGGACTTCGGGTACAAAACACTAGCTCTTTTTTTCCCCCTTTTGTATATATTGAATATTTATTGATGTGGGGTTTTTTTTTTTAGTGAGGGGATATTCTGCTACCATCCACAGGTATCTTAGACCTACGTTAGCACTACTGTTTGCTCTCTCGCTCTAAGTTTAGAGTTTGGCTTTATGTTGCAATAAAAGCTGAGCTCTACCTAATGAGTTGGATGGTTGAGAGGAAAGGCAGTTCCATTATACTGTGACATGGTGGCACTTTTTACCCACTGAGGTGAAAACCTAGCCCTGAGCCCTCTTGGGGTAGGGTGTTGCATGCAAAGAGAATGTAACCTTTATTCAGAGCATGTTAACACACTCGCTTAGGCTGTCTCACCAACCAGTGAACCTGGTTGCTAAGGGTTTGATAGTTCACAGGGGCCCCATTGTCAAATCAGCACCTAAGTTCAGCGAATCATAATGTGGATCTGGCAATTGTGAAGGTGACATGGCTACCACTCACATTTTTGACCTTGTCATTTTCCTTCTGCTGCTGGTTGAAGCACGATTGTCTATCTTGTCTCTTGGCTGCTGCTCTGCCTTGACTACCATGCCATACATTAATACCTATTTGCAGTACATAATGTATATAAGAACATAAGAACATAAGAACGAAGGAACACTGCAGAAGGCCTACTGGCCCATGCGAGGCAGGTCCAAGTCCCTACCGGCTTAAGCCAATGCACCCAACCTAGTCAGGTCAGGTCACATTGACTTAAGGGAGGAACACGGCAACCGACCTGTTAGCACAAGCTATCAGGTCTAACTCACACCCACCCACATCTACTCATGTATTTATCCAACCTATTTTTAAAGCTACACAACGTTCTGGCCTCTATAACGGTACTTGGGAGTTTGTTCCACTCATCCACAACTCTATTACCAAACCAGTACTTTCCTATATCCCTCCTGAATCTGAATTTTTCCAACTTAAAACCATTGCTGCGAGTCCTGTCTAGGCTAGATATTTTCAGCACACTATTTACATCCCCTTTATTTATTCCTGTCTTCCACTTATAAACCTCAATCATATCCCCCCTAATTCTACGTCTTTCTAGAGAGTGCAGTTTCAGGGCCCTTAGTCTATCCTCATAGGGAAGGTTTCTGATACATGGGATCATCTTTGTCATCCTCCTTTGTACATTTTCCAGAGAATTTATATCCATTCTGTAATACGGTGACCAAAACTGTGCAGCATAATCTAAATGAGGCCTAACCAAGGATGTATAGAGTTGAAGAACAACCTGAGGACTCCTATTATTTATGCTTCTTGATATGAAGCCAAGGATTCTATTAGCTTTATTGCGAACACTTATGCACTGTTGTCTTGGTTTCAGATTACTGCTAACCAGAACTCCTAAATCTTTTTCGCAATCCGTAATATTAAGATCTACATTATTTAGTTTATATGTGGCATGGTTATTGTCCTGTCCAACATTTAGAACTTTGCATTTGTTTATATTAAACTGCATCTGCCACTTCTCCGACCACTGCATCAGTCTATTCAAATCTTCCTGGAGTGCTCGAATGTCCTCGTCAGAATGAATTCGACGGCCTATTTTGGTGTCATCGGCAAACTTGCCGATGTCGCTCTTTATGCCCTCATCTATGTCGTTTATGTAGATTGTGAACAGCAGGGGGCCCAACACTGACCCCTGTGGAACACCGCTCGTGACGCTTCCCCACTCTGATTTCTCCCCATTTATGCAAACTCTCTGCTGCCTATTTGTCAACCATGCCTCTATCCAGGAAAAAATTTCTCCTCCTATTCCATGTGCTTTAATTTTCCTCAATAGTCTCTGATGTGGGACCCTGTCAAAAGCCTTACTGAAGTCCATATACACAATATCATATTCGTTACCATGATCTACCTCCTCAAATACCTTAGTGAAAAAAGTTAATAAATTCGTAAGGCAGGAACGTCCCTTTGTAAAACCATGCTGAGATTCGTTGATTAATTTATGCTTTTCAAGGTGGCTACGAACTGCCTCGGCAATTATTGATTCCATAAATTTTCCCACTATGGAGGTTAGGCTTATTGGTCTATAGTTCGAAGCTAAGGACCTGTCACCTGTTTTGAAAATAGGTATCACATTTGCCATTTTCCACTTATCTGGCACCATGCCAGTTTGTAGTGATATGTTGAAAAGATTAGCCAAAGGTGTGCTAAGCTCCTCTTTACATTCCTTTAGAACCCTTGCATACAGTTCATCAGGGCCTGGGGATTTGTTAGGTTTTAATTTATCTATTTGCCTAAGGACCATGTCACTTGTGACCCTAATAGTGCACAGTTTATTATCGTCCTGTTCTACATAATTTATCATTACTGGAATATCACTGGTATCCTCCTGTGTAAAAACTGAGAGGAAGTATGTGTTAAAAATTCTACACATTTCCTTATCACTGTCAGTGAGCTGACCCGAGGAACTTTTGAGTGGGCCTATCTTGTCCCTGATCTTACTTCTGTATACCTGAAAGAATCCTTTTGGGTTAGTCTTCGATTCTCTTGCAACTTTAACCTCATAATCTCTTTTTGCTTTTCTAATTCCCTTTTTTATTTCTCTCTTTAACTGAATATATCGATTTCTTAATTGCCCCTCTCCTCTTTTGATTTGCCTATATATGCCTCTCTTTTGACCAATCAGATATTTTAATCTATTGTTCATCCATTTAGGATCATTTTTGTTTGATCTGATTTCCCTATTTGGAACATAATTTGACTGAGCAGCTAGAACTATGCCCTGGAAAGCATCATATCGGCAACCATCACCACCTACCTGACCCCTAGTCAGGTCATTCCAGTTCAGCCCACCTAAGTAATTTTTCAGTCCTATGAAATCAGCCAAGCGAAAGTCAGGGACGGAGACTTGATTGCCATTATTAGGGGAATTCCATGATATGTTAAAACTGAGTGATTTGTGATCACTCTCCCCAAGCTCATCATTAACCTCAAGATTATTAATTAGTGTTTCCCTACTGGCAAGAACCAAGTCAAGGAGGTTATTTCCCCTAGTTGGCTCTGTCACAAACTGTTTTAAAAAACAATCCTGGATCGTATCAAGAAAGTCACCCGACTCTAAATTTCCTGTCAAATTGCTCCAGTCAATCTGTCTATAGTTGAAATCTCCCATTAGCACAACATTTTCGTATGTAGATGCCTTACGAATTTCGTCCCATAGAAGTTTACTGCACTCCCTATCAAGATTTGGGGCCCTGTAAATCACACCCAAAATTAGTTTTTCTCGGCCCTCGAGAAGCTGTAACCAAACAGATTCAGTGGCTGACGCTTCTAATTTAATATCTTGTCTAACACAACAATTTAAATTGTCTCTGACATACATCGCTACTCCACCACCTTTCCTGTTGACCCTGTCAGTGTGGAATAATTTATAGCCTTGTATGTGACATTCAGAGGGCATCTCTCTATCTTTCAGATTGAGCCAGGTCTCTGTTATAGCAATAATATCTATGTTTCCTGCACTTGCAATTAATCTTAGCTCATCTATCTTATTTCTAACACTCCTGCTATTAGTATAGTAAACCTTAAGGGAGCTAGTCCCTTGCTGCCCTCTGCTGTCCCCCTTTGTTTTCTGACCTGTTCTATTGTCTTTATTTATAACTTCATGCTGAATGCCTTTTATACATTTACTGTTTCCAACCCTAGTGTTGCAACCTGCTTGTTTCCCACACACACCCATACCTCTATCTTCCATCAGTTTAAAATCATAGGCATTTCACCAATGGCCTTCTCAATCGAGTCTGCAAGTGCTACCACCCCTGCCCCAGAGAGATGAACCCCATCCCTTGCATACATATCATGTTTGCCATAAAAGTTGTTCCAGTTGTCAATGAATGGGATTGCAAGTTCCTTGCAGTATCTGTCTAGCCAGCAATTTACACCAATTGCCCTAGACAACCATTCATTTCCTACTCCCCTTCTAGGCAAGATGCTACATATGATTGGGATCCCTCCCTTAGACTTAATGAAATCTATAGCTGACCTGTACTTATCTAGCAGCTCTTCTCTCCTACCCTTCCCAATATCATTTCCACCAGCACTGAGACAGATAATGGGCTTGTTCCCATTACCTGACATGATATTATCCAGTCTGTTGACAATGTCCCCAACACCAGCTCCAGGGAAGCACACTCTATCTCTCATCTTCTTATTCCTATTACAAAAAGCACGGTCAACATATCTTACCTGAGAGTCACCAACCACAAGAATGCGCTTACCTTCATTAGCAGGGGCAGTAGTACCCTTACCTTCACTGGCCACTGAAGTACATTCATCCTGGAGAACAGAGAAGCGATTTCCTACCTTCAGATCTTCACTCTTAACTTTCCTTACTCTGATGCGCCTCCCATTACTGTGAACAACTCGCCACTTGTAGCAGGTGCTGGGCTGCACCTCACCGCTGGTACCCGTTGCTACCTCCCCACCTACAGCCTCCTCACAGTGAGAGACAGACTGCACCTCACTGCTAGAAGCCTCATTCCCCACATCTCCAACCACCTCACACTCTCTCCCAGGCCCATTGAGGTGGACCTTCAGCCTCCTAATCTCCTCCTGGAGAAGCAAGACCTCCTCCTTCAACTCTCCAAACTCAGTTTTTAAAACACTGCAGAAGCAAGCCATGCTTTGTAACCGTCCACGCTAATCCCCAAAGCAGCTCAGGGTCTGTGACCTCACGTGACGACTGACCACTGAACACTGACGGCTGACCACTGAACACTGAACACTTCTGTTTATACTTGGTGAAGGATAATATGATTCAAAGCTTTTCTGCTGTGTTTATTTTGCTCCAAGCTCCCTTTTTACACCCAGCATACACGCCTTGATTACCTGGGTAGTAATAGTAAGGCCAAGGAGATTTCTAAATTAGACCTCTTTAAGCCGGTGGGGAGAATTGGAGTTGCCTCGCATAGACCAGTAGACCTGTTGCAGTGTTCCTTATTTCTTATGATCTTATGTTCTTATGAGAGCAAATATTCTATTAGTGGGATTGATCTGTGAAGGACCTGCCTAGTATGGGCCAACAGGCCTGCTGCAGTGTTCCTCCTTTCTTATGTTATGTTCTTACATTGATAATGACCTCCTGGAATTACAAAGGCAGAGATTTCCTTCGCCTTATCTGTCAAAGGTACCTGATAAGTAACCTTTAAGGAGGTCTAACTTGGACACAAAAGTAACCTTACCCACAATGTCGATTACGTCATCCAGACGTGGCAAAGGGTAAGCATCTGCAGTTGTGACCTCATTCACCTTAAGGTGGTCTGTACACATTCGAAAACTTCCATCAGGTTTCTTAACAAGGATGCACGGTGAAGCCCACGGATTTGATGACTCCTCCACTAACCCATGCTCTAACAGAAATTCTACCTCCTGCTGAAGTAGCCTCTGTATTTCAGGATTAGCTCTGTACGGGGAGAATTTGATAGGTGTAGAGTTTCCAACATCTACGTCATGATATCCTAGAGTACATTTTTTCGGAACATCCGAAAACATACCAGGGTAACATTGTAGGAGCACAGCTAAACTTGTTACTTGATTCTTAGACAGCCCCACCATTAAAAGGCAGAATTGGGAAGGGTAGAATTGGGAAGGGCAGAATTGGGAAGCTTTACATTAATCTCGGAAAAAGAGTGCAAAGAGTCAGGGTCGTCTACAGAGGCAGAGGACAGTCATTATTGGTGTATGTGTATGAAATGCTTTAATTTGATTAATGTGGCAGGTTTTAGTTTCTAAGGTCTTGTCAAGGGGAGATACCACATAATTTACATCAGATAATTTACTTACACTTTGCATAGGTCCCATAAATCTAGCTTTTAAGGTGTGGCCAGGTATAGGTTCCTGTACCAACACCTTGTCTCCTTGGCTTGATAAAGCTCCTGGAGAGCGAAACGTTGCCACAATAAAATGTCACATTAGTTGCACTTGTGTCCTTTCACTTCACCTTGTCTCCTGGATGAAAGGAACGAAACTTTGAATTTCTGTCATACCTCTGTTTCATTGTGTTTTGAGCTGCTTTTAAGTTAGCCTTAGCCAACTGACGTGCTACCTGCAACCTTGAAGATGGGTTGTAGAGTGTTGAGCAGGCAGACACACGCTATACAGCCAGTGTTGCCTCTCCTCGCCGTTGTCTGAAGTCTCCACACCATACAGCTAGTGCTGGCTCTCCTCATCGCTCACAGCCAGAGTTGCTCTCTTCACCGAGTGGTGGTTACTGGACCTTCGTCTTCACAATCAGGATTGGTGCGTTGGTGGCTGCCTACCCAAGGGCAGGAAGCCTCCCTCTGCACTCCTGTTGCTGTCTGAAGTCTCCACGCCTCAGCCTGTATGTGTGGTCTGCACGCCATACAGCCAGTGTTGCCTCTCCTCACCGTTCAGGGCATACAGTGCTCCATCAAGCTACAGCTCACCTCCTCAGTGTCCTGTGCCTCCAGAGACGGACTCCACAAGAAACTTTAAAGATATAGCCAGGCAAGTACGTGTGTCTACTTCACACATACTTGCCTAGCCAATTACTCTCACAGATTTGGCCGCCACATCTAATTTACGATGCCTTCAATGCCTTCCACTTCCTTCCCCCTTACCACTCCTCCTCTACTGCCAACACCTGCCTCTACTCTGTCTACTCCTACCTCTAAGGCCTACCCTGCCTCTACCTCTTCCAAACCCAATTCTTTCTCGCTTAACCTCAAATACTCTAAATCTGATCATGCCACTATCTGTCCTGGAAATTTATTGTACCAGATCACTGGCGCTCCTCAGCTGAAAGTCTTTAAAACCAACTCAGGCTTCAAACTACTTCTTGACAGACATTCTTACGAAACGTACACCTCAACCGAGACCAGACAAAAACTTCTCAATGCAGGCTTCACTATTATTTGGACTCCTGAGCACCGCGCCAAATGCACAGTGATCGCAAAACACGTAGACTATTCTCTCCTGACTGCCTATGACACAGACAAAGAAGACTTAATCAAAGACATTAGTACTAAGAACAAAGTCTCTGTTGAGTTTACCTGGAGAGAGTTCCGGGGGTCAACGCCCCCGCGGCCCGGTCTGTGACCAGGCCTCCTTAGGTCAGTGTCCCAGGATGCGACCCACACCAGTCGACTAACACCCAGGTACCCATTTTACTGATGGGGAACATAGACAACAGGTGGAAAGAAACACGTCCAATGTTTCTACTCTGGCTGGGAATCGAACCCAGGCCCTCGCCGTGTGAAGCGAGAGCGTTAACCACCTGAAAACTCTACCATCCTCAAAATACGCTGTTCAACTCCTTCTGACGCCTCTACACTCTTCAATCAAGGAATCCTTGCCAAGACCATCCGCATTCCTCCAAACACCCTCTTCACTCCAAACTTTCACCCCATCACACAATGTCTGAAATGCTACAAATTCGGCCACGACAAAATCTCATGCACTTCCACACAAACCTGCTCCAGATGTTCAGCAACTGGCCACTTCTGGAACACTTGCAACCTCCCCCTTAAATGTTCTAGCTGTGGCAGGTCACACACCGCAGTTGCAAATTCCTGGCCTACTAGAAAAGACATTCTCTCCACCCTCAGAGCAAGCCAACCTCCCTCCCTTCCCAACCCCTTCCTTGCACCTCCCCCCCCTACCATACCTTCCTCCCCTACCCCCAATGCCTGGGTTACTCCACGCACTTGGCCTACCTGTCCTACTCTACACACTTCAAACACCAACACACAGACTACAATCACCTCTCCTTCTACACCTACACCCACACTAGACTACAAAACTAACTACCAACTCGCCACTGCTGCCCACTCTGCGATGGTAATCAGACTACTCACATGTCCTTAACCTAATCTTGTCTGCTAACAATCTTCCCCCTTTAATTATCCCTCCTTCCTGCTTCTCTTCTAAGCCCCTTTCAACCTCTACCTCCTCCCTCTCTCCCACCCCCCACTTCCTACACCCACCAGCTCGCCTTCTCCCCTACCCCTCTTCACTACTCCCACCCCTCTCACCAACACCCCTACTGCTGCTGCTACGACCACCCCTCCCCCTACCTCCTTACCCACTTCCTCATCCCCAACCAAAGCTTCCACTTACTCATCCATTACCATAGCTTCCACTTCCTCATCCCCTACCAAAGCTTCCACTTCCTCTGCATCTACCTTTGCCCACTCCTCCACCACAACCAAAACTTCATCCAGGTCCAACTCCTCCTCCAGACAAAATCCACCCAAACCTAAACCTGCCCCAACTTCTGACAGACAGACAAAAGAGCCAGGAAACGGGTCCGTAACACCTACAAACTCACATCCACTGATGGCACCACTATCATGGGATTTAATCCAAACTCCTCCCCCGACATTAACTTTGCTATGACGAAACCATTAAATCATGTTTATGGTGATTCAGTTCAATGTACGTTCTTACTTTACAATTAGACACTTACTGGCCGAGCTCCTTGAAGCAGAGAGGCCAGATATTGTTTTGCTAAACAGTACCTGCCTCAAAGCCCCTCAAGGGTCTTAAGGGGATGTTAATAAGGTTTTGAGGATATCTCTCCAAGAGAGAACCCAGAGTAATGGATTTAAATTAGATAAGTTTAGATTTAGAAAGGACATAGGAAAGTATTGGTTTGGAAATAGGGTAGTTGATGAGTAGAACAGTCTACCTAGTTGGGTTATTGAGGCTAGGACTTTGGGTAGTTTCAAATTTAGGTTGGATAAATACATGAGTGAGAGGGGTTGGATTTGAGTGGGACTTACACATCAGAGCTTATTTCTTGGGTAGCATTGAAAATTGGGTTGGGCAAATGTTTTGTTAGTGGGATGAATTGTAAAGGACCTGCCTAGTATGGGCCAACAGGCCTCCTGCAGTGTTCCTCCTTTCTTATGTTCTTATGTTCTTATGTATCCGCCATTATGGCTATACTGCACTACAGTCCCCCTATGATCCCCACGATGGGGTTGCCATCCTTGTCAAATCCAACATAAAACACGAATTTCTCCCAATCCCTTTTATTCACCAACACTGTCTTGCAGTCAGAATATACACCCACCTTGGCCCCTTTATCTTTTTCACCACCTATGCTCGCACAAACACTATTCTCAACATACACGATCTTTCCTTAGTCTTCAACTACACCAACACACCAACATACCTACTAGCTGACATGAATGCCAAACACACCGCCTTTCATCACACCAGTAACAACCAACTTGGTCACCAATTACTCAACTTCACAAACCATAAACACCTAATTCATCTCGGCCCAGACTTCAATACCTTCTACAACAACACGGGCCAAGGCAAACCAGACATCATTCTGGCAAACCGGGCCAGCTCTTTATTTCAACACTACATCTCACCTGGCCCTATTACAGGCTCTGATCACATTCCAGACATCTTGCACATCTCCTCCAACCCTATCCTCATTCCAACCACACCTTCCTTCTCCTACAAGAACGCTGACTGGGATGCTTTCAAACAACACACAGACAATATTAACCTCACCTATGACTACAACAACAAACCTGTCTCTGACATCGATACTCAACTTGATCTCATCCAGGACACCATTACACAAGCAGCCAACATTGCAATACCAAAGAAAGCTCACACCACTCGTTATTCCTTCAAACCGTCACTCAGAACAAAAAGACTAATTATCTGCTACCACAACCGCTTCCTCTACAACACATATATTTAATCAAGTCCGATTAGATCTCACTTACCTTAGAAACAAAATCTTACACAGCCTAGACCAAGACCACAACAACCACTGGTCACAACTAATACAACAAGCAGACAAACAGCGTATCAAAAACACTAAAGCCTTCTGGAACTTTATCAAAAAAATCAGAGGCACAACTCCCACCAACAAATTCAAACACATAACCCACAACAACACACACATCTCAGACCCGCAGGCTGCTACCAATATCTTCAAACACATCTGGGAGAACATCTTCCACCCTCACCCACCTCACCCTAACGTTATTCAACACATTCAGAACATAGAACACTGGAACACTGCACACACACAAGAAACAATACCAGATAGCCACATACATCTAGACTCTCTTACCTCCTCCCAAGAACTCGACACTCCTTTCACCAACACAGACATTAAAACTCTCCTCAGACACCTTCCTCCCAAGGCTCCTGTTGCCTCTGGCCTAAACCATATTATCCTAAAACACATTCCTGACTCTATCATTACTGCCTACACAAACCTCCTCAATGCCTCCCTTGCCTCTGGATACTTTCCTTCCCTCTTCAAAGCTGCTACTGCTATCCTCCTTCCTAAACCCAATAAAGACCACTCTGACCCTAGAAACTATCGCCCTATCAGCCTCCTCGAAACTTTAGGAAAACTCTTTGAAAAACTCATTAATCATCGCCTTCGCAGATACCTGGAACACAATTCTCTACTTTCTGATGGCCAGTTTGGCTTCAGAACACACAGATCCACACAGGATGCCATTAACATCATTCTCAACTACATCCACATAAACACAAAACAAAGAAACAGGACAGCCCTGGTTGCAAAGGACGTTGAAAAAGCTTTTGACACTGTCTGGCACGAAGGGCTCAAGTACAAACTCTGCACTAACTTTAACCTGCCTCTCAGTACTCGTAAACTCCTCTGCAACTTCCTAGACGGCCGTACCATGAGAATAAAATTCCAAGGCTGTTACTCTGACTACTTCACACTAAATGCCGGAGTACCCCAGGGATCTGTCCTCTCCCCTACCCTCTACATTTTATACGCTAACGACATTCCAACACCTGTATACCACAACTCCATCACATTAGCCTATGCAGACGACATTGCACAACTTATCACTCATGCCAGTATAGATACACTCACACACAAAACACAAAATGAGGTCGACAGGATAGCCATCTGGGAACAAAAATGGAGGATCAAAACCAATGCAGCTAAATCCAGCATTACATATTTTAACTACAGGAAACGTGATCCTCCATTACCTGCCGAGCTCAGAACAGCTGACACCTGCACTTACATCCCCATCACACAATCTGTCACTGTCCTTGGCGTTAATCTTGACTACCTTCTTCGTTTACATGGACACATTCACTCAAGGCATGCAATAGCTAGTAAGGCCCTTGCGGGCCTCTACAAGCTGAAACATGTTGAAGAATTGAGACACTTATGCAACACATGGGAATCTTTATTGAAGAAACGCCTCCTCCTGCTTGGACGCATCTCACTGCAGTATATAAGCCACCTCTCTGGCCCTGTGCTGCACTTCCTACAAGAGTGATGGACTGAACACATCGATTCCAGGTTGAGGGACTGATTACATCAAAACTTCTACTCTCCTTACCCATTTCTACTTTGTATTGGACTGATGAAGCCAATGTGTGGCGAAACGTTTCTTCAATAAAGATTCCCATGTGTTACATAAGTGTCTCAATTCTTCAACTTGTCGGTTTTCAAAACCATTCATCACATCTGTCAGACACTGCAACATCATGGGAACTTGGTACAAAGACTTCAACGCTTGCCCAACCTTTGGACGACGACCTACTTACACTAGTGGCAGGTCCCACTGTGATCCCGCCTCCTCCTGCTTGGACGCATCTCACTGCAGTATATAAGCCACCTCTCTGGCCCTGTGCTGCACTTCCTACAAGAGTGATGGACTGAACACATCGATTCCAGGTTGAGGGACTGATTACATCAAAACTTCTACTCTCCTTACCCATTTCTACTTTGTATTGGACTGATGAAGCCAATGTGTGGCGAAACGTTTCTTCAATAAAGATTCCCATGTGTTGCATAAGTGTCTCAATTCTTCAACTTGTCGGTTTTCAAAACCATTCATCACATCTGTCAGACACTGCAACATCATGGGAACTTGGTACAAAGACTTCAACGCTTGCCCAACCTTTGGACGACGACCTACTTACACTAGTGGCAGGTCCCACTGTGATCCCGCCTCCTCCTGCTTGGACGCATCTCACTGCAGTATATAAGCCACCTCTCTGGCCCTGTGCTGCACTTCCTACAAGAGTGATGGACTGAACACATCGATTCCAGGTTGAGGGACTGATTACATCAAAACTTCTACTCTCCTTACCCATTTCTACTTTGTGTTGGACTGATGAAGCCAATGTGTGGCGAAACGTTTCTTCAATAAAGATTCCCATGTGTTGCATAAGTGTCTCAATTCTTCAACTTGTCGGTTTTCAAAACCATTCATCACATCTGTCAGACACTGCAACATCATGGGAACTTGGTACAAAGACTTCAACGCTTGCCCAACCTTTGGACGACGACCTACTTACACTAGTGGCAGGTCCCACTGTGATCCCGCCTCCTCCTGCTTGGACGCATCTCACTGCAGTATATAAGCCACCTCTCTGGCCCTGTGCTGCACTTCCTACAAGAGTGATGGACTGAACACATCGATTCCAGGTTGAGGGACTGATTACATCAAAACTTCTACTCTCCTTACCCATTTCTACTTTGTATTGGACTGATGAAGCCAATGTGTGGCGAAACGTTTCTTCAATAAAGATTCCCATGTGTTGCATAAGTGTCTCAATTCTTCAACTTGTCGGTTTTCAAAACCATTCATCACATCTGTCAGACACTGCAACATCATGGGAACTTGGTACAAAGACTTCAACGCTTGCCCAACCTTTGGACGACGACCTACTTACACTAGTGGCAGGTCCCACTGTGATCCCGCCTCCTCCTGCTTGGACGCATCTCACTGCAGTATATAAGCCACCTCTCTGGCCCTGTGCTGCACTTCCTACAAGAGTGATGGACTGAACACATCGATTCCAGGTTGAGGGACTGATTACATCAAAACTTCTACTCTCCTTACCCATTTCTACTTTGTTTTGGACTGATGAAGCCAATGTGTGGCGAAACGTTTCTTCAATAAAGATTCCCATGTGTTGCATAAGTGTCTCAATTCTTCAACTTGTCGGTTTTCAAAACCATTCATCACAAAGCTGAAACATGCCTCTCAACGCACCAAACTACACCTCTACAAATCCCTAATACGTCCTCTGATAACTTACTCTCCTCTAGCCCTCTCTCTTGCAGCAAAAACAAACTTACTTAAACTGCAGCGTGTCCAGAACAAGGTGCTGCGCTGGGTGCTTGATGTCAGATGGGAGGACTTCGCCACAAGCGAGTCTCTCCATGCCCAATTAGACATCCCTGCACTGAATCTGTACTGGAAGACGCTCAGTGGCAGACAGATAGACAAACTTGAGACACGACATGACTACTGAACCTCTCTCCTTGACGAAGACATTCGCAGACCCACAAACCAACACAACCTTTTCTACTCCTTGTATGTTCCTGCTCCTAACCCTATTTACAAATAACCTTGGATTCGCTGACAGGTACCTTCTATGACAGGTACCATTCTCTGACCCACATTCGCCTTAGCTTTTGGGTTAAGACATGGCCCAGTTCTACACTCCTCTCTAGCGCTAAACGTCGCATGTCCCTTCCTCCCCGCTCACCCCACCGGAGTCCCAACAGAAGAGCCTGAATTTCTCTTCTCAATATCTGTCCCACGATCGCCTTCGCTGTTGGGTTAAGCCCTGGCTCTATTTCTACGACTAAGAACGCTCCTCTCCAGCACTATTCTTCGTCTGTCCCGTCTTTCCCGCTCATCCCATTTGGGATCTTACCTGAACTTTCGTTCGTTCGTTCGTTCGTTGAGCAGGCGTCCTCTCCCATTCATCCTTCCTTGAGCACCCGAAGAGGACATCGTACATTGTGCCCAAAGATCAACTCAAATGGACTATACCCTGTAGATTCCTGCACAGTTTCCCTTATTGAAAACAGCAACAAAGGTAGTGATTCATCCCAATCTGTAAGAAAATGCATTCAAAAAGTTCTCATCATGGTTTTTAACGTCTGGTGGAATCTTTCCAAGGCGCCTTGGGACTGAGGGTGATAGGCAGTGGATAAGTTGTGAATTTTTCCTAGCCTAGTTAATGCTTCCCTAAATGCTTTGGCAGTGAAGTTAGTATCTTGATTACTTCGAACAGATTTAGGAATGCCAAAGCAAGAAATAAACTACGTTAAAGCTTTAAGAATTGATTTAGTATTGATACTGTGCATGGGGATTGCGTCTGGGTATCTAGTTACTCTATCCTTAATAGTAAACAAGTACTAATTCCCAGATTTGGATATAGGTAGTGGACCTACACAACCTATGATTAACTCTGCGCAAGGTTCTCCATCAGCAGGTATAGAATGGAGAGGTGCAGGTTTAATGTGTCCAGGTTTTCCTACTTGCTGACATTCTCTGCAGCAGCAGATATGATCCTTCACATTCCTAAGTGACCTCCTAATGATGAATTATGAGCTATATCTGATATTTGTGATCTAAACTTTTTTGGAACTACTAACTTGTCTGTCTTTTGCCTTCCCTTCTTTTTACCAGTCTCAGTGCAGATTACGAAGTCGTTTTTAATTTTATTTACCCATTGCTGCCTGAAAAGCGAAATTCAATGAATGGTCTTTTCACTGCTCCTCTCGAAAGGACAGTCCCTCGGGCATAGAAACAGAGACATCTGGTAACCCTGGAATAGGAAGGCTTGATCTAGGTCTGTTCACTAAATTTACAAGGTTCTGGCCAGTTTTCCTCATAAAACAAATTGGCTATTCCGGGATCAGAGTCGTCCAAGGATAGGTTAGCATTCTCATCAGAGATCCCTTGGGATTTTGCCAGAATTATGGTCAGCGTTGGAGAAGAATTAGTCATTATAGGATCTGGACATGTAATCGAATTAATGTTATTACCCAGCAATAACACGGCATCTTTCATAGGAAATCCATCAGAAACACCTACAGTCAAATATCCAGTGTATTATTTTCTCTGCACATATATTTTATGTGAAGGGACAGAAAACACTGCTCTTCCAAAAGCTTCTAAAAGAACGGAGGATTGTAATGAAGTGTGTTCAGAAAGGGGAAGTACTCACTCTCTTAAAAGTGAGCAATATGCTCCAGTATCCCTAAAGACTCTGACTTCAGTTTTCTTTGAATTTTCCTGAAGGGATATTTGACAATTACAATAGTATGGGGCCATCCCCTTCTCTACTTCTTTCAGGGTCATATTACTAGGGACATTATATATTTTCCCTAATGGCTGAGGTTTATTCTGGCAGTTAGCCCTGATGTGGCCTGATTTATTAAAGTGGTAGCATACTACCTCGTTCTTAACCTTAGGTCCTTGCTGACATTGTGGCTGGCGCCACTCTGGGTACTGATATCGTGGCTCACCAGGTTGACCATGAGTTGAGTGATGTGGCTCACCAGATGACTTGGTTGGCTGACGTCGTTCTCCGTCATCCTGGCACTTCATCCTCGAATCAGAAGTTCTTCTATGACGATCTCTGCTCATCTCAGGCTATTGAAAAGAGAGATGAGACCGCTCGAACAAGGAGCGGTTAGTTTCAAATGTCAGCCAACCTGGCTGCCTCTAATGCAGTGGTTAACAAATGATCTTGCAGGAAGACTCGAACCTCTGGTCCCACAGACTCCAGCAGGTTATCCACCAATATTAGTTGTACCAGCTCCCCAAAGTTAGCGACATCACTTGCCTTGTACCACTTGGTAAAGGCTTTGGTCTGCTGTCTTACAAAGTCAACATAAGGCTGACACAGCTGTCGTCTGCCTAGGTTGAATTCCTTTTGTACTTGGCAGGAATACATTGATAAGCACCATGAACTGTGGTTTTTATCATATAATAAATATCAAATTCAGTGTCATTTATCGCTGATGTAAACTCCTGTGCCTTACTAAACAACACTGTATGCACCAATGATGCCCAATGCTGTTCAGGCCACTTTAAGGCTCGAACCTGGTTTTTGAATGCTTCGAAAAAAATTTCTGGCTCGGCTTTTTGCAAACTAAAATCATTTACAGCTTGTGTAAACTGCCTCTTCTCATTCTCTCTATCAAACTCTTCCTTAGTGTATGCTCGCTGTTCCCTGGTTTGCTCAAGACTGATTTTTGCTAACTCAAGCGCCAATGCAACTGACTTCCCTCCAGACAACCCCAATGCTTCAGACTGCTGGTTTTGCCCAGGGGGTTGCTTCTCTCCCATTTGTTTGTAAAAACCTCAACGGGGATCTATGCTTAGCTCCTGTAGATGGAGAAACAGGAGTTTGGTGCACCATCTCCTCTTCTTGAAGTTTGACGCTTATAAAATTACGAAGCTGCACAGCAGTAAGAGTGCTTCTATATTCAGTGCCAATGGAGCGAGTAATTCACCAATAACACTATAGAGAAAACTTTGGCAGGTTTTATAGAGTGAATTCAGACAGTAACCGTCATACTCGTCTAGGTGGCATAAACCCCAATGTAACACGTTATTTGCAATATGCTCAAACTGCTATGCACTGTAGAAGTGCAAAATACTCACACGATAGCTGAATGTAGAATATGCACATGCAATAGGAACACTGACACACAATAGCAAAACCAACTGCAGAATACTCACACAATAGCAAGGCTGACCATAGCGAAGTGAATGCAAAGTTGACATGCAAAATTCATGAAGCACTGGCAAAGCTGATGCAATGCCAGATAGCAAGCTATCTACGATATTATTTCCTGCTCCAGCTTCAACTCTAGGCTCAGCTCCTGATCTAAATCCAGCTCCAGCTCTTGGACAGCTACCCATATTACTATCCAGGTAATCAAGGCCTGTATCCTGGGTGTAAAAAGGAAGCTTGGAGCAAAATGAACACAGCAGAAAAACTTTGAATTATATTATCCTTCACCAAGTATAAACAGAAGTATGTACACTATATACACTATGTACAACAAATAGGTATTAGTGTAGGCCAAGGTAGTCAAGGCAGAGCAGCAGCCAAGAGACAAGATAGACAATCGTGCTTCAACCAGCAGCAGAATGAAAATGACGGGTGAAAACGTGAGTGGTAGTCACGTCACCTTCACAACTGCCAGATCCACATTATGATTGGCCGAACCTAGGTGCTGATTTGACGATGGGGCCCTGTGAACCGTCAAACCCTTAGCCACCTGGTTTGCTGGTTGGTGAGGCAGCCCAAGTGAGTGTGTTAACATGCTTCGAATAAAGGTTACATACTCTTTGCATGCAACACTTACCCACAAAGTCCACTATGCTGTCCATACAAGGAAGAGGGTAAGCATCTGGTACAGTAACCTTATTCAACTTGCTGTAATCTGTACACGTGTAGTGAACCTCCCACTTTATGCCAAAAAAATCAGCTCAAACGAACAGTATCCAGTCGATTAATGTAATTTTTTGCAATGCAAGCAGCAGTAGAGGGAGTGATTCTTCTCATTCTGTAGGAAAATGCATGCAATACATGCGTGGCAAGCTAAGAGTACACTACATTTTATTCAGTATATGTCACACACCCATATAAGCATGCCTCAAACCAGCCAATCACAAAGAAACCTGCTATAGTTGTGAAGCAATGCTTGAAACTCGAGTATCAAATTTAGCATACATACCTCAAGTCTGGTTGCTGACAGTTCTCACTGTATGTCTTGCTTGCAATCTTGTTATTCTGTGCATAGTGTATATATATATTGTACATATACTTGCATGCTGTTTTGGTGAAAAAAAAATTACAAGTATTTACTCACTGCTGATTTCTGGTTGTTCCCCATTCCTACCTTGGTTATCATGCTATGAGCAGGTATATAGGCCACCAGACTACACCTCTAATTGTATAAGTATGCATAATAGATTTGAAGGTCTGGTGAAGCTTCTGTATGGCTCCTTGAGACTGAGGGGTGATAGGCTGTGGAAAGTTTGTGTTTAATTCCTAGCCAGTTTTAGGCTTTTCTGAAAACTTTTGCAGTAAAATTAGTGCCCTGGTCACTTTGAATGCGTCGTGGAATTCCAACATGATATATTAATTTAATAAGTGCTTTAAGGATGGCCTTAGTACTGATGCTACGCTTAGATACTGTATCAGGATACCTAGTAGTTTTGTCAATAATTGTAAACAGATATTGGTTACCTGACTAAAGGTCCCATTACGTCTGTGAACGGCTCTCCATTAGCAGGTACAGGATGAAGTAGTGCAGGTTTGATATAGTGTCTGGGTTTACCCACTTGCTGACACTCATGGATAGGAACTGATGTAACCACAAACATCTCATCTTAAACCTGGCCAATCAAAGTGTGATATCCTATAAGTGTCTTAGTGACACCCAATTGGCTCCCTAAGGACGAATCATGAGATAAGATCTGAGATCTGAATTTCTTAGGTATTATAAGCTTTTCAGATTTATATACTTACCCTGTATTTTGACAAGTAGCCAGACAATGTATTTAGCCAGGTATATATAGCTGGATTCATCAGAAGCAACTTTGAAAGCTGCAGCCAAATAATGAGCGTCTGGCAGTCCTGCGACCCATGAATAGGAAGGCTTGATCAGGAGTGTTTCACTTTATTTACGAGGCCCTGGCCAGTTTTCCTCATAAAACAATTTGTCTAACCAAAGATCGGAGTTCCCAAGGTAACGTTAGCATTTTCTTCAAACTTACCCTTGGACATTGTCAGATTTACAGTTGCCAGGAAAGAAGAGCCTTCTGTAATTACAATAGGATCAGGACACAATTTGGAAACAGGATATTGTTGCCAAGCAATAGTAAAGCTTCTTTTATGGGGTGTAACGCAGAAAATGGATCGCCTGGAGCCTTATCTAGGGGCAAAGGTAAAGTTACACAAATATCATGTAAAAATAAGCCACCCAGGTCTAACCTAAGCGAAACAGAAAGCACTAAACCAGCGTTCACTACTCACTCATCCCACAGAGCCCTGACCACATCAGAGCCCAGGTGAGTCTACTGGTAAGCACTAAAGTAGCCTATGGCTGGAGTCGGATAAACAAAAGGAGTACAAAACTTAGCTTAAATAAACTGGGTCTCGCCAGCATGCTTGTCACCCATGCTGCTTCCTCACGTGATTGCCCCACTCTCACACACCGACGCTATACACTCACACTTGGAAAATAAGTCACGACAGGACTTCCTTACATTTTACAGTTTAAGCTAATTTACAGTGCCCACACATGTATAACATTATAAAATTATTATTACAACCCAGGAATCCAAAGGCCTGTTATCCTGGGTGTAAAGGGAGCAAAATAAACACAGCAGAAAAACCTTTGACTTATATTATCCTTCACCAATTTAGAACAGAAGTATGTACACTATATACACTATGTACAACAATAGGTATTAGTGCACTCCACGGTAAGCAAGGCAGAATAGAAGCCACTAGAGAGCAGACCGTGCTTCAACCAGCTCTAGAATGGGAATGACAAGGGCAGACAGGAGAGTGGTACCCACAACACCTCTGCGATTACCAAAGCTATCTTCTCATTGGCTGGAACCTGGGTACTGATTAAACGACGGGGCCCTATCATCAACCCTTAGCACCTGGTTCGCTGGTTGGGGGAGATAGCCTTTCAATGAGGGTGTGTACATGCGCCGAATAAAGGTTACGTACTCTGTGCATGCCACATTTATGGTTTACAATTATGACATAGTTTATAAAATTATGGCACACTTCTTCACATACATATTACAATGCAGTGCAGAAACCTGCATAACATGGGGAGAACCCCCAAATGTGAATAAATGGTTTACAAAAGCGACAAGTTGATAATTGAGACGCTTGTGCAACATTTAGCAATCTGTTCTGGAAACGTTTTGCCACACAGTAGCTTCTTCAGTAGTCCACTGTAGAAAAAGGTGGAAGATGAGTTGGAGTTTGAAGTAATCGGTCCTTCAGCCTCAGCCTCAGCATCATCAGAATCTGGAAGTACTCTTGTATCCCTGAAGGTGGATACTTCAATGGGGGAGTCCGGATCTTTAGGGAAGATTTGACTAGTACTATAGAAAAGTGCCATATAAGCATCAACTTCATTCTGATTATCTGCATCTATAAGTAAATGAATATTATGCAGCAGACACATGGCCTTGATATGACTAGGAAGTAGTAGCAGTTTATGGGCTCAGGAATCTTGTCTCGTGCACCTTTCTGGTCTTGAGGCGAGCATCAGGGCCTTAACTCCAGCTTCTATCCTTGGAAGATTATCCAGAGACCCTTTAAGGACGATCTCTGTCCACACGAAGCTGGTGGAAAGAAATTTTATGTGCCTATAACATTTGTGTGCTCTCTAGGTCAGTTAAAATTTCGTTTGTTAAATGCACAAAGATTACATAAAATTTACTTATTTTTTTAAAAGCTATACAGTCTTACTTAGAGAAAAGTTTGAACTGAATCTTGTCTAGGTCCCAATTTGCTTAGAAAAATTTATATACTGCTTCTCATGTAATAATTTGTGAGTATCGCATCTCGCCAACTTCAACCTTTTCATGGTGATCACTTCATACCGCAGCATCTGAGTGGCATCAAGCTTACAATGTTCGTGTATTTTTTGAAATTGGTATCTTTGATCCCTCTAAAAGATTTTAATTAGATTCGGTCTGTGTACGTCCTTATTTTTTTCTTGGAGAAATTTGGATAGTAATTTCCATATCACGAATTGTGAATATCTCTTTTGATTCCTTTCAGATCTTTAACTCTAATATTTAACTTTATTATTAGTTTATATCTTACTCTACACTATTTCAATCGTGTGCATTAAGAGTCAGGGTATTTGGATTATGCAATGTAGGGATACCTGTCTGGGGCCGCACAGCCACCGAGAATATTATCATAATTGATATTACAATCAAGACTAAGCACTAACCCAACAAGCGTCATAGAGCTCTGCAGGGCAGGATGTGCTGAAGATGTAAGATGCTAAATCTGAGATCAGCGAAGGTGAAGAGGAAGCCGGAGGCAGAGTCAGCAAGAGCGGTGAAGAGTGCTAAAGGAAAAGTGTAATCAAAGTCGGTGTAATAAAGCTGTAGCTGATAAAAAAAAAAAGTCAAAGAGGGAGTCTGTGTCCAAGGGAAGGTTGTCAGCGAGGAGGTTAGATTAGAGACACCGAAAATGCATCTAGTTTCCTGACTAATTGTTTAATCTTAGCAATTTAAATTCTTTCAGGCTGTGTCTTATTGAATAATTAATGAGTAAATAATGTGTAAAAGTAATGATAATATTATAGTAAGATATGAGAAATTATGTGGATGATATTTCACAAGCACAATTTTTGACTTACCTTCGACCACCTAACTGGGAAGACATCTTAATACAAGTAATAACTTACTGATATTGATGTGCCTCGGAGACACTGTCCCTCCCTCAGTGTCCACCGTCTCAGCGGGGTCACAACACTGTCCCTCCCTCAGTGTCCACCGTCTCAGCGGGGTCACAACACTGTCCCTCCTTCAGTGTCCACCGTCTCAGCGGGGTCACAACACTGTCCCTCCCTCAGTGTCCACCGTCTCAGCGGGGTCACAACACTGTCCCTCCCTCAGTGTCCACCGTCTCAGCGGGGTCACAACACTGTCCCTACCTCAGTGTCCACCGTCTCAGCGGGGTCACAACACTGTCCCTCCCTCAGTGTCCACCGTCTCAGCGGGGTCACAACACTGTCCCTCCCTCAGTGTCCACCGTCTCAGCGGGGTCACAACTGTCCCTCCCTCAGTGTCCACCGTCTCAGCGGGGTCACAACACTGTCCCTCCCTCAGTGTCCACCGTCTCAGCGGGGTCACAACACTGTCCCTCCCTCAGTGTCCACCGTCTCAGCGGGGTCACAACACTGTCCCTCCTTCAGTGTCCACCGTCTCAGCGGGGTCACAACACTGTCCCTCCCTCAGTGTCCACCGTCTCAGCGGGGTCACAACACTGTCCCTCCCTCAGTGTCCACCGTCTCAGCGGGGTCACAACACTGTCCCTCCTTCAGTGTCCACCGTCTCAGCGGGGTCACAACACTGTCCCTCCCTCAGTGTCCACCGTCTCAGCGGGGTCACAACACTGTCCCTCCCTCAGTGTCCACCGTCTCAGCGGGGTCACAACACTGTCCCTACCTCAGTGTCCACCGTCTCAGCGGGGTCACAACAATGTCCCTCCCTCAGTGTCCACCGTCTCAGCGGGGTCACAACACTGTCCCTCCCTCAGTGTCCACCGTCTCAGCGGGGTCACAACACTGTCCCTCCCTCAGTGTCCACCGTCTCAGCGGGGTCACAACACTGTCCCTCCCTGAGTGTCCACCGTCTCAGCGGGGTCACAACACTGTCCCTCCCTCAGTGTCCACCGTCTCAGCGGGGTCACAACACTGTCCCTCCCTCAGTGTCCACCGTCTCAGCGGGGTCACAACTGTCCCTACCTCAGTGTCCACCGTCTCAGCGGGGTCACAACACTGTCTCTACCTCAGTGTCCACCGTCTCAGAGGGGTCACAACACTGTCCCTCCCTCAGTGTCCACCGTCTCAGCGGGGTCACAACACTGTCCCTCCCTCAGTGTCCACCGTCTCAGCGGGGTCACAACACTGTCCCTCCCTCAGTGTCCACCGTCTCAGCGGGGTCACAACAATGTCCCTCCCTCAGTGTCCACCGTCTCAGCGGGGTCAAAACACTGTCCCTCCCTCAGTGTCCACCGTCTCAGCGGGGTCACAACACTGTCCCTCCCTCAGTGTCCACCGTCTCAGCGGGGTCACAACACTGTCCCTCCCTCAGTGTCCACCGTCTCAGCGGGGTCACAACACTGTCCCTCCCTCAGTGTCCACCGTCTCAGCGGGGTCACAACACTGTCCCTCCCTCAGTGTCCACCGTCTCAGCGGGGTCACAACACTGTCCCTACCTCAGTGTCCACCGTCTCAGAGGGGTCACAACACTGTCCCTCCCTCAGTGTCCACCGTCTCAGCGGGGTCACAACACTGTCCCTCCCTGAGTGTCCACCGTCTCAGCGGGGTCACAACACTGTCCCTCCCTCAGTGTCCACCGTCTCAGCGGGGTCACAACACTGTCCCTCCCTCAGTGTCCACCGTCTCAGCGGGGTCACAACACTGTCCCTCCCTCAGTGTCCACCGTCTCAGCGGGGTCACAACACTGTCCCTCCCTCAGTGTCCACCGTCTCAGCGGGGTCACAACACTGTCCCTCCCTGAGTGTCCACCGTCTCAGCGGGGTCACAACACTGTCCCTCCCTCAGTGTCCACCGTCTCAGCGGGGTCACAACACTGTCCCTCCCTCAGTGTCCACCGTCTCAGCGGGGTCACAACACTGTCCCTCCCTCAGTGTCCGCCGTCTCAGCGGGGTCACAACACTGTCCCTCCCTCAGTGTCCACCGTCTCAGTGGGGTCACAACACTGTCCCTCCCTCAGTGTCCACCGTCTCAGCGGGGTCACAACACTGTCCCTCCCTCAGTGTCCACCGTCTCAGCGGGGTCACAACACTGTCCCTCCCTCAGTGTCCACCGTCTCAGCGGGGTCACAACACTGTCCCTCCCTCAGTGTCCACCGTCTCAGCGGGGTCACAACACTGTCCCTACCTCAGTGTCCACCGTCTCAGCGGGGTCACAACACTGTCCCTCCCTGAGTGTCCACCGTCTCAGCGGGGCCACAACACTGTCCCTACCTCAGTGTCCACAGTCTCAGCGGGGTCACAACACTGTCCCTCCCTCAGTGTCCACCGTCTCAGCGGGGTCACAACACTGTCCCTCCCTCAGTGTCCACCGTCTCAGCGGGGTCACAACACGGTCCCTCCCTCAGTGTCCACCGTCTCAGCGGGGTCACAACACTGTCCCTCCCTCAGTGTCCACCGTCTCAGCGGGGTCACAACACTGTCCCTCCCTCAGTGTCCACCGTCTCAGCAGTGTCACAACACTGTCCCTCCCTCAGTGTCCACCGTCTCAGCGGGGTCACAACACTGTCCCTCCCTGAGTGTCCGCCGTCTCAGCGGGGTCACAGCACTGTCCCTCCCTCAGTGTCCACCGTCTCAGCGGGGTCACAACACTGTCCCTCCCTCAGTGTCCGCCGTCTCAGTGGGGTCACAACACTGTCCCTCCCTCAGTGTCCACCATCTCAGCGGGGTCACAACACTGTCCCTACCTCAGTGTCCACCGTCTCAGCGGGGTCACAATACTGTCCCTCCCTCAGTGTCCACCGTCTCAGCGGGGTCACAACACTGTCCCTCCCTCAGTGTCCACCGTCTCAGCGGGGTCACAACACTGTCCCTACCTCAGTGTCCACCGTCTCAGCGGGGTCACAACACTGTCCCTCCCTCAGTGTCCACCGTCTCAGCGGGGTCACAACACTGTCCCTACCTCAGTGTCCACCGTCTCAGCGGGGTCACAACACTGTCCCTCCTTCAGTGTCCGCCGTCTCAGCGGGGCCACAACACTGTCCCTACCTCAGTGTCCACCGTCTCAGCGGGGTCACAACACTGTCCCTCCCTCAGTGTCCACCGTCTCAGCGGGGTCACAACACTGTCCCTCCCTCAGTGTCCACCGTCTCAGCGGGGTCACAACACTGTCCCTACCTCAGTGTCCACCGTCTCAGCAGGGTCACAACACTGTCCCTCCCTCAGTGTCCGCCGTCTCAGCGGGGCCACAACACTGTCCCTACCTCAGTGTCCACCGTCTCAGCGGGGTCACAACACTGTCCCTCCCTCAGTGTCCACCGTCTCAGCGGGGTCACAACACTGTCCCTCCCTCAGTGTCCACCGTCTCAGCGGGGTCACAACACTGTCCCTCCCTCAGTGTCCACCGTCTCAGCGGGGTCACAACACTGTCCCTCCCTCAGTGTCCACCGTCTCAGCGGGGTCACAACACTGTCCCTCCCTCAGTGTCCACCGTCTCAGCGGGGTCACAACACTGTCCCTCCCTCAGTGTCCACCGTCTCAGCGGGGTCACAACACTGTCCCTACCTCAGTGTCCACCGTCTCACCGGGGTCACAACACTGTCCCTCCCTCAGTGTCCACCGTCTCAGGTTATGGACATATGGTTCCAGAATATTTATTATAAAAATTAAGGCAGTAACACTGGTTAATTTAGTGGACTGTGATGAATGGTTTTGAAAACCGACAACTGAAGAATTGAGACACATATGCAACATATGGGAATCTTTACTGAAGAAACGCTTCGCCACACAGTGGCTTCATCAGTCTTATACAAAGCAGGAAAGTATGAGAGGAGGAGAGGAGGTAATCAGTCCCTCAGCCTGGAGTCGACTCCAGGAAAAAAGTTATGCGACTTGACTCAAGTAATCTATTTAGTCTAATAATTATACATTAATTACATTATTTCAAATGCATAAAGAATATATCTTGCCAAAATATGGTCTTAGTGATATATTCTAACTCCTCCTAACAGCAAGAAAAACTATTCTTGGCAATAACTAATTATCTCACCTGTTGTGGTTTTATACCAGAAGTAAAGAGCGAAATTAAACTATTACAATATACTCAGTGATTTATTTTCTCACATAGTTACCACTACGTCTGGTTTTTCATCATTATCAGCATTATTCTGACAGATTTATTATATATCTGTATCCTTCCCTTCACTTATTTTGTAGAACAACATTTTTGCTGATACTAATTATTTTGGCCTCGATGACACTACTAAATTATTCACAATTTGTTAGTCCAATATTCACGTTACAACATTTATTTTGCTTCCCAAAAAACGTCATCATATATACATATATTTACATACATTCAGCGGCACTTCCAGGTGTGTAATATATTTTCCTTATTAGAATATTAATTTCTTCAAAATTATAACAATTTCACCTCACTTAAACAACTCCATAGAGTATAAAAAGAAATTTTAGGGAATATAAGTTCTCATGTGAGATATTTATCATCTTTCATAAGTCACATCAATATTACTCACTTACACTGCTTTATATAAACATTATTATCCTACCAATTACCACATAAATCACAGGAAAATTATCAAAATTTTCGACAAATATTAAAGGTGATAAATTAGACACATGCGCAACTCTTGGGTATCTTTATTGAGGAAACGTTTCGCCACACAGTGGCTTCATCAGTCCATACGTAGGAGAAACTTGAAGAACAGGAGGAGAATGAGGTAAATGTTCTTCCCATGATTAGTTTGGGTATGACTCACGAAATCGTAATGACACGATTGCAAACCATACCACGGGCGGGATTTGAACCCGCGGTCAGAGAGTCTCAAAACTCTAGACCGTCGCGTTAGCCACTGGACCAGCTAGCCACAATAAGATTCGTCCAACTAGGTATATTTCTACACCATAGGAAGGTGAAGAAATATACCTAGTTGGACGAATCTTATTGTGGCTAGCTGGTCCAGTGGCTAACGCGGCGGTCTGGAGTTTTGAGACTCTCTGACCGCTAGTTCAAATCCCGCCCGTGGTATGGTTAGTTTGGGTATGTGAGTCTAGTGACGGTGTCGGCAGCACTTGGCGTGGAGTATGGACTTAAGGCATTATGGTGCAGAAATTCATATGTCATTTTCTCAGTACATAAGAACATAAGAAAGAAGATACACTGCAACAGGCCTACCCTTGGGCGAAACGTTTCCTCAATAAAGATACCCAAGAGTTGCACATGTGTCTAATTCAACAACATGTCGGTTCTCTGAACCATTGATCCTCTTCAAGGGGGGCTCCTTGGCGTGGTGAAGAGGCTCTTGGTCTGAGGAAGTAGACCTATCGGTCTTCTTCCTCAGACCGAACCTAATTACCCCCCAATCTCCCCTCCCCTATCCCATCCTCCCCATCCTCCCCTTTTTCCTTTCCTCCTCCTCCTCCCCACCCCTCCCTTTTGCCCTTCCTCTTTTTGTCCTTTGGGATTTCTCCCACAGGCGCGCTAGTTCCTAGGTAGGGGAAAGGATACCGGGGTCCATCCCATTCCGTTGAGGTTCTTAGCGGTGGCGTAGTTTGCCGTGGAATCTGGATCGCCTGGGGATGCCCCGATCCCTCTCCGGTATCCCGGAGTAGCTTTGGGTGTCTTTCGGGCGACAAGTGTATCTCTGGAAGCCACCTTTCGGATTCCGGGGGTGGTGGCCGAAGGAGGTATGCTTTGTGGAGGATATCCGGCCGCCCTCTCTTTTGTCCACCGAGGTAGCTCGGCAGATGTGAGGTTGCTATCCCGGATTGTTAGTTTACTAGCATGATGGGTAGGGTATGGCACGGGTTCCATGCTGCATCTGCGCTACTTGCAGTGCTGAGGTCCTCTTGGGCGCGGAGGGAGATTTCTGGCCCTTTCATTCCTCCTAGGACCTATCCCTCCCCGGTCCCCCCTTTTTTTTTCTTTTTTTTTATTTTTATTTTCTTTTCTTCTTTCTTTTTTTTTCTTAAAAACAAAAAGAAAGAAGTAACCTAACCATGGCAGCCCTAGTCCATGAACCTGGTACCCCCGGGCCCCTTCTTGATACCGCACCCCGTTCTGACCCCGCTTCATCTTTGGACCACTCTTCAGACATTCCTCATGCCTCTGTACCTATTGCCGGTGCTGTTTCCTCACCTGCTTCAGGTACTGAGGCCTCGACTGACTCCTTCGATTTATCGGACCTTCGCTCTCCTCTGACTATACTCCCGGCCTCTCCCTCTACGGTGCGGCAATTTTCAAATCGCCGACCCGTTCCACGTCGGACCAACTCTGGTCCCACGCCTAAACGGCAACGACAATTACCTGCTGATGATACTTCTCCACCTTCTCGTTCTTCTCAGAAACGATCGACACGTCCTTCACTACCTTTCCACGCTCGGTTTCAGACTGAACAGTGGACTAAATTCTTCACTTTATGACCAACTTCCTCTACTGCCTATCTTTCTGACCATAGTATTGGCAAGGCACTCCTACGCCATGTTGGTAAAGATATTTCTTTTCATGCTCTTAAGAGCGGTACGCGCATCATTACTGTACAGAATGCTACCCAGGCCCATGAGCTCTCTCGTCTTTCCCATATCGATACTGTTCCTGTCACTCTTGAAAAACATCATTCCCTCAATTCTTGTAGTGGTACCGTCATTCTGCCCCATACCATAGTTCAACAAAATTTCCAGACATGTGGCACTGACATTCTAGAACAGCTGGAACTCCAAGATCTCCCAATCCTCAAGGTAGACACTTACGTTCTTCCTGCCCGTGGGCAGAGACGATACCCTAGCAATGTGGCTCGTTTAACTTTTGACAGCCGAGAACTCCCATCCTCAGTTTATATAGCAGGACATCGGTTACAAGTTCGAAAGGTGATCCCTACACCACAACAGTGTAGAAATTGCTGGCGATTTGGCCATCCAGCGAAATATTGCAGATCTATCGCCGAATGCCCAGTCTGTGGTGCCGATGACCATTCTAATACGTCTTGCAATCAATCTCCCTCTTGCCTTAACTGTCATGAGGCTCACCCTTCGTACTCTCGCCGTTGTCAGGTCTATTTAAACGAGCGGGAAATCCGTTACCTCAAAGAGACAGGTCTCCCTTATGACATGGCAGTTTCTCATCTCCGCCTCCAAGGGAGACTCCCACGTGTTTCTTATTCCCGTGTTTCAAAACGTCCCCCCACTTCTGGTATCCCATCTTCTACACCCACCTCTGTGGTTACCTCTCCCATAATCACTCCTGTATCTAATCCTTTTGCTGTCCTCGGCTCAGACGTCCCTACTTCAACGCCTCAGTCTAATCTCGCTTCTTCGAGTTCTCTCTCACAAGCCTCAGTATCGACGAGACCTCGTACGACACCTCCTCCCAATCGTCCCCCTACTTCTCAAAAGTCAAAAAAAAGTCCGGTAACACCTCCTACCCATCTTCCACCTCCTCATTTTACCCTCCCTGTCTCTGTCCCTGGTTCTTCCCCTCTCACTGGCTCAGTTACAAGTGCAGAGGTTCACCCTCCTCCTCGTAATGTACCTTCCTCCCCTGTTCCCTCCCAAGTTTCTTCCTCTTCTGCCACCTCCCAGGTTCCTGCCTCTTCTGTCCCCTGCCACGCTTCTCCAGTTCCCTCCACCCTTTCGCCCCCCCCCGACCGTGGTACAGTCCAATACAGTTCCAATCTTTACTCATCCTCCCCCTACCATTCCCAATATTGTCTCCCATACGACATCTCTGAATTCCGAAACACTTGAAGCAATCTCTGAATATATTGCAGAGACCAAACCATCAATGGACACTGATCCACCTTCCGCTCTTTCTCTCTCCTCTGCTCCATCTGCGCAACTCCTTTCTTCACAGCGCACCGTTCCTTCGCTGCTTGAACATTTTCCACTGCCTCCGCATGTGGACTTTTCTAACCCTTCTAGTCCGTAGGAACCCTTACCTGCGGATTTCAAGTATCTTTATCATTGCCAATCATGGCCTATTTACAGTGGAATATACGCGGCCTCAGGGGTAATCGGGGTGAGCTTCAGATGTTACTCTCCCAGTTTGCCCCTGTTGGTGTTTGCTTACAGGAACCAAAATTACACTCTGCTGTTATTTCTCACATCTCAGGCTATAATTTATTGTATTCTTCAGATCCTTTTCCTGATGGGACCTTTAATGAAAGTGCCCTTCTTCTCCGCACTGATATTCCGTACCATCAGCTATTTGTTCATACTTTGCTGCATTACACAGCAGCCCGTATCCACTTACATAGGTGGTATACGCTCTGTTCTTTATATCTCTCTCCTTCTCAGGCATTATCTATTCCGGATTTTGCCTTCCTTGTTTCGTCATTACCGCCACCGATTCTGTTACTTGGTGATTTTAATGCCCACCATTTCCTCTGGGGGGGGGGTCTCACTGTGATTCCCGTGGAATTCAGTTAGAGGCTTTTCTTGCCACCCACCCCCTCCATGTTTTAAATACAGGTACTCACACCCATTTTGATCCTCGGACTCATACTCTCTCTTGCATCGATCTCTCAGTCTGCTCTTCCTCCGCCGCATTAGACTTCACTTGGTCTGTTCTCCCAGACTTACATGACAGTGATCATTTCCCAATCATTCTTACTTCCCCTTCATATTCGCCACCTCTTCGCACCCAACGCTGGCAATTTAATCGGGCAAATTGGAACCTTTACTCACACCTAACTGTTTTTAAAGAGGTTCCTTCTTCGTCCTCCATCGATGAGCTTTTACACCTCTTCTCGTCCTCCGTTTTCACCGCAGCTTCTCATTCTATACCCCAAACTTCGGGCAGACATTCTCAGAAATGCGTGCCTTGGTGGTCTCCTGCTTGTGCTCGTGCAGTACGTTTGAAACGCGCTGCATGGGGCAGGTACCGGTACAATAGAACCACAGAGCAACTCCTTGATTTTAAACAGAAGCGTGCGATCGCTCGCCGTGTCATCCGTGACGCTAAACGCACTTGCTGGCGAGATTATGTATCCACCATCACCTCTGCTTCCTCTATGAGTGCAGTCTGGAAAAAAGTACGAAAACTGAGTGGTAAATATTCTCCTGACCCAGCTCCTGTTCTGCGGGTTGCCGGTGTTGATATAGCAAACCTACTAGATGTTGCCAATGAAATTGGCAATCATCTGGTCCGTATTTCTCAGGGACTCCATCTATGCCCCTCATTTCTTTCCTCAAAGTCTGCCAGAGAGTTAGCACCCTTGGACTTTTCTTCTCTCAGAGAAGAACAGTATAATGTGCCTTTTACACTTCAAGAACTGGAGGCAACACTCTCAGCTTGTCGATCATCGGCAGCTGGGCCTGACGACATTCATATTCGTATGCTACAACATTTACATCAGTCAGCCCTTGCAGTAACTATTACGCCTTTACAATCTTATTTGGTCACAAGGAGTTCTTCCACAGCTGTGGAAATCCGCCATTGTTCTCCCTTTCCGCAAACCAGGCACTACGGGACATGAAACCTCCCACTATCGTCCCATTGCTCTTACCAGTGCAGTTTGCAAAGTAATGGAACGCCTAGTAAATAGACGTTTAGTGTGGTATTTAGAGACACACAACAGTCTCTCCACTCCTCAATATGGCTTTCGTAAGGGACGTTCTACCATAGACCCCTTACTACGCTTGGATACGTATGTTCGTAATGCCTTTGTGAATAACCACTCAGTTATTGCCATATTTTTTGACCTTGAGAAGGCATATGACACAACTTGGAGGTATAATATTTTAGCCCAAGCCCACTCCTTAGGCCTTCGAGGCAATCTACCATCCTTCCTTAAGAACTTTTTAACTGACAGGCATTTCCGTGTTCGGGTTAATAATGTGCTCTCCCCGGACTTTATCCAAGCTGAAGGTGTCCCCCAGGGATGTGTTCTGAGCACAACACTTTTTCTCCTTGCTATTAATGATTTGGCCTCTAGTCTTCCATCAAATATTTGGTCATCACTCTATGTTGATGACTTCGCTATTGCCTGTGCAGGAGCTGACTGTCACCTCCTTACAGTTTCTCTCCAATATGCAGTCGACCGTGTTTCCAATTGGGCCACCACACGTGGGTTTAAATTTTCCAGCACTAAAACCCACCAAATCACTTTCACTAGACGCTCTGTCATCTCAGATCATCCTTTGTACCTCTATGGCTCCCGTATCCCTGAACGTGATACAGTCAAGTTTCTGGGCCTCCTCTTTGATCGTAGGTTATTCTGGAAACCTCACATTACCTCTCTGAAGGCAACTTGTCACAGCCGGCTGAACCTTCTTAAAACCCTTGCTCATCTTTCGTGGGGAGCTGATCGTCGAACCCTCCTTCGCCTACATTCCACCCTTATTTTATCGAAACTTGATTATGGTGACCAGATCTATTCAGCGGCATCTCCTGCTACTCTCTCTAGCCTTAACCCCATTCATCACCAAGGATTACATTTATGCCTTGGTGCTTTTCGCTCTTCCCCTGTCGAGAGCCTCTATGCAGAAGCGAACGTTCCATCCTTATCCGATCGCCGTGATGCCCATTGCCTGCACTACTATGTACGCTCTCATGATCTCCGCAATCCTTCCATTTATAGAATGGTCACTGATATTAGTAGACATTCTTTATTTGTTCGCTGCCCCTGTTTACTCCGTCCCTTCTCTCTTCGCCTTCATTCGCTCTTGTCTTCTCTTCAACTACCACCTTTCTATGTACATGTAGCATCTCACTTTTCCCTACCCCCCTGGGAAGTTCCAGCTGTTCGAGTCTGTTCTTTCTCCCTCCCTTGCTCGAAAGCCCAACTGTCTACGGTCGCTTCCCGCTCTCTTTTTCTTGACCACTTTCACTCTCATTCTCATGCCATTGCTGTGTACACAGATGGCTCTAAGTCTTCTGACGGCGTAGAATTCACAGCAGTTTTTCCGGACAGCGTCGTACAAGGGCATTTACTATCTTCGGCTAGTATTTTTACTGCTGAATTATATGCCATCCTTACAGCACTTATCTGTATTGCATCTATGCCTGTGTCATCATTTGTGGTTGTCTCAGACTCCCTTAGTGCTTTACAGGCTATACAAAAATTTGATACACCTCACCCCTTAGTCCTCCGTATCCAACTTTGGCTATGCCGCATCTTAACCAAGCATAAAGATATTGTTTTTTGTTGGGTCCCTGGTCATGTTGACGTACAGGGCAATGAACAGGCAGACACTGCTGCGCGGTCAGCAGTACATGACCTACCAGTTTCTTATAGAGGTATTCCATTTACGGACTATTTTGCTGCAATATCTTCCCACCTTCACACCCGTTGGCAACAACGTTGGTCTACTATGCTCGGCAACAAACTTCAGTCTATTAAACCGAGTATAGGTTACTGGCCGTCTTCTTATCACCAGTGTCGAGGTTGGGAGACTACTCTCTCCCGTCTTCGCATTGGCCATACTCGTCTTACTCATGGATATCTCATGGAGAGGCGTCTTGCTCCTCTCTGTGAGAATTGCCAAGCTCCATTATCAGTCAGCCACATTCTGTTGGACTGCCCACTTTATCAACGAGCACGCAGAATTTACCTCTGTCGTCGTCTTCGCTCCACTGCTCTCTCTTTACCTTCCCTTCTCGCTGATGGACCCACCTTTCATCCGGACTCTCTCATTGACTTTTTGACAACGACTGACTTACTTCACAAATTCTGATACCTTCAGCCCTTTCTACTTCAATCTCTTGCTACCCTCTACCCCCGTACTATCCCCTGCCCCGCTGTTTTCTGTAACCTGCTGATCATCCCCCCTCCCTTCTGCCATCCAATTCCCTTGCTTCCTTCCCTACCCTGCAGCGCTGTATAGCCCTTGTGGCTTAGCGCTTCTTTTTGATTATAATAATAATGAACCATTGATCTACAATCCTGTTCGTGACTTGAAAAAGCCCACTGTGTGGGCGAAACGTTGTCAATAAAGGATCACATTAAACTGCATATGTGTTTATGTTTCCAACATGTTGGTTCTCTGAACCATTGATCTACAATTCTGTCAGACACTGCAACTTCTTGGGATCTTAATACTTGGGAATTCTTCTCTTGCCTAACCCTTGGTCACGACCTACTTCCACATTGGACAAATGTGACACCACCTACGACTGATGCACCTCTCCTGTCTACGGTTTATAAGCTGCTTCTCCGCTCATATGCCGTATTCTATTCAAGATTGATGGACTGACCACAACGACTCAAGGCTGAGGGACTGATTACCTCATTCTTCTCCTGTTCTTCAAGTTTCTCCTTTGTATGGACTGATGAAGCCACTGTGTGGCGAAACGTTTCCTCAATAAAGATACCCAAGAGTTGCACATTTGTCTAATTCAACAATATTATATTCAATACCATGATCTACCTCCTCAAATACCTTAGTGAAGAAAGTTACTAAATTCGTAAAACAGGAATGCCCCTTTGTAAAACCGTGCTGAGATTCATTTATCAATTTATGCCTTTCCAGATGGCTACGAATTGCTTAGGCAATTATTGATTCCATAAATTTTCCCACTATGGAAGTAAGGCTTATTGGTCTATAGTTCGAAGCTAAGGACCTGTCACCTGCCTTGTAAATAGGTATTACATTTGGCATTTTCCATTTATCAGGCACTATGCTAGTTTATAGTGATATGTTGGAAAGCTTAGCCAAAGGTATGCTAAGTTCCTCTTTACATTCCTTTAACACCCTTGCAAACAGTTCATCAGGGCCTGGGAATTTGTTAGATTTTAATTTCTCTATTTGTCTGAGGACCATATCACTAGTTACTGCAATCGTGCATAGTTTAGTATCGTCCTGTTCTACATAATCTATTATTTCTGGAATTTCGATAGTATTTTCCTGGGTAAAAACTGAAAGGAAGTAAGTATTGAAAATTTCACACATATCCTTATTACTGTCAGTGATCTGACCTGAGTTACTCTTAAGTGTGCCTTACTTGTCCCTAATCTTACTTCTGTATACCTGAAAGAAACCTTTTGGGTTAGTCTTCGAGTCCCTTGCGACCTTAGCCTCATAATCCCCTTTTGTTTTTTTTATTCTTTTTTTTTAGTTCTCATTTTAATTGAATATATTGATTTCTTAACTGCCTCTCTGATACGCCTATATATGCCTCTCTTTTCACCAATGAGATGTTTTAATCTATTGTTCACCCATTTGGGATCATTTTTGTTAGATCCAATTTCCCTACTCGGAACAAAAGTTGTCCTGGCAGCTAGAGCTATTCTCTGAAAAACGTCATATTGGCAACCAAAACCACCTACCTGACCCACAGTCAGGACATCCCAATTTAGCCCACCCAGGTAATTTTTCAGTCCCATGAAATCTGCCAAGCAAAAGTCTAGGACAGATTTTTGATTGCAGATATCTGCATGATATATTGAAACTAAGTGATTTGTGATCGCTTTCCCCTACCTCATCATTAACCTCAAGATTATTAACTAGTGATTTTTTGTTGGCAAGAACCAAGTCAAGTACATTGTTTCCTCTAGTTGGTTCTGTCACAAACTGTTTTTAAAAGCATTCCTGAAACTTATCAAGAAAGTCACTAGACTCAAGATTTCCTGCCACATTGTTCCAATCAATTTGTTTAGATACCTTATTAATTTCGTTCTATAGCAGCACACTGCACTCTCTATCAAGGTTTGGTGGGCCTATAAATCACACCCAGAATTAACTTTTCACGATCTTCGAGAAATTGTAGCCAAACAGATTCTGTGTCCGTTGTTTCTAATCTTATATCTTGTCTAACACAACAATTTAAATTATCTCTGACATACATCGCCACTCCACCACCCTTCCTGTTGACTATATCAGTATGGAATAGTTTACAACCCTGTTTGATGCATTCAAAAGGCATTTCTCTATCTGCACTTGCTAGCAATCTTAGTTCATCTATTTTATTTCTTAGATTCCTACTATTTGTACAATAAACCTTAAGGGAGGTAGTCACTCGTTGTCCTCTACAATCTATGTAAATACTATGCCTTGGGTATCTGCAGGCACTGTATATCTTGTAAAACCGGTGGGACATGCACCTTTGACCATCCCAAAAAATGCCGCACCCACATGACAACAGGAGAGTGCAACTTCCCCTCATGTAACTTATTTCACCCAGAAATGTGTCACTCATCAATCCATGAAAGAAAATGCTGCAATGCATACTGCTAGGCACATCATCTAAAGGGGACTAGAAGACACAGACCAGCCAGACTATGGGAAACAATAGAGAGGAGCCACAACCTCTCCAGGGACAGAGGTTTTTTAGGGCCAGAAGGGAGAAAAGACTGGCAAGAAATGACAATAATCCTACACCACCTGAAATCACTTCTGGAGCAGAGGCACGGACATTGGCCTCTACTCCAGAACAAAAGATATTAGAGCCAGCAAATAAAACCCCCCTAAATTCCACAAATACAACGACATTTATCTTTGCAAACATACAGGGTCTAAAGCCGTCAAAAACAACAAATTCGTTACATCAAGGGACTGCTCACGGAGTCAAATGCAATGTTTGCAGCATTCACAGAGACACATAAAGGATCATTATGACAACGAAATATGTATCCCAGGTTATAACCTATTCCGATGCGACAGACTAAACAGGCAACAATGGGGAGTTGGCCTGTATGTCAGAGAGTCTCTCATTTGCACAGAACTACTAAACACCTCAAATGATGTAGTTGAAGTTTTGGCAGTAAAGGTTGAAAACCAAAACCTTGTTATTGTGGTAGTATACAAGCCTCCAGATGCAACTTCCCAGCAATTCCAGGAGCAGCTTGAGAAAATTGACCACTGTCTGGAAAATCTCCCAACTCCTGCCCCAAACATTTTACTACTAGGAGATTTCAACCTGAGACACCTAAAATGGAGGAGTATAGCAAAGAATGTTTTAGCAGAGATCACTCCGGGAGGCAGTTCAGACGACAATTCACACACACACGAACTATTAAATGTCTGCACCAAATTCACCTTAAACCAGCAAACAGTAGACCCTACAAGACTAGAAAATACACTGGACCTCATCTTCACTAACAATGATCTGATACGTAACATAACTGTATCAGACACAATACACTCAGATCATAACATAATAGAGGTACAGACATGTATGCACAGGGCTCTGGACCAGTAAAATGTGAGCAGTCATGAAGATCTCTTCACGAAATTCAATTTCAATAACAAAACATACAATGGGATCAAGTATACCATGTCCTAAATGAAACAAGCTGGGAAGATATCCTAAACAACACAGATCCGAACATTTGCCTTGAAAAAAATGAATTCTGTGGATCTTGAGATCTGCTCAAGACATATTCTGTTAAGAAAAAGAAAAAAAAAGATGTAAACTAGAAAGAGAGAGACGTTCCCTATACAGACGAAGGCGAAGAGTCACAGAGCTGCTGAGTGGGGTCAATATATCTGAAATACGAAGGGAGGCACTAGTCAATGAAACTGCAAATATTGAACTTTAGCTGAAGAAATCTTATAGGAGACAAGAATCTCAGGAAGAACTAAAAGCCATAAAGGAAATTGAAAAAACCCAAAATACTTCTTCTCTTATGCCAAATCTAAGGGATAAACAACATCCAGTATTGGGCCCCTGCTTAGGCGGGATGGGACATACACAGATGACAGCCAAGGAATGAGTGAGATACTAAAGTCCCAGTATGATTCAGTGTTCAGCAAGCCACTGCCCCGACTAAGGGTCGACAATCGAAATGAATTCTTTATGAACGAAACCCAAAATCTGGTCATCCCAAAAGTCTGGGCAGGAGATGCAACATTCCCCCGATGAAAAGCAGGCGTGCTGCGAGTACACTGAGAGACAACACACTAAGTGTCCGGGGACCAAGACTGTTCAATTACCTCCCAGCATACATAAGGGAGATTACCAATAGACCCCTGGCTGTTTTCAAGAAGGCACTGGACAGGCACCTAAAGTCAGTACCTGACCAACTGGGCTGTGGTTCATACGTCACACATGCACAAATAACCCACACATAAAAGAGAGAAGCTTACGACGACGTTTCGGTCCGACTTGGACCATTTACAAAGTCACTTGGTGACTTAGTAAATGGTTCAAGTCGGACAGAAACGTCGTCGTAAGCTTCTCTCTTTTATGTGCGGGTTATTTGTGTATCGTTCCAGTCACGGTATTGTGCCTTTTTTTGTTATTTGTTGCTCATACGTCAGTTTGTGTGCAGCCAGCAGTAACAGCCTGGTTGATCAGACCCTGATCCACCATGAAGCCTGATCTCAGACCAGGCCGCGGGGGCGTTGACCCCCGAAACCCTCTCCAGGTAAACTCAGTTGCTTTGCCTTTACTAGCAACTTTATTTTGAATATTGTCTATTTTAATATATCCATGAGGTATCCCGGTTATATCTGCTGTTTTCAACCCTAATACTGCAGCCTGATTGTTTCCCACAGACACCCATACCTCTATAATCTATCATTTTAAAGTTCTAGACATGTCACCAATAACCCCCTCAATCGAATTGGCTAATGCAACCACTCCAACCACAGAGAGATGAACACCATCTCTTGCATACATATCACGTTTGCTATAGAATATGTCCCATTTATCAATGAATGGGATTGCAAGTTCCTTGCAGTACCTGTCTAGCCAGTAATTTATACAAATTACCATAGACATCCATTCATTGCCCACTTCCCTTCTAGGCAACATGCTACAAATGATTTAGATCCCTCCCTTGGACCTGACTACATCATTGGCTGACCTATACTTATCCAGCAGCTCCTGTCCCCTGCCATTCCCGATGTCATTTCCACCAGTACTAAGATAATGGGCTTGTTCCCATTACCTGACATAATATTATCCAACCTGCTGACTATGTCACCAACACCAACTCCTGGGAGGCACACCCTCTGTCTAACCTTTCTATTTCTCTTACAAAAAAGCACGGCCCATATATCGTACCTAAGAATCTCCCACAATTAGAATATTCTTACCTTGATAAGCAGGGGAGTCAGAGGTACCTTCAACCTCACTAACCACTGAAGTACACTCGTCCTGGAGAAAAGAGAATCGATTTCCTACCTTCATACCTTCTCTATTAACCTTCCTTATCATTCTTCTTCCTGAATTGTGAACCACTTGCCACTTAAAGCGACTGCCACTCTCCAGATCACTGCTGGTAATTTTTTCCTCCTTACTAGCTACAACCATCAGACTCTTACTCCCAAACCCATCTAGACGAAGCTTCAGCCTCCTATTTTCCCCCTGAAGAAGTAGAATTTCCTTCTTCAACACTTTAAAGTGGGATTCTAAAACACTACAACAAGCCATGGTGCTAGGTAACACCCCACGCTAATCCCAGACAGCTCAGGACAGGTGTGACCACACTTGATCACTGACCTCAGCGTAAACAGATTATTCACTGATGTAGCGCCGACACTGATGATGGTTCTTCCCTACTAGGACGATTACGGTGATAGATCTTTCATCTAAACACTTAGGAAGGTTCAGACACGTGTAGAGAAGAAACCTAAGGTTCTGCAGACACTAATATTTTCCACTGTACACTAAGTAATGTTAGAGAAGTAGACTGGCCAGCCGATGTAGCTCTGGGAAGTGTGTTATGAAGCACTGCCTATTCAAATTAATAATAGTGAGTATAAATCAAAGGTGCTTATTAGGTATTCCCGAGGAGGTACCTAAAGAGGTTGCAAGCTGTTACTTATTTTCTTCTTCTGGCTCTCCACTATTATTTCGCTCGTAACTCGTGAACGTCTCATCCAATCAACTTGAGATTTTCTACACTTGTGTAAGGTACTCCAGGTAAAACTCCAGGTAACGAGGACCAAAATTGTGGGACAGTTGTTATGTTCAAGTTCCCTGTGATCAAAGCAGCTGAACCAATTCCTCAATGACATAGCTTCAAATTTACTAATGTCTGTTAGTAAGGCAGAATTTGATATACCTAAGAACATGGCCTCTTATACCGTAATGATCAAGTTTTGTGAAGTTTTTTTTTTTATATTTTATTTAAAACATGACATTACAAAAATATAATATATAAAACTCATTTAAGGCTATAAATTAACACAATCCTACCTACAGCTAACATTACACACCACACTTACAACTCCGTGTGGGTACACCCCCCCCCTGCTCCCTCATCCTATCACTTAACCCAAACCTGTTGGAGCTACCCAACAAAGTTACATGATATGAACAACACTTTAACACATCCCTCGAAATGGTACTTAATAATTGACTACAGACCATGCAATTCATTGCACTGAACATATTATACAGACATATTACCCCCCCCCCCCGTGGTTGTCCAACCACCCCACTATTTACAACCTAACATACTATAAACAATGAATGTTGCCTAATCTAATGTCACACAGCAATGATCAAAACATTAATTTATGTAATTGTCCTAATGGTTCAGTTACATAACAATATGTATTACACAACAATGGTGATATAGAAAAGTCACAAAGACATACAAAATGACTACAAAGCCATAGGTATAAACTTAGTCTCAAAAATCCAACACATATAAGCTTCTACACATTTAAACATGCAATTCCAGTGTTAAAAACAATAACACAGCTTCAACTATGACATTCAAGCTTTATACAGCTTATATGGACATAACATAGTGCTATTGACAACAGTACAATACAACATAAAATATAACCATGACATAAGTAACACATAAAGACTGTGCCTAGCACACACCTAACCACAAAAACCTATAACACCACTGTTGCCCAACTTTATTTACACTATCTGACGTACATTAACCTCTTTACTCTCAAAACAAAACTGAAAATTGCAGATCACCAGTGACGAACAATAATGCACAGACATTAATACAAACATATCACAGCATATCTCTGGACACCGTGCATGATCACAGCATCAACACTATGCAGTGCAAGGCACCTAGAAAACAAGTTGGAGCAAATACATGCAATTATTATAGCAAATCTCCAAATTACAATGTCATTACCGTAAATCAATATTACCACACACAATATGTATAATAAGTGTATAGTCCATGTCACACAAAAAACTGGCCAGCTCCACAGGTGCTAGCACCCGTGGTCCACATATTATTCACTCACGCATCACTCATCCAACACACACGCAAACATTTGTTGTCATCCATTACAAGGGAGGCGACCCTGTTTTCACCCATGACTTCCCTACCCCAGCAACACTTTCCAATCATACCCTCCCCTCCCTCGTATATCACAAGTCTAATAAAACCTGTAACGTAAGTTGCCTATATCCCTCTGAAAAATCCTTCACCCACCTCCTCCCATAAATTTCCTTATTTCTACATACCGTTTTATAGAACGTTACCGCTAACACCCTCCTCTTCACCTCAGTAACCTGTTTCCCCCGCAATCCCCACACTATACCTGGAGTTTACCTGGAGAGAGTTTCGGGGGTCAACGCCCCTGCGGCCCGGTCTGTGACCAGGCCTCCTGGTTAATCAGCGCCTGATCAACCAGGCTGTTGCTGCTGGCTGCACGCAAACCAACGTAATGTAATGTATCCCACAGCTCTGATTACACTTTCCTCCCAACCCCCCACGTAGAGACTTAATGCTCTCAATACAGAAATTCCTTTACCTCCTATCCTATTTATCACCCTATTTAACCACCCCTTGACACTCCTCATTCCATCACAAAAATATACTACATGAAAAGCCGACTCCTCCCCACCACATATCCCACACTCCCCCCCGTCAACGACTCGTCTATCCCGTAGAACCACACCCAACGGTAAAATGCCGTGCAGAAAACGATACATTACATCCCGAACACGAGGTTGCAACCTCATCCTACTCAACCTATTCCATATACTTCCCCATGCATACATGGGGAAAATTCCCTCTACAGGCGCTACAACCCTCCCAGCTAACAATCTACTCAACCTACCTATTTTAACCTTCGCTGGCTCTCGATCCCTGTATACATCCTTTGCAATCTGTTATGGATCCTGGCCAAACCCCCCCCACCCACACTTTCCCTCATCACCTCCCTTTTAATGAAGACACATTTGACCCTCCGCTTTAAGTCCAGCAATCCCAGCCCCCCCTTACTTACAGGTAACATTACCACATCCCTTTTAATCCAATCACAGCTCGAACCCCACAAGAATTTAAAAACCTTCCTAAGTATGTTCGTTATTGCTGGCCCAGTTAATGGGAACACAGCTGCCACGTGCCATACTTTGCTATACAGTAAGATATTAATAACAATGGCACGCTGCACAAGGGTCAAATGATAAGGTCGCAATGCACCCAAGTGTCCCTGAATCCTTTCTACCATCCTAAGCGAGTTTTCCATGCGTGCCACAGTTAGATCGTCTGCATAAATAAGACCGCAAATTTTTAACGAATTCACCTGCCTCCTCACAACTGCACTACCCCAATCAACCCTACCCGCCCAAGCTCCTAACCCCATGACCATGGATTTATCTGAATTTACCCTCATACCAGTTTCCCCTGCGAACATTTGTACTACCCCGTCTAATGTGTCCATTGACATCCCCTCCCTGATCAGAACAGTTGTATCATCCACATACCCAATTAAAACTGGCCAAACCCTCGCAACCTCACACCCTGGTCCCTCTACGTGACACATACGCTGCTCCATCAATCTATAAAAGGGGTCCTGTATGCACGCAAACAATAATTGTGACATAGGACACCCCTGCCTAAGTCACCTACCCATTACAATCTTCCCACCCAATCGACCATTAATCTGTACCCTCGCCATTGCACCTCCATACAACGCCTCAACCCAACCCACTATTTCTTCCCCAAACCCCTGACCCCTGAGGATGGCTTTCAATGCTTTCCGATCCACTCTATCGTATGCCCCTTGCCAATCGAGTGCCACCAAACCTCCCTCCCTCCCCCCCCCTATTGCCTCCACGAAATCCCTAAGTAATCCATGCCCCTCCACCATAGACCTCCCTGGCAAACCAAACTGAGTTTTTGATACTACCCGCCCCACCACACACTTGACCCGATTTCCCAAAATCTTCGCAAACAATTTATAATCAGCGCATAACAACGAGATCGCCCGGTAATCCCGAAGCGTATGCTGCCCCTTACCCTTCGGTACCAATACAACGACAGCCGTTGCCTGCTTCTCACCCAGCTCACCTCTCTCCTTCATGCAATTGAATAACCTAACCAGAAAATGCCTCAATAATTCCCAATGCTGCTGATAAAACTCTGCTGGGAGTCCATCAATTCCCGGTGCTTTGCCCTTTCGCATTCCACTTAAAGCCCTCCATATTTCCCCCTCAGTTATTTCCCCACCCAGTGCTTCCCTATCACTGTTACGCAACTGACATACCACACTCCCACACACCTGTTCTAAAACCCCATCCTCTACCCCTTCTCGTTGCCAGTACTTCTCATACCACTTGTCAGCAAACGCCCCCATTCCTTCCATAGTTTGTATGACCTGCCCCTCCCTGTACCCTCCTATCAACTCATGAACCTCCAACCATGGAATAGTCATTGCCTGCTGTCTTTGTTTCTGCCTACGCAATACGCACGATGAAGGTCTATCGCCCTATAACACCTCTTCCACCCCCGCCTGTACCCGCACCGCTTGGAACCTCTCATCCTGTACCTCACGCAGCCTCACTTTAATTGCCATAATATCATCCATTGGATAAGTGCCCGCCACTGCCCCCCTCGTATAACAACCCCGTAATCTATCCTCCAAATAGTTAGCAAGCCCATATTTTAAAGAATTGATATGTTTCCCTTCCTTTATGTAATATTGCTTAATCCGTTCTTTAGCCACACCATCCCACCACATCACCACATCCTCTACCCCATTTATCTCTGCACGTAACCCCTCCCACAGCGTTGCAAATCCCTCTATCCCCTCCTCATCACCTAACACACTTGTATTTAATTTCCAATAACCCCTAGATATACCTGCTAGTGACTCCCACGCCACCTCTGCTACTACCGCCCGATGATCCGAATAAGCTACTTCTATTGTACGGAAAAATGTCAACCCCACCCCTTGAGATATATACAGCCTATCCAACCTAGCAGCGTAACCCTGTCTTACAAAAGTGTGCTCTACCTCCCATGCCCCTCCTCCAACCGCATCCCACAACTGAATATCCCTCAAAAGATCTCGCAAGGCCGCCGACACGTGCCCCGCTCCTTTTGGTTCCACGTCAGCCCTCCTAATAACGCAGTTCCAGTCCCCACCAACGATGGCCACTGCAGGTAAACCACGTAAGAAGAAAACTAGTTCTTCACATACAAAATCCCTTTTTACCCTCACATCATTTTCTGCTGGTGCATACACACTTACAAAAGATACCCTCTGCCCCATCCACCACCCATCCACGCGCAATACTCTTCCCCCCCTCCCCCCTCACTTCTTAGCAACACAAACGGGCTTGCCTCCCTGATCAATATACCCACACCACCTTTCAGACGTGCAGATGGCAGAGTCATGACCTGAAACCTCTCCACCTCGAGCACTCTTCCCTCCTTGAAATTGTGTTCTTGCAGGAACACTACATCCACCCTATATTTATACAGAAACATTCGAAACTATTCCTTCTTCACACTATTACACAGTCCATTTACGTTCACAGTCATACACCTAAGGCCTCTTTATAGTTTCCAACCCTTCCTCCTCTCTTCATTCATCCCAGGGCCTCCTGCCCCAGAGCCAGCACAAGGCCTCACACCATCAACCCCCCCCTTTTTTGCGATGCCTCTTATCGTGACTACTTCGACATTGCTCTTCCTTCCTCCCAGACCTCTGCGCCGGCGTCAGGACATCATCTGAGTCTGACGCCGCCGCTCTCTTCCTCGTGATGCCCTCTACATCCATGTTATCTTCTGAGGTTCCCTCACGATGTACCTCAACCTCCACCACGCCTCGTTCCACAGCACACGGCGACAACTCACTCTTACTAGTTGGCCCGTCAACCCTGCTATGGTTTTTATCCTTACATTCCTCTACAGGCAACGCCATGCCTCTCACCAGCTCAGCAACAACATCCTCTGCAGGTGGCATCAATGTCCTTAACACTTCCTGAAGCTCTTCCTCTAGAGCCTGCACCTCCTCCTGCACATGCACTTCTGTACTTTTCCCTTGTCTAGTAACAGATCCTTTTACATCACAGCTTACCTCACACATGCCAGTCTCCTCTTTGGAATCCTCCACCTCTTCACTCCAAAAGCGCCCAAGCCCTTGCTTTCACGAGGGGCTCTCAACAGCTATCACGCTGGTAACTGGTGCTTCGCCAGTTTGCACTGGTGCCCTCCTCAGCTTCACGCACTCTGCCGCCATATGGTCGTATGCCCCACATATTCTGCACGTACGTCTCTGTCCGGCATACGATACCATAACTTGCGTCCTGAAGTCCTCCAACACGACGTAAGACGGTATGGGATGTCTCAGAGTCATCTTCAGGGAAAAGGTACCCTCCGGACGGCCCATGTAAGCACCTGCCGTCCACTTGCTCTTTTGTGCCAGATGTACGGTTCCATATGTCTCAAAAACACTCCTGATGTCAGCCTCATCTGCCTCAAATGGGACATTACGTATCTTAACCCACGTAAAGTGGCGAGATACGTCGATCAAACGCACCTTCACAGCTGGAGTAGCGTCAAGACTCACGTCTTGGAATCTCGTCAGCAAAGACTCGTACACGGACATGGAATTCAGTTTGACGAAGATTCTGTAAGCCCCATTCAGGGCTACACCATACACCTCATCGTCCTGGATTCCATAGGTCTCCCTAATGATTGTTGGGAGTAAGACTTGCGCTGAAGAGGGTGAAATCGCCCCACGAAGCAGCTCAATACCAATAGTATTTACGCGCCTCCTCACACTCAGCGCCATGTTGATACAAGGTAGCTCGCCTGAAAACAGCAGAGGTGTGCAGAGCACAACCGCACTCTACCGTGGTCAGGCAGCGAATGACTCCAGTATTATTTCGCTCATAACTCGTGAACGTCTCATCCAATCAACTTGAGATTTTCTACACTTGTGTAAGGTACTCCAGGTAAAACTCCAGGTAACGAGGACCAAAATTGTGGGACAGTTGTTATGTTCAAGTTCCCTGTGATCAAAGCAGCTGAACCAATTCCTCAATGACATAGCTTCAAATTTACTAATGTCTGTTAGTAAGGCAGAATTTGATATACCTAAGAACATGGCCTCTTATACCGTAATGATCAAGTTTTGTGAAGTAGGATGCTGTGGTCTACTGTCAAAAGCTTTCCTTAGGTCGATAAAGAGTCCTAGTGGACATTCATTTTTTTCAAGTGTTGTGTAAAGCAGGTCTAGCAATTTTACATTTGCGTTGTTTGTGCTTTTGTTTTTCCTAAAGCCAAATTGGCAGGGATTCAGGATATTTTGCGTTGTTCCTCGAAGATTTGGGATAGCAACGGTAAGTTTGATATTGGTCTGCAGTTGTTTACATCTGTGGGGTCACCACTCTTGTGTATTGATGTTACCCTTGCTAACTTGAGTAACGTGGGGAAAGTGCTGGTTGCTAGTGATTTGGTAATGAAATACTGGAGTTTATCTGGAGTTTATCTGGAGAGAGTTCCGGGGGTCAACGCCCCCGCGGCCCGGTCTGTGACCAGGCCTCCTTAGGTCAGTGTCCCAGGATGCGACCCACACCAGTCGACTAACACCCAGGTACCCATTTTACTGATGGGGAACATAGACAACAGGTGGAAAGAAACACGTCCAATGTTTCTACTCTGGCTGGGAATCGAACCCAGGCCCTCACCGTGTGAAGCGAGAGCGTTAACCACCAGGCGAAAGAACATGAGCCGCTCTCTTGTACAATAATGGTGGGACTTGAGCTAGATTTCCTGATTTATTTTTAGGCGACTTAATTATCGTGGTGACTTCTGTGGGCTCGGTTGGTGCAAAATAGAAGTAAGATGGGAAATTCCTATCAAAGTGATCATTCGCTCGGGCGTTTTTACCTGGGATTTTACTGGCGAGATTTGATCCTATGGTTAAGAAAAAGTCATTTATCTTGTTAATTGCATCAACAAGCTGTAGTTGTGGTTCATTCAGTTTAGCTAGGACAATATGCCTAGTTTTTTTTTTCAGTTTGTGGGTGCCCAGAACCTGGGAGAGTGTCTTCCAGGTCTTGTTTCGGTGAATCTGCTAGAGTAGTACAATTGCTTAGCCTTTCTTATTAGTTTAGTGAGGACTGATGCATAATGTTTATTTGTTTATTAAGCCCTGTCTATATAGCTTTTCATATTGATGTTTCATATCAATGGATCTTAGTTTGCTGTTAGTTAGCCATGGGCAACCTAGTCGTTTATTCGTAATCTGTTTCGTTTTTATGGGACAATGTTTATTATATAGTCTAAGTAATTTGTTAAGAAATTTGTCTATCCAATCATCGATACCATTGGCAGTGGAAAATTCTGTAGGCCAGTCCACTGTACTTAGCTCTGTTGTGAAGTTAATTAGTGATGCCTCATCATGGAGTCTAAAGGAGAACTTCTTGAATCCCATTGGTTGTTTACAGATGCTTGCTAGGAGGAAGGTAGGGTAATGGTCAGTCTGTGATTATCCCTGATTTATTTAAGGGGAGCTGGTATATTTGTCCACATATGGTCAATTATGGATGCACTTGTTGCAGTTAGCAACAAGTGCAACAAGTTAGGTGGTGCTTGTTCATCTGGTTGTTTGTTATTGTTTTTAATTTATCGCTAAAATTTTGGATGCTTGTGTGTGGCATCCGGTATATGGCGCCGATTGTTGTAGGAATGTTAAGTTTTTTACAGTAAAATTAGCAAAACTGTATTCTCCATATTCATCACTTAAGCAAGTGTTGTTACAACATGATAGTTCATTAGAGTAATAGATGGCAATACCTCCCCCAACTTGGTATGGTCTGCAGTTGTGGATTGTTGTGTATCCTGGTAGTGAGAAGATATCTATTGCGTCCAACATAAGCCTGGTCTCAGTGAGAATAATACAGGAGAAGGTTGTCCTTAGGGACTCAAGGAGTGCCAGGAGGTCATCATAGTGACCCGGGACCTGATATTGCAACAAAACTGTAATATTTCTGGTATTACTTAGGACAGTGCTGGTTTGTGATGCTGTGTAACAGCATCAGTCAGCATTTAGGTTAAATAACAATTATTTATATTGTGTTGAGTTCCAATAATGATATTTGTAATAAGGAGATGATTGGACAAGTGTGTAGTTAATGAATGTTGGTCAGTGTAAAAACTAATAAACATAATGAACTAAAATATTAACCAAGTATAAATCTATTAGGACAGGTTTATAAGATAATTTAGCACCAGATTGTGACTTGTAATTGCACTTAAGTTAACATAAGCTGTTTGTAATAGACAGTTAAATACAATGTATATATATGAATTTTAGTAGTGATATAAAAATAAACTGGCGAACAGATATTAATAAATTGTAAAGGGTAATATCTGGCAACAACAGATATTAAAAAACTAAACTGTAGCAACAGATATTAAGAAAATTGTAAATAGTAAAATAGGGCAGTGATAAGTTCAAATACCAATATAAAAAGTAAATATATATACTTTTTTAAAGAAGCAAGAAAGTGATCTTGTAGTGATTAATAGCAATTATAACTATGAGGTAGAGCGGTGATGGGAAAATTAAGACAGTTATTAACTGCGTAATAAACAATTATAGTAATACGTATATACAAAAATAATAAACAAAAGTAATAAAAGTAGCATCAGAGTATTAGGATTTAGGGAACAAATTTCTGTGAGTATATGAGTTCTAGAGTAGTTGGTAACACTGGTGGTGGACGGTGGCTGGAAGATCTATCTGACTCTCACTCACTTAAACCAGCATCGATTACAATTTTTTTCAGTTCGTATTCCGTCGAGATAAAATACCTCTTTCCATTGGGCTCTTTCCTAACTACGATTTTACCTTTCCTCACAAAGCACTGATGGACGTTTTTGGTTATTGCGTAGTTTTCCTAGTCAATAGAGTAGGTTTTGTCTTGTTTTGGTAAGACACTCGTTAACGTGTACCTCAGATTTCATAGATATGGATGTTGGGAATTTCCCATCCTCCTTCTATCTTGCACCTACCGAGCCCACTGACGTCACCGCAATCATCAATTCACTTAAAAATAAGTCAGGGACTCTGTCACAAGTCCCACCATTATTGTACAAGGGAGCGGCTTATGTCCTTTCGCCTGCTATTTCATTACTTTTTAACAGATCACTAGAAACTAGCACTTTCCCGACACTACTCAAGACAGCAAGGGTTACACAAATACATAAAGGTGGTGACCCTACAGATGTAAATAACTGCAGGCCAATATCAAGCTTACCATTGATATCCAAAATCTTCGAGAAACTCGTGCACAAGAGATTATATTCGTTTATAACAGCACAAAGCATACTCAAGCTTCAGTAAAGAAAAAGCACAAACGATGCAATTGTAAAAATGCTAGACCTGCTTTACAAAGCATTGGAAAATAGGGAATATCCATTAGGACTCTTTATTGACCTAAGAAAAGCTTTTGATACAGTAGACCACGGCATCCTGCTCCACAAACTTGACCATTACGGTAAAAGAGGACACACACTTACATATTTCAAATCCTACCTTACTAACAGGTATCAATACGTCTCCGTTAAGGACACAACCTCATCAATACGGCTACTTGATACTGGAGTGCCACAGGGAAATGTCCTTGGTCCCCTGCTCTTCCTCTTATACTATATCAATGATCTTCCCAACGTATCACAACACTTGAAACCAATTCTCTTTGCAGACCACACTACTTATGCCATCTCCAACCCAAATCTTGCCTCACTCTACACCTTTGTTAACGAAGATCTACTAAAAATATCAGCCTGGATGACTGTCAATAAACTTACACTTAACACTAACAAAACCTTCTATATAATGTTTTGTAACAGCAGGTGTTGCACATCTGAACATAATGATTGGCAACATTCCTATTACTAAACATAATGAGGGCAAATTCCTGGGCCTACACCTTGACAGCAGCAATCTGAAATTCAACACCTATATCCAACACATAATAAAAAAATGGCTGGGATCCAAGATACTTTACTACGTACCACAATCAGCCCTATTCACATTATACTATTTACTCATCTATCCCTACTTTACCTATGCCATTTGTGCCTGGGGATCAACAGCAGCAATACAACTGAAGCCAATAATAACCCAACAAAAAGCCGCAGTAAGAATTATCAGTAAGAATTATCTTCCTGGCTGTTGTGATGTTTGTCTTGTTATGGTCTTTAAAAGGAAGGTCGGCTGACATAATTATTCCCAGGTCTTTTGCGTGTTCCTTTCGTTCTATTTGGTGACCCTCTTGAGTTTTGTATATAGTGTTCCTTTTGAGTTCTACATTCTTTCCATACCTAAGCAGCTGGAACTTATTACCAGTCAACGTCATGTTCTCCACTGCCCACTGGAAAACCCTGCTTATGTCTTCCTGTAATTTTTCAATGTCCTCTACCATAGTGACTTTCATGCTTATTTTAGTGTCATCTGCAAATGATGATACAAAAGTGTGACGAGTGTTTTTATCTATATCTACTATGAGGATGAGAAACAGCAGGGGTACCAGGACAGTGCCTTGGGATACTGATCCTTTGACCTCTTTGATGTTGGATCTTGCTCTATTTACTACTGCTTTTTGTGTTATGTGTGTTAGGAACCCGAAAATCCATCTGCCTACCTTTCCCGTAATGCCCATGGCTCTCATTTTGTGCGCTGATTATCACTCAGTGATCACATTTGTCAAACGCCTTTGCAAAATCTGTGTAAATCACATCTGCGTTTGGTCGTCTTCCAATGCCTCTGTAATTTTGTCATAATAGTTGTAAGCTGGTGTTGAATTTTAATACCACTGTTTTTTCCCTGCGTGATTGCCCATCAGTTTGCAATCTTTTATTTCATCACTAGGTATGTTTAGGTGAAAGTGGTCCTTGATAAGCTGTAGGATGGTTTCCATGTATGTCTCTTGGGTGACTGTAAGTGGGAGATGGTGGATATTAACTACAACAGCTTCAGATAGCTGTTGTTGGTCATTATGGTCTTGGAAGTTGTTGATGACATCGGCGAGTTGGAGATCCACTCGTGATCTTTCTTCTATGAGGTTGGTATTTAGTTTAGTGACTTACCCTCTAAGGAGGTTGATGGTGTGCTTAGTTTCAGTGTGGTTGTTACTTTGTTGGTCTATTGTGTGCATTTTGCTTTCTAGAGTTGTGATTCTATCAAGGAACTGAGCGTTGGCGGTTTTTAGTTGTTGTACTTCTTGGGTGAGTGTCGTTTGATGTTCTTAATTCCTGCATTTCTCGAGTTAATGTGGCTATTTTTTGTTCCTGTATCTTGATAAATTTCTCCATCTCCGGGTCTTGCATCTCCAGTTTGCTGAATCCAAGATAGGAGTTATCCCTTTGCTTGGGGTGGCAGCCGTGTTTGTTGACGTTTGGAGAGTGTTGTGAGGACAGCAGTGGGTGGTGAGGGTTGCGTCTTTCTTGCTGGAAGGAGAAGACGCTGTACTTGTATTATGTTCCCCACACTTGGTGGGAATTGTTAGTACAAGTATTGCAGGATCTCCATCCTTTTGCTGGGTTATTAGTGGTGTTAGGTGGTTTAATGTTGTTGATCACCATGCACAAATTCCATATGTGAGATAAGGGTAGAAGAGTGAATGATACAGTGCAAGGCGAGCTGATTGTGGAACATAGTACTGTATCTTTGATAGTATGCCTACTGTCTTAGAGATTTTCTTGGAAATTTGTTGTATATGTGACTGGAATTTGGGGCTATTGTCAAGGTGGATTCCTAGGAATTTTCCCTCTGTGAGTCTTGTGATGGGTGATCCGTTTAGCGTTATGTTAAGTGGAACATTTGCAGTTCTGGTTCCAAACTGAATGAAATAGGCTTCGTCAGTTTGGGACTTATCTGAAAGATAAATGTGTAGTTCACTGTCTCCACGACTTTGAATGCATTTAGCAAGTGCATCCAGACCATGTCTGCCAATTAATGAATCTCGACACTTGAAATATTAGAGGCAAACAGCACAGTTTTGATCAGATAAGATATATAAATTAACACCAGCAACGCCCTCTGAAGAAAATGGGGATTTTAAATTAAATGCATGATTTAGGATTTATTTCACCACCAAATGACACCAAATTTTTTCATATGAGAATGTTTTTCCGGGTTCGACCTAAATTTCTGCCACTTTTTCCTGACTATCATCTCATTCAGAAGACTTCACGAGGGAGTCACAAAGTCACGGTGACCCTAAATAATAAGTCACTGTTGCTTTTGGCCAAAAAAATCTTAAAAAATATTCACAAATTTATTCAAGAAATATTTCGCCCGCCTGGACAAGCAATAAAGCCCTGATGAGCAAATTGTTTCATTAATAAATGTCCTAATTCCACTTTTGTGTCTTATATAGTTGGTGATCGGTGAGTTGCAATGTTAGATTAATATGTTTATTATGCACCCCATACCCATCCTGTGGGCGGTAGTCACCCCATACCCATCCTGTGGGCGGTAGTCACCCCATACCCATCCTGTGGGCGGTAGTCACCCCATACCCATCCTGTGGGCGGTAGTCACCCCATACCCATCCTGTGGGCGGTAGTCACCCCATACCCATCCTGTGGGCGGTAGTCACCCCATACCCATCCTGTGGGCGGTAGTCACCCCATACCCATCCTGTGGGCGGTAGTCACCCCATACCCATCCTGTGGGCGGTAGTCACCCCATACCCATCCTGTGGGCGGTAGTCACCCCATACCCATCCTGTGGGCGGTAGTCACCCCATACCCATCCTGTGGGCGGTAGTCACCCCATACCCATCCTGTGGGCGGTAGTCACCCCATACCCATCCTGTGGGCGGTAGGCACCACATACCCATCCTGTGGGTGGTAGGCACCACATACCCATCCTGTGGGCGGTAGTCACCCCATACCCATCCTGTGGGCGGTAGGCACCACATACCCATCCTGTGGGTGGTAGGCACCACATACCCATCCTGTGGGCGGTAGTCACCCCATACCCATCCTGTGGGCGGTAGTCACCCCATACCCATCCTGTGGGCGGTAGTCACCCCATACCCATCCTGTGGGCGGTAGTCACCCCATACCCATCCTGTGGGCGGTAGTCACCCCATACCCATCCTGTGGGCGGTAGTCACCCCATACCCATCCTGTGGGCGGTAGGCACCACATACCCATCCTGTGGGTGGTAGGCACCACATACCCATCCTGTGGGCGGTAGTCACCCCATACCCATCCTGTGGGCGGTAGGCACCACATACCCATCCTGTGGGTGGTAGGCACCACATACCCATCCTGTGGGCGGTAGTCACCCCATACCCATCCTGTGGGCGGTAGGCACCACATACCCATCCTGTGGGTGGTAGTCACCCCATACCCATCCTGTGGGCGGTAGTCACCCCATACCCATCCTGTGGGCGGTAGTCACCCCATACCCATCCTGTGGGCGGTAGTCACCCCATACCCATCCTGTGGGCGGTAGTCACCCCATACCCATCTTGTGGGCGGTAGTCACCCCATACCCATCCTGTGGGCGGTAGTCACCCCATACCCATCCTGTGGGCGGTGGTCAAAAGGTTACAGAGGTACATAATGGGTCCAGGGACTGGACCCCAAAGTTATGATAGCTGAACTAGTTACAAAGGTAATGAACTCCAGGTAGATCTGGTCACAATCATGGCAAGTTACAGAGGTAATGAATCAGCCTCACTCCTATACATGGTTACAGTCATGAGCAAATTACAAAGTAATGAACCACTGACACGTCAACACCTGGTCACAATTGTAATGAGTTATAAATACAAATATTAAGTGGGTCATACACCCACACTAGCGCGCGCGCACACACACACACACACACACACACACACACACACACACACACACACACACACACACACACACACACACACACACACACACACACACCATACACACGCACACACACACACACACACACACACACACACACACACACACACACACACACACACACACACACACACACACACACACACACACACACACACACACACACACACACACACACGTGGTAATGCTTTATTTACAGCTAGCAAAGTCAGGGTATTTCTCCAGAATGGTCTGCAATATATCACTATGGATAAAATACTTTGCCATTTCTTGAATATTTCTGAGTGAGTTGCTTCTAAATTCATTAATTTGATCACACTCCAGTACATAATGACGCAAGGTGTGACAATAGTCCATCTGGCAAAGTTTACATTTCGTTTGGTCTACATCTGGTGGTGGTGATTTAACCTGCCAAAGATACTTGTAACCCAGCCGGAGCCGGGCGGTAGTGACATCCAAGAGTCTGCTTATTTTGTTGGATGCACCATAGACATGTGGCTCCTCCTGCATGATGGAATGATGATAGATGGACTGACTGGTGTCAATCTCCCTGAGTCTTAATTAAGTCGATGAAGTTCATTTGAAGTTTTTTTTCGCATTATTGTTCTCAAACTGCTACCTGACAACCCAAGATTATTCTATCAAGCATCTGAAGACCAATGTGAGATGGAATCCACAGCATGTGCACTCTGAGTCCACTGTCCACAATCCTACCATGCGTGTTTCTGGCTTCTTAACCAAGCATGCCACAATTTTTACTTACTGAGTTTAAAGCATTTATGGATGACAGAGAATCAGTTACAAGTAAAGTGTCAGCCTTAGATACATGGACGCATCTGAGTGCAAGGAGTATGGCAAACAGTTCTGTTTGAAGGGTAAAGACCCATTTATTGATACGTTCTCCAATTTCTTTATGAGAGCCATCACTCTGTATAACAACAGCAGCACTACCAGCTGCACAAGTGGACTGGTGAACGGAACCATTAACGTAAATAATTTGTGAGAGAGTGTCCTGTGTGACTAACTTATCAATACAGCTTAAGGCATTCTGTTTGGCTCCAAGACGAAGCTTTGGCTGTGATTTAAGAAGTATTTTGGGGGGAAATGGAGGAATGGTAGTTTAGAACGGGGTAATATCCCATGGAGCGGGGAAGTGCCGCTGTTGCCTTACTTAAGAACATAAGAAAGAAGGAACACTGCAGCAGGCCTACTGCCCCATGCGAGGCAGGTCCATATCAACCCCCGGCTTAGACCAATGGCCCACCCAGTCAGGTCACCTCCACTTAAGAAAGGAGCACGGCATCTGAACCAGTAGCACCAGTTAGTCAGGTCCAACTCACACCCACCCACACCTACTCATGTATTTATTTAACCTATTTTTAAAACTACACAACGTCTTAGTTTCTACAACGGCACTCGGAGCTTGTTCCAATCATCCACAACTCTATTACCAAACCAGTGCTTTCCTATATCCTTCCTGAATCTGAATTTTTCCAGCTTAAAACCATTGTTGCGAGTCCTGTCTAGGCTAGATATTTTTAGGTGAATGTATTCAGATATTTAGGAGTGGACGTGTCAGTAAATGGGTCTATGAAGGATGAGGTGAATCATAGAATTCATGAGGGGAAAATGGTAAGTGGTGCACTTAGGAGTCTGTGGAGACAAAGAACTTTGTCTCCACAGACTCCTAAGTGCAAATTATATGAGAGTATAGTTGTACCAACACTCTTGTATGGGTGTGAAGCATGAGGGATAAATGTTGCAACGAGGAGAAGGCTGGAGGCAGTGGAGATGTCATGTCTGAGGGCAATGTGTGGTGTGAATATAATGCAGAGAATTCGTAGTTTAGAAATTAGGAGGTGTGGGATTACCAAAACTATTATCCAGAGAGCTGAGGAGGGGTTGTTGAGGCGGTTCAGACATGTAGAGAGAATGGAACAAAATAGAATGACTTCGAGAGTGTATAAATCTGTAGTGGAGGGAAGGCGGGGTAGGGGTCGGCCTAGGAGGCTTTGTGAGCGAGGGGCTTGGACTTGCAACAAGCGTGCGTGAGCGTATTTGATAGGAGTGAATGGAGACAAATGGTTTTTAATATTTGACGTGCTGTTGGAGTGTGAGCAAAGTAACATTTATGAAGGGATTCAGGGAAACTGGCAGGCCAGACTTGAGTCCTGGAGATGGGAAGTCCAGTGTCTACATTCTGAAGGAAGGGTGTTAATGTTGCAGTTTTATAACTGTAGTGTAAAGTATCCCTCTGGCAAGACAGTGATGGAGTGAATGATGATGAAAGTTTTTCTTTTTTGGGGCACCCTGCCTTGGTGGGAATCGGCCGATGTGTTAATAAAAAATAAAAAATATTTACATCCCCTATATTCATTCCTGTTTTCCATTTATACACCTCAGTCACATCCCCCCTGATTCTACGCCTTTGTAGAAAGTGCAGATTCAGGGCCCTTAGTCTATCCTCATAGGGAAGATTTCTGATTCATGGGATCAACTTTGTCATCCTCCTTTGTACGTTTTCCAGAGCATTTATATCCATTCTGTAATACGGTGACCAGAACTGTGCAACATAATCTAAATGAGGCCTAACCAAAGATATATAGAGTTGAAGAACAACCTGAAGATTTCTCTTATTTATGCTTCTTGACATGAAGCCAAGGATTCTGTTAGCTTTATTGCGAACACTAATGCACTGTTGTCTGGGTTTTAGATTACTGTTAACAAGAACTCCTAAATCCTTTTCGCAATCAGTAGTATTAAGATCTATATTATTTAGTTTATATGTCGCATGGTTATTTAACTGTACAACATTTAGAACTTTGCATTTGTCTATATTAACCTGCATCTGCCACTTCTCCGACCATTGCATCAGTCTATTCAAATCATCCTGGAGTGCTCTAATGTCCTCATTATAATGAATTGGACGGCCTATTTTGGTGTCATCAGCAATTTGTTTATATCATTATTTCCCCATCTATGTCGTTTATATAAATTGTGAACAACAAGGGGCCCAACACTAACCGCTTGTGACGTGCCCCCATTCTGATTTCTCCCCATTTATGCAAACTCTCTGCTGCCTATTTGTCAACCATCCCTCTACCCTGGAAAAAGTTTCTCCTCCTATTCTGTGTGCCTTAAGTTTCCTCAATAGCTTCTGATGTGGAACTCTATCGAAAGCCATATACACAATATCATATTCAGTACCATGATCTACCTCCTCAAACACCTTAGTGAAAAAAGTTTGTAAATTCGTAAGACAGGAACGCCCCTTTGTAAAACCGTGTTGAGAATCATTGATCAATTTATGCATTTCCAGATGGCTACGAATTGCCTCGGCAATTATTGATTCCATAAATTTTCCCACTATGGAGGTAAGGCTCAGTGGTTTATAGTTCGAAGCCAAGGACCTGTCACCTGCCTGGTAAATAGGTATTACGTTTGCCATTTTCCACTTATCTGGCACTATGCCAGTTTGTAGTGATATGTTAAAAAGATTAGCCAAAGGTATGCTAAGTTCCTCTGTACATTTCTGTAAAACTCTTGCAAACAGTTCATCAGGACCTGGGGATTTGTTAGGTTTTAATTTCTCTATTTGTCTGAGGACCATGTCACTAGTTACCCCAATCGTGCATAGATTATTATCATCCTGTTCTACATAATTTATTATTTCTGGAATTTCGCTAGTATCTTCCTGGGTAAAAACTGAGAGGAAGTAAGTATTGAAAATTTCACACATATTCTTATCACTGTCAGTGATCTGACCTGAGTTGCTCTTAAATGGGCCTATCTTGTCCCTATGTATACCTGCAAGAACTCTTTTGGGTTAGTCTTCGAGTCCCTTGCGACCTTAGCCATTTGGGATCGTTTTTATTAGATCCAATTTCCCTACTCGGAACAAAAGTTGTCTGGGCAGCTAGAAGTATGCTCTGAAAAACGTCATATTGGCAACCAACACCACTAACTTGACCCACAGTCAGGTCATCCCAATTCAGCCCACCCAGGTAATTTTTCAGTCCCATGAAATCGGCCAGGTGGAAGTCTGGGACAGAGATTTGATTGCAGATATCTGGGTAATTCCATGATATAATGAAACTAAGTGATTTGTGATCACTTTCCCCAAGCTCATCATTAACCTCAAGATTATTAATTAGTGATTCTTTGTTGGCAAGAACCAAGTCAAGCAAGTTGTTTCCTCTAGTTGGTTCTGTCACAAACTGTTTTAAAAAGCAATCCTGAACCGTATCAAGAAAGTCACTAGACTCAAGATTTCCTGTCACATTGTTCTAATCAATTTATTTAAAGTTAAAATCTCCCATTACAAGAATATTTTCATATCTAGGTGCCTTATGAATTTCGTCCCATAGCAGCTTACTGCACTCTCTATCATGGTTTGGGGGCCTATAAATCACACCCAAAATTAAATTTTCACGCTCTCTAGAAACTGTAGCCTAACAGATTATGTGTTCGATGTTTCTAATCTAATATCTTGTCTAACACAACAGTTTAAATTTTCTCTGACATCCATCACCACTCCACTACCCTTCCTGTTGACCCGGAAGGGTGGTGGAGTGGCGATGTATGTTCATGCGGAGGTCGGTTCCAGTTTTCTCGATCCATCTGAAAGGATGTTCACCAGTGTTGAGGAAAGTTTGGAGGGCTCCTGTGCAGGGGTTTGAATGGGCTAGCTTAGGCATACTGACCCCAGTGAGGATATTTCTTTCAGTAACACGATCTCTGATGCTTGGAATATCAAATTCTTTCCGCATATTTAAAATTTTGGCAGTATGAGGGCACCCTAGGATGATCCTCATTGCTTCGTTCTGCAATTTTTCCAGCCCTCCAAGCTTCCAGTCAGACACGAGAGCAAGTAGTGGAACAGCATAATTAACGTTAGTGTGTCTAGCATTGTGAGCACAGGTATAAATGAAAGTTGTAGTTTCTGACCGTAATTTAAATCCCCCGATAAAGAAATAACCACGAGAACAAAAGCAAAGACAAGCACCAAGTTTAGTTTTTTGAGTACCTGAATATTCTCAGAACCAATCTTTACAATATGTACAGTCTAGTAGAGCAACAATATAGGAAAATACAATGTAAATCAGATTAATAATGAGATGGCAAAGCGAGTTCATTCACTGCTGTTGGCTTATAACTTATACAAGAAAGACTGATATGTGTTCTCAGGCTGCTAACGAGAAAATTGTCTTCAGCCAGGGGTGTAAGTATAACAATAACTGAGCTGGAGTTACCCCTCGCTCAGTTAATCGATGTATAAATCTGGTAGCTAATTACATAGTGACTGAGTGCCGCTATAACTGCCATCGTGGCTGGTACAGAAGGAATGTAAGAAGTGCTTGCTTGATGAACGCCGAATAAGCTATAAAATACTTGGTGTTGGCCACATCTAGCATTGGCTAAGTTGGTTTAAATCCTGTATGTAACCTATTCAGTCCCATTCAGGAATATTTTAATATCTAAAATATGGATTAAACTTGACTTTCAGCATAAATACACTGAGAGACATACATCTCAGTCAGTCAGAACCTACATACACCTCCGGAAGTATGTAGTTGCTGACTGAACACAAGGCGAGAGATCCACACAGAATTGTCAGGAGAAACAGAAATTAAACAAATTATAAGCAGAGTTTCTGCCTCTTGGCATATTTGTTTGTTTCACGAAGGATTAATGGGGAAATTATTTTTTAACATAAAATACGAGAGTTCGTAGATTTAACCTTGTATGAAACTAAGAACTGTCAACTAACAACCTAATTAGCTAATTAGCTAATTAGCTAACTGTATCACAAGTCGTGTGGAATTCCTACCCTAAAGATAGGTTTCCATTCTTTCTCTATAAACCCGAGATGAATGGTATTATCATGAATAAGTGAGATAGAGTTAGTGGAATAAAGTGAATTAGTGAGACAGAGTGAGTTAGTGAGAAAGAGTTAGTGGGATAGAGTTAATGGAATAAAGTTAGTTAGTGGGAATAAAGTTAGTGGGAATAAAGTTAGTGGAATAAAGTTAGTGGGATAGAGTGAGTTGGTGAGAAAGAGTTAGTGGGATAGTGTGAGTTAGTGGGACAGAGTTAGTGGAATAAAGTGAGTTAGTGGGATAGAGTTAGTTAGTGAGAAATAGTTAGTGGGATAGAGTTAGTGGAATAAGCTAGTGGGAAAAAAGTTAGTGGAATAAAGTTAGTGAGATAGAGTGAGTTAGTGAGAAAGAGTGAGTTAGTGGGATAGTGTGAGTTAGTGGGACAGAGTTAGTGGAATAAAGTGAGTTAGTGGGATAGAGTTAGTTAGTGGGATAGAGTAAGTTAATGGGACGGAGTGAATTAGTGAGATAGAGTAAGTTAGTTAAATAGAGTGAGTTAGTGAGATAGAGTAAGTTAGTTAAATAGAGTGAGTTAGTGAGATAGAGTAAGTTAGTGAGATAGAGTAAGTTAGTGAGATAGAGTGAGTTAGTGGGATAGAGTAAGTTAGTGGGATAAAGTGAATTAGTGAGATAGAGTAAGTTAGTGAGACAGAACAAGAGTAGAAGAAGCCCAAACTGTTGATGTAAGTTATCGTGTCTGAGACACACTCATCATTATCACTGTTGATGTAAGTTATCGTGTGTGAGACACAAACACTCATCATTATCACTGTTCATGTAAGTTATCGCGTCTGAGACACACTCATCATTATCACTGTTGATGTAAGTTATCGTGTGTGAGACACAAACACTCAACATTATCACTGTTGATGTAAGTTATCGCGTCTGAGACACACTCATCATTATCACTGTTGATGTAAGTTATCGTGTGTGAGACACAAACACTCAACATTATCACTGTTGATGTAAGTTATTGTGTGTGAGACACAAACACTCAACATTATCACTGTTGATGTAAGTTATTGTGTGTGAGACACAAACACTCAACATTATCACTGTTGATGTAAGTTATCGTGTGTGAGACACAAACACTCAACATTATCACTGTTGATGTAAGTTATTGTGTGTGAGACACAAACACTCAACATTATCACTGTTGATGTAAGTTATCGTGTGTGAGACACAAATACTCATATCGTAGGGGTTCTTAAATGGAGATATCGAGGGTTGAAGGTAGACACACTTGTTGGATGGTAACGATATATTGTCAGACTGTGATGATGGGAGATGGAGCCCAGCCTCTGCCTTGTCCTAGCCTATGTCAAACGCCGACTTATCCGAGGTAGCTAGCTCACACTCAAGCTGCATCTCGTGACGTCATACAGTCACAGGCCTAAGGGGTCTTCTACATATACACATGGATGATACTATAATGCTCAGCTAATCTATACAACACATGTAAGGGGATTCAGCAACTATGCTGACAGCTCGGTCATGTTACGTATGTCGTCTCGACATACACTACTATCTATAGGCTGAACAGGCAGGTGGTTCTGGGCTGATTCTATTCAATAACAAATTCATATATAACTTAGAACTAATGGATGGTATCATAATGGATGTTAACAAAATGAGTTTTACTTAATGGGTGTTAACGTAATCACTTTTAACGTAATGAGTTTTAACGTAATGCATTTCAAACTATAAGAACAAATCATTGTACAATATGGGATGGAATTGATCGATCGATCTGTATTCATGCACTCTATGGATTCTGAGGAAGAATAAATATATATATACAAGGTTCAATTAGCAGTAAAGGCATCTGGTGCGCACTCAGATCATTACTGTCAAATTCTCAGAATACGGAGGGAACGTGAATACGAAAAAAAAAAATTCTGAAAGCTAATCAGTTAATAACAAACAGTTGACAATTTACTTCATCTCGGACATCTAGTTATACAGACTATGTACATTTAAACCCAATTCTGCGAGGGTGAGGTTTACATATGCAGAATGGTTATCATCTCTGGGAGGATCGAATTCCTCTGCAATGGCTAACACATGCCTTGACTGAGGGAGACTTGAACGAATATCTACAAAAGATACTTGTGGGTTTCTCATTACTTGTCGAGTACGCAAGGAGTAACGACATTCAGGTTGATTATCTGGCTGAGTATCTGAGGTAGAGGGTACAGAGTCAAGAGGATTTTCAGCATCTGTCACATTAGTCTGGGTAGCAATATCATCAACATCACATACTAATTTCATATGATCTAAATGCGATTCTTTGTACTTACCAGTACTAATTTCTCTAACCTTATACTTATTACCAGAGATATGTTCTACAACTCGATAAGGTCTGACAAACTTTTGATCGAGCTTAGGCATTGCGGATGTTTTGTTGAAATTTGTCAGCATTACTCTCGAACCTACTTTGACTTTTGATGGCTTAGCACGGCTATTAGTTACTCTAGTAAATTCTGCTGTTGATTTGTGAAGTGTTTCACAGATTCTTCTAAAAACACTTTGAGCCATGCTGGTACGAGTTGCTACGAAATCATCAGGGTTGTAATTAGGTTTTGGAGTGGAATATAACAACTCATAGGGTAAACGCTTGTCTACACCATACAATGCATGATGTGGAGTATCACCTATGGAAGCATTGTAAGCAGAATATATGGCACATTGAACATCTGGTATGACTTCATCCCAAGTTTCACTATTGGGGTTGATAGTGGCTCTCAGGACATCAAGTACTTTCTTATTGGTTTGTTCGGCTAACCCATTGCTGGCAGGATGATGAGGAACAACGGTGGATTTAGAGATCTTGTACAAAGTACACAAATTTTCAAGAATCTCATTACAGAATTCACCTCCATTATCTGTTACTAAGGACTTAGGGGTGGTATGCCTGCAGATAATGCGTTCTTTAAACGCTTTAGCTACTGTCTCTGCAGTCTTATCTGCGATAGGAACTAACTCACAATATCTGGTGAAATGGTCTATCATAACACACAGATGTTTGTTGCCTTGGAGGGAACATTTAAAATTGGTTAACAAGTCAAGGGCAACTCTTTCCCACGGTTCGCTAGTGGTTGGGTACACTTGGATTGGATTAGGACCATTGACATTTCCTTTATGTTGCATACAAACACTACATTTCTTAACATACTCGGAAATGTCAGTTGCCATACGTGGCCAAAAGTATTTCATTCTGGCTTGTTTCACAGAACGATCCATACCAGGGTGTGCAACACCTGGTGCATCATGAACTAGCTGTAGAGCTACGTTCACTAGTGACTGAGGAATTACTAACTGGTAAACTCTTCTACTTGGAGTACCCAACTCGGCTGTTCGATACAGTAATTCCTGGCTCATTACAAAGTCACTAATGGGTGCTGGTGGCTTCACAGTAAGACTAAGATCTTCCTGGGGCAGGACTCGAATCACCAGAACACAAGGGATCGGTTCTTTCTTACTGGAGTAATGAACAAACTCGGTGGAGTGGATGGCTCGCCCCGGTTGAAAAAATTAACGCTATAACACGCAATATGAGCAAGGGAGAACGAATCTACTATCTCAAACTGCAAGCACAGGAGAAAATAAATGAACACGGTCAACAATGCTGATATTCAATCTGAGTCGCACACAGTGACACGAGGTATCAGCTATAAAGAAACTTCACTTACAAACGTTAACAACATGTGAAAGTTACTCGAGAAATAACTTCTTACAATGCACTGATTACTGTCAACTAGGATGGGATCACCATCTGGAACATTAGGAACAACAACAGACACTCTAGTGAGAGCACTAGCTGTAACAGAGACGTCTTTCTGCAGACAGCATGTCACATCAACAAGAGATGGCATTACTAGTTTCAAGTAATTGTTTTCTGACAAGGCATCCCCTGTGGAGAAACTACTACTCGAACTAGCAGACATTGCAGGGATAGGCTGTGCACTCAAAGCAGTCTGAGTGTCCCCGGACACTTGAGGCAATGGAGCACTATCTTGCAAGTCTGAAGGTGTAGGTGGAACACAGATGGGAGTGACAGAGTTACTAGTGCCTGACCGCTCGGCTACGTTAATAAGTAATGAACGAATCTATAGGAACTTAATCTGAACTTCACATTTCGCAGAACTTTAACAAATCTCAGATACAATCTGTGAGAACAAACTCATTGCTCAAGGGCTAGGTATTGTCTTTCAGTCAGTAAGGAAATGTTGGTACTGTGGACTGATTCATATTGACTTTGACTGGCATGATACACTAAGTGAAAGTTCAAAAGTGACTGGGACATGTTCTCAGGGAACTACTGAAGGACATAAAGGCAAGAAAAATAGAGAGAATGACACAATAAGCTTAAATGGGAAGAAAATGCTTAACTATTCTGCATAAGTAATTAAAAATTGACAGGTCACACTGTAAGCAAAGAAACTCATACAAGAAAAATGCGCAATTGAATGAAAAACACTTTGAAAATCAAGAGAACTTGTACTTTACTCAAATCTGATTTGCTCAACTTTTACTTTAAATTGAATGAATGGCACAATGAGTTGTCTTTACTTTCAATGCAACAGGGAAACACACAATAAAATGATGAAATGGACTCAATAAAGCTTGTGCAAAAATAAAACAAACTGGGACACAATTCACTGAAATAAAATAAAATGGCACAGATAGAATAAAATATTATGCACAGAACAGAGCATATGAAACTGCACTGATATAAACTGTAGCAGTATTGTAAATAACAAATGCTAATCAAAAAGTACTGCACAACACTGCATAAAATTTCTGCAAGAAAAACTTTAATGGCAACACAATATTTGCACAAGAATTATTGCAAAATGAGTCAATGTGCAATAATAAAATTATTACACACACAAGAAAAGAAATATATCAAGGAATGAACTGAGAACATAAGAACGAAGGAACACTGCAGAAGGCCTACTGGCCCATGCGAGGCAGGTCCGAGTCTCCTACCGGCTTAACCCAATGCACCCAACCTAGTCAGGTCAGGTCACATTGACTTAAGGGAGGAACACGGCAACCGACCTGGTAGCACAAGCTATCAGGTCTAACTCACACCCACCCACATCTACTCATGTATTTATCCAACCTATTTTTAAAGCTACACAACGTTCTGGCCTCTATAACGGTACTTGGGAGTTTGTTCCACTCATCCACAACTCTATTACCAAACCAGTACTTTCCTATATCCTTCCTGAATCTGAATTTTTCTAACTTAAAACCATTGCTGCGAGTCCTGTCTAGGCTAGATATTTTCAGCACACTATTTACATCCCCTTTATTTATTCCTGTCTTCCATTTATACACCTCAATCACTTTGACTCTTAACTGCACTCAAGCAACACTTAACAAGCAAAAGAACAATTTTCTCTAAAAGAATAACTTAAAAATTGCACTAGGAGTGAATTTGTTCAATGAAACATGAAAAATAATAGGTGCTAAAACACAGAACAAAAAGGTTTGAACACTTACAGTGATGCAGAACACAACACATCAACATAAACACAATACTAGAATTTTCTTGCAATGAAACTTGATGTGTGAAAAATTTGATAAGACAATAATTATCTTGCACAAAACAATGGCACTATTGTCTCTGGAAATAAGACAAATTAGACACTGGCTAAATGAAAGAATATGAACACAAGAATGTTCAACACACAGGGAACAAAACAAGAATACACAAATGCTGGGATGAAAAAATTATATATAACTGAGACAACACTGGGTTGTGATACAGAACACAACTAAATAAATTACTGAATTAATTCACTGGATCACTGAGAGCACTAGGTGATTCTGAAGTGTAAACACAAGTTCTATACTGCTCATATGTTGCACACACAACAAAGGAAAAACACTAAGTACTTACTTCAAGTGTATAAAAAGACACACAACACAACAGACATAAGATAATGCACGAAAATTAACACTGAATTAAGGAGATAAAAAGATTATTGCAAACAAACACTGAGTCTGATCGAGAGTCACTGAATGTCACTAAGAGAAAAAAAAATCACTGGAAACACAAAAGAAATGTCTCAACACTCGCAAATGTCTCTATGAAAAATATTATCGCTGTAACGACTTGGTGAAGAATAAGGTTGATGGTAGTGGAGTGTAGAGGAGACTGGTTGCTGACTCACTGCTCCTCAGCACACTTGATCGTAGAATTGCACTTAAATCGACGATAGACACACACAGGAGGCTTTCACTCTCTAGCTCTTGACCCCCTATGTGGTCCTTGAAATATGGTGCTATAACCCCTAGTAGTGTACCAAAACACTGGTAGAGGTTGGGTGAGTGGGATAATGGCTTGGTGAGTTCTTAACCGGGCTAAGACCGGGGGTGGTGAGACACACGTGGTGAGTGGGCCTATGGGTTGAACGGCGTAAGCCTCACTGAGGACAACCACACTGCCGCGAAGATAATTCTAAGCCGGCTGGCTTAAAATACACCCACGAAATACCACAACACCACAAGGATGAAAAAGAGCACTCAGAATGGCTTGGAGCTTGAATCACAAGCGATGAAGACTGTACTCACGTGGCTTGCTTGAGTACTGGGGTAAGACCTGGCTTATCTTAACCCTTCACACAGAATAGCTTGAGAACTTCTCACGATGAGCACAGCAGAGGTGGAAGCTGGCTTGGCAGGCAAAAGAACTGAATGGAGTAGGCTAGGCTGGACTGGACTCAGTTGTTCTGACTCCCCCACCACAGACTGGAAGCTGGCTTATTTTGCAAACTCGGGTCAACCCTATCGAGGGTTGAAGGTAGACACACTTGTTGGATGGTAACGATATATTGTCAGACTGTGATGATGGGAGATGGAGCCCAGCCTCTGCCTTGTCCTAGCCTATGTCAAACGCTGACTGAGACCGAGGTAGCTAGCTCACACTCAAGCTGCATCTCGTGACGTCATACAGTCACAGGCCTAAGGGGTCTTCTATATAAACACATGGATGATACTATAATGCTCAGCTAATCTATACAACACATGTAAGGGGATTCAGCAACTATGCTGACACTCATCATTATCACTGTTGATGTAAGTTATCCCGTCTGAGACACAAACACTCATCATTATCACTGTTGATGTAAGTTATCGTGTGTGAGACACAAACACTCAACATTATCACTGTTGATGTAAGTTATCGTGTCTGAGACACAAACACTCAACATTATCACTGTTGATGTAAGTTATCGTGTCTGAGACACAAACACTCATCATTATCACTGTTGATGTAAGTTATCGTGTCTGAGACACAAACACTCAACAATATCACTGTTGATGTAAGTTATCGCGTCTGAGACACACTCAACATTATCACTGTTGATGTAAGTTATCGTGTCTGAGACACAAACACTCATCATTATCACTGTTGATGTAAGTTATCGTGTCTGAGACACAAACACTCATCATTATCACTGTTGATGTAAGTTATCGTGTCTGAGACACAAACACTCAACATTATCACTGTTGATGTAAGTTATCGTGTCTGAGACACAAACACTCAACATTATCACTGTTGATCAACTCATCTATCAAAGCTCACTTTTATGACAACATTTCTTGACTCTCGCGATAAACTGCCATGAACTTAAAAAGTTCTAGGTATCAGTACCAAGTGGGCGAAATGTTTCCTAAATAAAATGTTCTATTGTTTAATACATGTCTGACTAGAACCTGCCCTTTCAGTCTTAAGTCTGAACCAATTTTGTTAAGATCAAAACTGAGCAAAGACACACGTGAAGGACTTACGATATAGTATTAAAGAAACATTTTACCTACTAAGGCCTTTATCAGTCCTATAAAGTTTATCAGAACATAACTTAATTTGTGTAGAGGTCATGTGAAGCAGAGAGAGAGAGAGAGAGAGAGAGAGAGAGAGAGAGAGAGAGAGAGAGAGAGAGAGAGAGAGAGAGAGAGAGAGAGAGAGAGAGAGAGAGAGAGAGAGAGAGAGAGAGAGAGTTAGAGAGAGGGTGAGAGAGAGAGAGAGAGAAAGTGGAGAGAGGGAGAGAAGGAGAGACAGAGGGGGAAAGAGAGGGAGATGGGAAAGATATAATTGGCCAGCACTTTGCTCTGAGCTCGCCACCACTGATTGGAATGCTCTTCTTCAAGGGGATGTTGACAACCAAGTGAAATCCTTCACTGGACACATCCTTAATCTACAAGAACAACACATTCCTCACCGGCAATATGTGACGAAGCCTACAGATCAGCCTTGGTTTGCTAAGTACAAGGCATGGCAAAGGTATAAGAGGCATCCTACCACATATAACAGGAAATTGCACAGGCATGTGGGTGACGTTCAAAAGTGGACCATTGCTAAATGGGAGGTGGACACAAAAAGAAAGCTAGCAACAGGTAGAGTAGGCTCCAAAACCTGGTGGTCCCTGGTCAAGGACAGACAAGGTTATCTGCCTGATGAACTCATTCCACCTCTAAATCAGCAGGATGGGACCACCTCTACTAGTAGTCAAGAGAAAGCGGACCTCTTTGCCAAACACTTTGCTACCAAAATGCAAGTTACTGATTCAGCAAGGTACCCTCCTTGGTGTCAAAACTGTCAGTGGTGACAATAAGGCAGGAGGAGGTGCATTTCCTTCTTCAATCGCTTGACAAAGAAAAGGCTGTGGGCCCAAACAAGTTGAGCCCAAGATTGCTGAGAAGATATGCAGACCAGCTAGCAGCACCTCTAACTCGCATCTTTCAGCAGTGCCTAGTACAGAGTAAATGGCCTTCTCTGTGGAAAGAGGCAAATGTAGTCCCTGTTCACAAAAAGAAGAGCAGAGCAGAAATCAGCAACTACAGACCAGTGTCACTCCTGTCAGTCACTGGAAAGATCCTTGAGACAATAATCTCAAAACAAATGACAGAGTTTTTTGGTTACGTGTCATGAAAGTTTACTCTGCTGCTGATCTGTTGTTAAACCTCTCCACTAAATGGTACCAGTCAGTGGATGAATCCCATGTCAGCTGTGTGGTAGCACTGGTCATTACCGGTGCTTTCGACCGAGTGTGGCACCAGGGGCTCTTGGCAAAACTGCAAGAACTGTGAATTGCAGGCTCTACTCTATGTCTCCTCAGTGATTACCCTCGTGGTAGATCTCTAAGGGTAGTTCTCGATGGAACAGAATCAACAAGACATCCTATTGGGGCAAGTGTTCCACGAGGAATTTTGCTGGGACCATTGTCATGGAATGTCTACTTCAATGACCTTCATTTCATCCCAGAATCCCATGGATATGCAGACGACTGTACTCTGACATTTACTTATCCAAGAGAAGAAATGCCAGCTGCTCTAAGCTACATTAATCACCAGCTAAGAGCTATATCAGCTTGGGGAAAATTATGGCAAGTAACATTTGCACCTGAGAAAACAAATGATGATGGTCTCCAAGCATCATGATGGTAATGCTGGAGCAGTAGTAAGTATGAATGGGAGAGTGTTGGTACCTGGGAAAGAAGTTGATATCCTTGGGGTTAAATTTGACTCCAAACTGACCATGAGGAACCACGTTGCAAATCTTGCAAACAAGGCAGCCAGGAAGCTTACAGCACTTCGACGTATCTCGCATCTGCTGGACAATAGGGGTTGCAAGATTCTGTATGAGGCACAAGTACGTTCACACGCTGAGTATGCTCCACTTTCTTGGTTTGCCTGCCTTCCCCTCTCATCTGCGAGTGCTTAACAGAGTAGAGAACAGAGCAAGACGTCTCATCTCTCGCCTGGACCCATTCTGGATAGATCTGTCATTTCAGCAGAGCCTTCAACACAGGAGGGATGTGGATGGCCTTCTGTTATGTACAAGGCCAACATTGTCAAAATACCACACTTCGCTCCACTTCGAGGACAGCGATAAGCAAGCTTCTATACCACAAGACGGGCAGAAAGCAGCAACTTCACTCTGGCTGTACCCTTCTCCAGAGCATCACTTCATCTGAGATCATTTATACCCAGGATGACTCTAGTCTGGAACACATTCGTACAGCCTTATGATGTCAACGAGATAAAGTCAGTTGATCAAATGAAAATGCTGGCCCACAAATGGCTGATGTAGATAATAGCTCTTAGCTTGTCAATAAAGTTAGGAATCCTTAACTTGTAAATAGCTTGTCAATAAAGCTAGGGATCCTTAACCTAACCTTGTCAAACCCTGTGTATAAACAGGGAGAGAGAGAGAGAGAGAGAGAGAGAGAGAAAGGTGGTGGTAGTGGGTGATGAAGGTTTAATTTTGTGGCAAAATGTGTCAGAACACTACAGTAGAGTAACAACGTAGCCCCGAACATGCAACACACACGACTCTTACTTAAAGAAAACAGAAAGGCACAATACTGTCACTGGAACATTACACATAGGAGAAAGAAGCTTATGAGGACGTTTAGGTCCAACTTGGACCATTGGCTAGTTACTTAACATGATCACTTCACAAACTTGATAATGACTTGATAATAGCCAAAGAACATAATGGTTATTTTTTTGTCATTTCAGCATAGCATGGGCTTGTTGATATTGCCATATCAATTTCGTATTCATTAACATCCCTGAAAGTGTAAAGAAAAGTACTAGACATTTATACTGTATAACTGAACTTCAGAGGCGAAACCTCTCACGTTATTAGGGTAGCTGTGAGTTACCTGTAGTCGCTTCTAGGGGTCACCTCTCCCCGGCTCGGTCCCAGACTAGGCCTCCTAGTTGCTGCCTCAAGTTGTTAGTGCTCGCCGCCCTCAGTCCAACTTATGCGCCAAAGACCAGCTGCTCAAGGACTGTCTTGTGGAATTTATCATGTTCCCTCTTGAAGACAACTAGGGGAGAATGTTGAAGCGTCGTGGTACCTTTACACTTAATGAGTTCTTTTTCACTGTACTAATCATCCTCCTGTTTATCATAGAAGGAATCATGCACCGTCTGCTAAGCCTAGTGCTTTCGTAACGAGTGATTTCGATGTGCAGGTTTCGGAGAAATCCCTCCAGATTCTTCTGTGTTTGATTGAAGTTACATGAGCTATGAAGGTTTCTTTGTACATTTTCGTGTTCTGCAGTTTTGCTTGCCATGTAGGACATGCTAAATTACAGTCGAGAGAGGACGAGTGACCTGACAAGTATCATCATTATCTTGGCATCTCTTGTTTTGAAAGTTCTGGTTGTCCAACCTATCATTTTCCATGCAGCTGCAATAGTAATATTGTTATGATCCTTGAATGTGAGATCCTCTGACGTTATTACTCCCAAGTCTTTCACATTACACTTCTGCTCTGTTGAGTGATTTGAGTATGTGCTGTACTCTGAGCTCGTTTTTATTTCCTCAATTTTAATTAACATAGGAACTGGAATTTGCCCTCACTGAACATCGTGTTGTCAGCTGTCTACTGGAAGATTTGGTTTATATTAGGTTAGAGTCTTGTTATGTCGTACACGGATGCCACTTTCAGAAAAATTCTTGTATTGTCTGGAAAGGATGATATGATGCTATGGTTTATGTCCCTGTCTGTCAAATAAGAGTTTGAGAAAGATCAATAAGGGACAGAACCTTTTACTATGGTAGTTTCAGATTTCACTCTGTTCACTTTTATTCTTTGGGTTCTGTTTGTTAGAAAGTTAAATATTCGTCTACCCACCTTTCTTGTTATTCCGTTTGTAGGCACTTTGTATCCAGTTACTCCATGGTCGCACTTGTGCTTATCTTTCAGTGTATCCAAGACCAACGCTAATGGTCCAGCAGCTGGGTTGTGCAGTGACTGTGATTCAATGTTATTCTCAATCTTGCATCTTAGAACCCCACAAAAATTTTGGTGATGCTGTGTCACTGCTTTGCTGCCACCTTTATGGAATGCGGCTATCGCGGTGGTTTTTTAATGATAGTGGGATGATTCTAGTGTCCAGGCTTCTTCTTAATACAATATTTATGGTATAAGATAGCGGTTGCTATTCTTGATGAATATGGAGTTCCACGAGTCTGGGCAATGGGCAGTATACACGGGTACGTAATTTATTGCTTCGAACTCAAGTAGCGTTAGGGTTATATCAGAAATTTCTGAGATGTCTGAAGCGTTTTGCATGTCGTTCATAAATAAGCTCATATAGGTCGTCAGTCCTTTAGTTGATTAGTGGCTGACTGAAGAGAGTCGTACTGTGACTTAAGAATTTCACTCATATCTTTGTTGTCTTCAGGTTATGTTCCATCTTTAATTAACGGCCAGGAACTAAATGTTGTTTCGTTTTTCGATGAATTTTATTTATGACTCTTTGCTCTTTCTGTTTCTCCTGAATTCTGTATGAAGAATTTATGTTGAGCTCAACGTTCGCCATTTCTCTATCTAATGTTTCTCTTCGTTGTTCAAAATGTTTGCAGCCTTTGAGAATTTCTGAGTTCTGTTATCGGTGCCCCGTCGCTCGATCGTTAGCGCACTCACCTCACACACTGAGGTCCGGAGTTCGAATCTCCGGTATGGCTGGATAACATTAGGAAGTGTTTCCATAAGACACCTGCTGTCCATGTTCACCCATCAATATAAAATGGATACCTGGGTGTTAGTCGACTGGTGTGATTCGCATCCTGGGACAAAACTAACCTAATTAGCCCGAAATGCTCTGCATAACAAGCGGCTTTCTATATAGTAGTATGTCACTGATGTCAGCTAGGTCTGTATACCTTGTACATGTACTTGTAGAATTAAAGCAATTATATTATGGGAAATTTGAAACATGTGCAACACCTGGGTATCTATATTGTAGACGTTTCGCCATCCAGTGACTTAATTAAAATATAGAACTGCAGCTTAAGCTAATATCCGAACCTACTTGTAAAACTAGTTATCTATAGGTTTATATTACAATGTGTCATTTCAGGTGGTTCCTGGACGTGGGTCCCTCCCTGAGACCAGGTTCCCCACCTGTAAGGAGTGCGGTGAAGAACTGTGCGATGGTCTCTGCAAGGACTACCTCTATATGAACTACACTAGGCTGCAGGTGAGACTATATCGACATAGGAAATAAACAGACAGATGGAAAGTGAAAGTGTATGCGTGAATATGAGTCTACTTAGAGTCTGTGTATTCACCTATTTCTACTCACCTATTTGTGGTTGCATAGGTAGAGTCACAGCTCCCGGCCCCGCCTCTTCACTGGTGGCTACTAGATACACTTTCACCCTGCTCCATGAGCTTTACCGTATCTCTTCTTCCACTACATCACTCTCCAGATTGTTCCACATCCTGACAACTTTATAAATGAAGAAATACTTCCTAACATCCCTGTGACTCATCTGGGTCTTCAACTTGCAGTTGTGACTTCTCGTTGCTGTGTCCCATCCCTGAAACACCCTGTCCCTATCCACCTTGTCAATTCCTCTCAGAATTTTATGTAGTTATCATGTCCTCCCTGTCCCTCCTGTATTCCAGTGTCGTCAGCTCCATTTCCCTTAACCTCTCCTCGTAAGATACATCCTTTAGCTCCGGGACTAGTCTTGTTGCACCACGGCACTTTCTCTAATTTCTTGCCGGGGGTCGATCCCACGGAAACGTGTTTCCATAAGACTCCTGCTTTCCTGTTCACCCATCAGTAAAATGGTGTTAGTCGACTGGTGTGGGTCGCACCCTGGGATGAAACTGTTCTAATTTGCCTAAAATGCTCAGCAGCCTGTATACCTTGTACATGTACTTGTAGAAATAAAGATATTATTATTATTATTTTTTTTTTTTATTATCACACCGGCCGATTCCCACCAAGGCAGGGTGGCCCGAAAAAGAAAAACTTTCACCATCATTCACTCCATCACTGTTTTGCCAGAAGGGTGCTTTACACTACAGTTTTTAAGCTGCAACATTAACACCCCTCCTTCAGAGTGCAGGCACTGTACTTCCCATCTCCAGGACTCAAGTCCGGCCTGCCGGTTTCCCTGAATCCCTTCATAAATGTTATTTGCTCACACTCCAACAGCACGTCAAGTATTAAAAACCATTTGTCTCCATTCACTCCTATCAAACACGCTCACGCATGCCTGCTGGAAGTCCAAGCCCCTCGCACACAAAACCTCCTTTACCCCCTCCCTCCAACCTTTCCTAGGCCGACCCCTACCCCGCCTTCCTTCCACTACTGACTGATACACTCTTGAAGTCATTCTGTTTCGCTCCATTCTCTCTACATGTCCGAACCACCTCAACAACCCTTCCTCAGCCTTCTGGACAACAGTTTTGGTAATCCCGCACCTCCTCCTAACTTCCAAACTACGAATTCTCTGCATTATATTCACACCACACATTGCCCTCAGACATGACATCTCCACTGCCTCCAGCCTTCTCCTCGCTGCAACATTCATCACCCACGCTTCACACCCATATAAGAGCATTGGTAAAACTATACTCTCATACATTCCCCTCTTTGCCTCCAAGGACAAAGTTCTTTGTCTCCACAGACTCCTAAGTGCACCACTCACTCTTTTTCCCTCATCAATTCTATGATTCACCTCATCTTTCATAGACCCATCCGCTGACACGTCCACTCCCAAATATCTGAATACGTTCACCTCCTCCATACTCTCTCCCTCCAATCTGATATCCAATCTTTCATCACCTAATCTTTTTGTTATCCTCATAACCTTACTCTTTCCTGTATTCACCTTTAATTTTCTTCTTTTGCACACCCTACCAAATTCATCCACCAATCTCTGCAACTTCTCTTCAGAATCTCCCAAGAGCACAGTGTCATCAGCAAAGAGCAGCTGTGACAACTCCCACTTTGTGTGTGATTCTTTATCTTTTAACTCCACGCCTCTTGCCAAGACCCTCGCATTTACTTCTCTTACAACCCCATCTATAAATATATTAAACAACCACGGTGACATCACACATCCTTGTCTAAGGCCTACTTTTACTGGGAAAAAATTTCCCTCTTTCCTACATACTCTAACTTGAGCCTCACTATCCTCGTAAAAAGTCTTCACTGCTTTCAGTAACCTACCTCCTACACCATACACTTGCAACATCTTCCACATTGCCCCCCTATCCACCCTGTCATACGCCTTTTCCAAATCCATAAATGCCACAAAGACCTCTTTAGCCTTATCTAAATACTGTTCACTTATATGTTTCACTGTAAACACCTGGTCCACACCCCCTACCTTTCCTAAAGCCTCCTTGTTCATCTGCTATCCTATTCTCCGTCTTACTCTTAATTCTTTCAATTATAACTCTACCATACACTTTACCAGGTATACTCAACAGACTTATCCCCCTATAATTTTTGCACTCTCTTTTATCCCCTTTGCCTTTATACAAAGGAACTATGCATGCTCTCTGCTAATCCCTAGGTACCTTACCCTCTTCCTTACATTTATTAAATAATTGCACCAACCACTCCAAAACTATATCCCCACCTGCTTTTAACATTTCTATCTTTATCCCATCAATCCCGGCTGCCTTACCCCCTTTCATTTTACCTACTGCCTCACGAACTTCCCCCACACTCACAACTGGCTCTTCCTCACTCCAACAAGATGTTATTCCTCCTTGCCCTATACACGAAATCACAGCTTCCCTATCTTCATCAACATTTAACAATTCCTCAAAATATTCCCTCCATCTTCCCAATACCTCTAACTCTCCATTTAATAACTCTCCTCTCTTATTTTTAACTGACAAATCCATTTGTTCTCTAGGCTTTCTTAACTTGTTAATCTCGCTCCAAAACTTTTTCTTATTTTCAACAAAATTTGTTGATAACATCTCACCCACTCTCTCATTTGCTCTCTTTTTACACTGCTTCACCACTCTCTTAACCTCTCTCTTTTTCTCCATATACTCTTCCCTCCTTGCATCACTTCTACTTTGTAAAAACTTCGCATATGCTAACTTTTTCTCCCTTACTACTCTCTTTACATCATCATTCCACCAATCGCTCCTCTTCCCTCCTGCACCCACTTTCCTGTAACCACAAACTTCTGCTGAACACTCTAACACTACATTTTTAAACCTACCCCATACCTCTTCGACCCCATTGCCTATGCTCTCATTAGCCCATCTATCCTCCAATAGCTGTTTATATCTTACCCTAACTGCCTCCTCTTTTAGTTTATAAACCTTCACCTCTCTCTTCCCTGATGCTTCTATTCTCCTTGTCTTCCATCTACCTTTTACTCTCAGTGTAGCTACAACTAGAAAGTGATCTGATATATCTGTGGCCCCTCTATAAACATGTACATCCTGAAGTCTACTCAACAGTCTTTTATCTACCAATACATAATCCAACAAACTACTGTCATTTCGCCCTACATCATATCTTGTATACTTATTTATCCTCTTTTTCTTAAAATATGTATTACCTATAACTAAACCCCTGTCTATACAAAGTTCAATCAAAGGGCTCCCATTATCATTTACACCTGGCACCCCAAACTTACCTACCACACCCTCTCTAAAAGTTTCTCCTACTTTAGAATTCAGGTCCCCTACCACAATTACTCTCTCACTTGGTTCAAAGGCTCCTATACATTCACTTAAAATCTCCTAAAATCTCTCTCTCTCCTCTGCATTCCTCTCTTCTCCAGGTGCATACACGCTTATTATGACCCACTTCTCGCATCCAACCTTTACTTTAATCCACATAATTCTTGAATTACACATTCATATTCTCTTTTCTCCTTCCATAACTGATCATTTAACATTACTGCTACCCCTTCCTTTGCTCTAACTCTCTCAGATACTCCAGATTTAATCCCATTTATTTCCCCCCACCGAAACTCCCCTACCCCCTTCAGCTTTGTTTCGCTTAGGGCCAGGACATCCAACTTCTTTTCATTCATAACATCAGCAATCATCTGTTTCTTGTCATCCGCACTACATCCACGCACATTTAAGCATCCCAGTTTTATAAAGTTTTTCTTCTTCTCTTTTTCAATAAATGTCTACAGGAGAAGGGGTTACTAGCCCATTGCTCCCGGCATTTTAGTCGCCTCATACGACACGCATGGCTTACGGAGGAAAGATTCTTTTCCACTTCCCCATGGACAATAGAAGAAATAAAGAAGAACAAGAGCTATTTAGAAAAAGGAGAAAAACCTAGATGTATGTATATATATATATATATGCATGTGCGTGTCTGTGAAGTGTGACCAAAGTGTAAGTAGGAGTAGCAAGATATCCCTGTTATCTGGTGCTGCATACTCTAATATGGGCCTGACGTACACGGTGTACAGAGTCTTGAACGATTCCTTATTAAGGTGTCGAAACGCTATTCTTAGGTTTGCCAGACGCCCAAATGCTGGAGTTATTTGGGTGATGTGCGCCTCTGGAGATGTGCTCGTTATTACACTCACCCCAAGACATTATCCCTTAAGTGGGTTTTGCGGTCTTTGGCTCCCTAGCCTGTACTCTGTCTGTGGTCTTCTTGGACCTTTCCCAGTCTTCATAACTTGCACTTGGTGGGGTTAAACTCCAGGAGCCAGTTGTTGGACCATGCTTGCAGTTTGTCTAGATACCTTTGTAGTCCTACCTGACCCCTCATCGGTTTGCCTTCGTCGCATTAACTTCACATCATTTGCAGACAGGGATACCTCTGAATCTATCCCTTCTGTCATTTCTCATCCAGGAAATTTATCAAGCCTGTGTAGTCCCCTCTTTTGTAGCATGGTTTCTCCCGTCCTACTCGTCCTGCTTCCTTCTCCACTCGTAACTCTACTATGTATTCGAAGCTCAGGACCAAGTAATCACTAGCTCCAACGGGCCTTTCATATGTGATGTCTTCAATATCTGAACTACTCGAGGTGAATATGAGACCCAGTCTTGCTGGTTCATCCTCTCCTCTCTTTCTCTGGTATTGTCCCTAACATGTTGATGCATGAGATTTTCCAGTATCACCTCCATCATCATAGCCCTCTATATTTCTGGTCCCCCATGTGGCTCCAGGTTTTCCCACCTATCTTCTTGCAGTTGAAATCACCCACAACCAGTAACTCTGCCCTGTCCATGGGGACCCGTCTGGCCACCTCATCTAGTGTATGAGCCATTGATCTATTGCTTTCATCATATTCTTGTCTTGGCCTCCTACTTTTCTGTGGTGGGCTATTCATCACTGCAATTACCACCTTGGGATCTCCAAAATGAAGTGTCCCTATTATATAGTCTCTTGCTTCTCCTCTGTCTCCTCTCTCCAGCGCCTCAAAATCCCATTGGTTTCTGATGAGCAGTGCCACTCCTCCACCCCTTCTGTTCCCTCTTTATTCCCTCAGAATCTGATATCCATTTGGAAAGATGGCATCTGTTATCATTCCTGTGAGCTTGGTTTTTGTGAGAGCTATGATGTCCGGAAATGCCTCTTTGATTCCTTCGTGCCACTCCTCCCACTTACTCGTTATTCCATCAGTGTTGACGTAGCATACCTTTAGTTTCCTCTCCAACACTGTTCTGGGGGCTTGTGGATTTTGGGGAAATGGGGGACCTGGCATAGTGTGGGGTGGGAGCTGTGAGAGTGGATTGTGATTTATATAAGGATAGTGTGTTTGGCTGTAGGGTTCTGAGGGTGGTTCAGTTTGTGATTGTGCTTGTTGCTCTGCCCGGCTCTGGTGTGTGTGTGTGTACTCACCTAGTTGTGATTGAAGAGGTCGAGTCATTGCTCCTGGCCCCGCCTCTTCACTGGCCACTACTGGGTCACTCTCCCCACACCATGAGCTTTATCATACCTCTGCTTAAAGTTATGAATGGATCCTGCCTCCACTACATCGCCTCCCAAACTATTCCACTTCCTGACTACTCTGTGACTGAAGAAATACTTCCTAACATCCATGTGATTCATCTGTGTCCTCACTTTCCAGCTGTGTCTCTTTGTTGCTGTGTCTCGTCTCTGGAACATTCTGTCTCTCTCCACTTTAGAACATAAGCACATAAGAAAGAACACTGCAACAGACCTACTGACCAATGAGGAGCAGGTCCATGTCCCACCGCGGATTAGCCCAATGACCCACCTAGTCTGATCACCTCCACTCAAGGAAGGAGCACGGCACCAGACCCAGGAGCACAAGCTAGTCAGGTCCAACTCACACCCACCCACACCCACTCATGTATTTATCTAACATATTTTTAAAACTACACAACGTTTCAGCCTCAATAACTGCTCGGGAGTTTGTTCCACTCATCCACAACTCTATTAGCAAACCAGTGCTTTCCTATATCCTTCCTGAATCTGAATTTTTCCAACTTGAAACCATTGCTGTGAGTCCTGTCTTGGCTGGAAATTTTCAGCACACTATTTACATCCCCGTTATTTATTCCTGTTTTCCATTTATACACATCGATCATATCCCCCCTAATTCTACGCCTTTCGAGAGAGTGCAGATTCAGGGCCCTCAGTCTGTCCTCATAGGGAAGACTTATGATACATGGGATCATCTTTGTCATCCTCCTCTGTACGTTTTCCAGAGCATTTATATCCATTCTGTAATACGGTGACCAGAACTGAGCAGCATAGTCTAAATGAGGCCTAACCAAGGATATATAGAGATAAAGAACAACCTGTGGACTTCTATTATTTATACTTCTAGATATGAAGCCAAGAATTCTGTAAGCTTTATTGCGAATAATAATGCACTGCTGTCTTGGTTTTAGATTACTGCTAACCAGAATTCCTAACTCCTTTTCACAATTAGTAGTATTAAAATCTACATTATTTAGTTTATATGTCGCATAGTTATTTTTCGGTCCAACATTTAGAACTTTGCATTTGTCTATATTAAACTACATCTGCCATTTCTCCGACCATTGCATCAGTCTATTCAAATCATCCTGGAGTGCTCTAGTGTCCTCATTAGAATGAATTGGTCTGCCTATTTTGGTGTCATCAGCAAATTTGCTTATGTCGCTATTTATTCCCTCATCTATGTCGTTCATGTAAACTGTGAACAACAACGGGCCCAACACTGACCCCTGAAGAGCACTGCTTGTGACGTGCCCCCATTCTGATTTCTCCCCATTTATGCAAACTCTCTGCTGCCTACTTGTCAGCCATGCCTCTACCCAGGAAAAAATTTCTCCTCCTATTCCGTGTGCCTTAAGTTTCCTCAATAGCCTCTGGTGTGGAACTCTATCGAAAGCCTTACTGAAGTCCATATACACAATATCATATACATTACCATGATCTACCTCGTCAAACACCTTAGTGAAAAATGTTAGTAAATTCGTAAGACAGGAACGCCCCTTTGTAAAACCGTGTTGAGATTCATTAATCAATCTGTGCCTGTCAAGATGGCTACGAATTGCTTCGGCAATTATTGATTCCATAAATATTCCCACTATGAAGGTAAGGCTTACTGGTCTATAGTTCGAAGCCAAGGACCTGTCACTTTCCTTGTAAATAGGTATTACATTTGCCATTTTCCACTTATCAGGCACTATGCCAGTTTGTAGTGATATGTTAAAAAGATTAGCCAAAAGTAAGTTAAGTTCCTCTTTACGTTCCTTTAACACCCTAGCAAACAGTTCTTCAGGGCCTGGGGATTTGTTAGGTTTTAGTTTCTCTATTTGTCTGAGGACCATGTCACTAGTTACTGCAATCTTGAATAGTTTATTATCGTCCTGTTTTACATGATCTGTTATTTCAGGAATATCGCTAGTATTTTCTGGGTGAAAACTGAGAGGAAGTAGGTATTGAGAATTTCACGCATATCCCTATCACTCTCAGTGATCTGACCAGAGTTACTCTTAAGTGGGCCAATCGTGTCCCTAATCTTACTTCTGTATACCTGAAAGAACCCTTTTGGGTTAGTCTTTGAATCCCTTGCGACCTTAGCCTCATAATTCCTTTTTGCTTTTCTTATTCCTTTATTTCTCTCTTTAATTGAATATTTTGATTTCTTAACTGCCCATCCCCTCTTTTGATATGCCTATTTATGCCTCTCTTTTGACCAATGAGATGTTTTAATATATTGTTCATCCATTTGGGATCATTTTTGTTAGATCTAATTTCCCTACTCGGAACAAAAGTTGTTTGGGCAGCTAGAACTATGCTCTGAAAAACGTCATATTGGTAACCAAGATCACCTACCTAACCCATAATCAGGACATCCCAATTTAGCCCACCCAGGTAATTTTTCAGTCCCATGAAGTCGGCCAAGCGAAAATCTGGGACAGTAATTTGATTGCAGTTATCTGGGTAATTCCATGATATATTGAAACTAAGTGATTTGTGATCACTTTCCCCAAGCTCATCATTAACCTCAAGATTATTAATTAGTGACTCTTTGTTGGCAAGAACCAAGTCAAGCAGATTGTTTCCTCTAGTTGGTTCTGTCACAACCTGTTCTAAAAAGCAATCCTGAACCGTATCAAGAAAGTCACTAGACTCGAAATTTCATGTCATATTGTTCCAATCAATTTGTCTAAAGTTAAAAATTTTCCATTATCACAACATTTTCATATCTAGATGCCTTATGAATTTCGTCCCATAACAGCTTACTGCACCCCCTATCAAGGTTTGGGGGCCTATAAATCACACCCAAAATTAATTTGTCACGACCCTCGAGAAACTGTAGCAAAACAGATTCTGTGTTCGATATTTCTAATCTTATATCATGTCTAAGACAACAATTTAAATTTTCACTCACAAACATCGCCACTCCACCACCCTTCCTGTTGACCCTATCAGTGTGGAATAGTTTATAACCCTGTATGTTGCATTCAGAAGGTATTTCTCTGTCTTTCAGGTTGAACCAGGTCTCTGTTATACCAATAATATATATATTATCTACACTTGCAAGTAATCTTAGCTCATCTATCTTATTTCTGAGACTCCTACCATTTGTATAGTAAACCTTAAGAGAGCTAGTCACTCGTTGCCCTATGCTATCTCTCTTTGTTTGTTGATCAATTGATTTGCCATTACTAGCAACTTTATTTTGAATACTGACTTTTAAACATATCCCTGAGGTATCCCGGTAATAACTGCTGTTTTTAACCCTAATACTGCAGCCTGATTGTTTCCCACAAACACCCATACCTCTATAATCTATCAGTTTAAATTCCTAGGCAAGTCATCAATTACCCTCTCAATCGAATTGGCTAATGCAACCACTCCATCCCAAGAGAGATGAACCCCATCCCTTGCATACATATCACGTTTGCCAAAGAATAGGTCCCAGTTATCAATGAATGGGATTGCAAGTTCCTTGCAGTACTTGTCTAGCCAGCAATTTATACCAATTGCCCTAGACATCCATTCATTGAACACTCCCTTTCTAGGCAAGATGCTACATATGCCTGGGATCCCTCCCTTGGACCTGACTACTTCCATGGCTGACCTGTACTTATCCAGCAGCTCCTGTCTCCTGCCCTTCCCAATGTCATTACCCCCAGCACTAAGACAGATAATGGGCTTGTTACCACTACCTGACATAATATTATCCAACCTGCTGACTATGTCACAAACACCAGCTCCTGGAAGGCACACTCTCTGTCTGACCTTTCTGTCTCTGTTACAAAAAGCATGGTCCATATATCTTACCTGAGAATCTCCTCCTATTAAAATATTCTTACCTTGATTAGCAGGGGAATCAGTGGTTCCTTCAACCTCACTAACCACTGAAGTACACTCGTTATGGAGAACAGAGAATCTATTTCCTACCTTAACATCTTCTCTGTTAACCCTCCTTATCTTCCTTCTTCCTGAACTGTGAACCACTTGCCACTTAAAGCGGCTGCCACTATCACTGCTAGTGACCATTTCCTCCTTACCAGCTAAATCCTTCTCACACTCGCTCCCAAACTCATCTATGCGAAGCTTCAGCCTCCTATTTTCCTCCTGAAGAAGTAGAACCTCCTTCTTCAACACTTTCACCTGAGATTCTAAAACATTACAACAAGCCATAGTGCTTAGTAACACCCCACGCTAACTCCCAGAGCTTACGGCAGGTATGACCACAGGTGACCACTGACCTAAGCGTACTTACCACTGACCTCAGCATCAATTCCTCTCAGTATTTTATATGTCCTTATCATGTCCCCCCTATCTCTCCTCTCCTCCAGTGTCGTGTGGTCGATTTCCCTTAACCTCTCCTCGTAGGACATACCCCTTAGCTCTGGGACTAGTCTTGTTGCAAACCTTTGCACTTTCTCTAGTTTCTTTGCATGCTTAGCTAGATGTGGGTTCCAAACTGGTGCTGCACACTCCAATATGGGCCTAACGTACACAGTGTACAGGGTCCTGAGCGATTCCTTATTAAGGTGACGGAATGCTGTTCTTAGGTTTGCTAGGCGCCCATATGCTGCCGCAGATATTTGGTTGATGTGCGCCTCAGGAGATGTGCCTGGTGTTATACTCACCCCAGGAGTTTTTTTCTTGAGTGAGGTTTGTAGTCTCTGGCCCCTTAGACTGTACTCCGTCTGCAGTCTTCTTTGTCCTTCCCCAATCTTCATGACTGCGCTTGGTGGGGTTGAACTCCAGGAGCCAATTGCTGGAACAGGCCTGCAGCCTGTCCAGATCCCTTTGCAGTTCTTCCTGGTCCTCGTCCGATTGAATTCTCATCAACTTCACGCCATCTGCAAACAGGGACACTTCGGAGTCTATTCCTTCCGTCATGCCGTTCACAAATACGAGAAACAGCACCGGTCCTAGGACTGACCCCTGTGGAACCCCACTCGTCTAAGGTGCCCACTCTGACACCTCGCCGCGTACCATGACTCGCTGCTGTCTTCCTGACAAGTATTCCCTGATCCATTGTTAGTGCCTTCCCTGCTATCCCTGCCTGTATGTGTGTATGTGTGTGTGTGTGTGTGTGTGTGTGTGTGTGTGTGTGTGTGTGTGTGTGTGTGTGTGTGTGTGTGTGTGTGTGTACTCACCTATTTGTGGTTGCAGGGGTCGAGTCTTAGCTCCTGGCCCCGCTTCTTCACCGGTTGCTACTGGGCCCCCTCTCTCCCCGCTCCATGAGCTTTATCAAACCTCGTCTTAAAACTGTGTATGGTTCCTGCCTCCACTACGTCATTTTCTAGGCTATTCCACTGCCTTACAACTCTATGACTGAAGAAATACTTCCTAATATCTCTCTGACTCATTTGTGTCTTCAACTTCCAATTGTGGCCTCTTGTTTCTGTGTCCCCTCCCTGGAACATCCTGTCTTTGTCCACCTTGTCTATTCCACACAGTATTTTATATGTCGTTATCATGTCTCCCCTGACCCTCCTGTCCTCCAGTGTCGTCAGGCCGATTTCCGTTAATCTTTCTTCATAGGACATTCCCCTTAGCTCTGGAACTAACCTTGTCGCAAACCTTTGTACTTTCTCTAGTTTCTTGACGTGCTTTATCAAGTGCGGGTTCCAAACAGGTGCTGCATACTCCAGTATGGGCCTGACATACACGGTGTACAGTATCTTGAACGATTCCTTACTAAGGTATCGGAATGCTGTTCTCAGGTTTGCCAGGCGCCCATATGCTGCAGCAGTTATCTGGTTGATGTGTGCTTCCGGAGACATGCTCGGTGTTATACTCACCCCAAGATCTTTCTCCTTGAGTGAGGTTTGCAGTCTTTGGCCACCTAGCCTATACTCGGTCTGTGGTCTTCTGTGCCCTTCCCCTATCTTCATGACTTTGCATTTGGCAGGATTAAATTCGAGAAGCCATTTGCTGGACCAGGTGTCCAGTCTGTCCAGGTCTCTTTGAAGTCCTGCCTGGTCCTCATCAGATTTAATTCTCCTCATTAACTTCACATCATCTGCAAACAGGGACACTTCTGAGTCTAACCCTTCCATCATGTCGTTCACATATACCAAAAATAGCACTGGTCCTAGGACCGACCCCTGTGGGACCCCGCTCGTCACAGGTGCCCACTGTGATACATCATTACGTACCATGACTCGTTGTGGTCTCCCTGTCAGGTATTCTCTGATCCATTGCAGTGCCCTTCCTGTTATATGCGCCTGATGCTCTAGCTTCTGCACTAATCTCTTGTGAGGAACTGTGTCAAAGGCCTTCTTGCAGTCCAAGAAGATGCAATCAACCCACCCCTCTCTCTCGTGTCTTACTTCTGTTATTTTATCATAAAACTCCAGAATGTTTGTGACACAGGATTTGCCTTCCATGAATCCGTGCTGGTTGGCATTTATACTCTTGTTCCGTTCCAGGTGCTCCACCACTCTCCTCCTGATAATCTTCTCCATAATTTTGCATACTATACACGTCAATGACACAGGTCTATAGTTTAGTGCCTCTTTTCTGTCTCCTTTTTTAAAAATGGGAACTACATTTGCCGTCTTCCATACCTCAGGTAGTTGCCCAGTTTCCAGGGACGTGTTGAAGATTGTGGTAAGTGGCATGCACAACATATCTGCTCCCTCTCTAAGGACCCACGGGGAGATGTTGTCCAGTCCCATTGCCTTTGAGGTATCGATATCCCTTAGCAGTTTCTTTACCTCTTCCTCATCTGTATGTATGTCGTCCAACACTTGTTGGTGTATTCCTTGCTGGTGTCCCCATCTGGTCTGTCCTCCCAGAGTCCTTCCTGACTCTACTGTAAATACTTCCTTAAGTCTCGTGTTGAGCTCCTCACATACCTCTTGATCGTTTCTTGTGAGTTCTCCACCTTCTTTCCTCAGCCTTATCACCTGGTCCTTGACTGTTGTCTTCCTCCTAATGTGGCTATACAGCAGTTTCGGGTCAGATTTGACTTTCGATGCTATGTCGTTTTCATACTGTCGCTGGGCCTCCCTCCTTATCTGTGCATACTCGTTTCTGGCTCTTCTACTAATCTCCTTGTTTTCCTGGGTCCTATGCCTCCTGTACCTTTTCCATTCTCTGTTGCACTTAGTTTTTGCCTCCCTACACCTTCGGGTGAACCAAGGACTCGTTTTGGTCTTCCTATTATTTCTGTTTCCCTTGGGAACAAAACTTTCCTCTGCCTCCTTGCACTTTGTTGCCACATATTCCATCATCTCGTTTACTGATTTTCCTACCATTTCTCTGTCCCACTGAACCTCCTGCAGGAAGTTTCTCATACCTGTGTAGTCCCCCTTTTATAGTTTGGCCTGACCCCTTCAGTTCCTGTTACCTTCTCCACTTGTAACTCTACTATATAATCAAAACTCAGCACCACATGATCGCTAGCTCCAAGGGGCCTCTCGTAAGTGATGTCCTCAATGTCTGAACTGCTCAGGGTGAACACAAGATCCAGTCTTGCTGGCTCATCCTCCCCTCTCTCTCTGGTTGTGTCCCTGACATGTTGATGCATGAGGTTTTCAAGTACCACATCCATCATCTTGGCTCTCCATGTTTCGGGACCCCCATGTGGCTCCAGGTTTTCCCAGTCGATCTCCCTGTGGTTGAAATCGCCCATTACCAGTAACTTTGCTCTGCTCGAGTGAGTTCTTCTTGCCACCTCAGCCAGTGTGTCCACCATCACCCTGTTGCTTTCTTCGTACTCCTCTCTTGGCCTCCTGCAGTTCTGTGGTGGGTTATACATCACTCCAATGACTACTTTATGTTCTCTGGACTGAATTGTACCTACAATGTAGTCTCTTTCTCCAATCATGTCCATGCCTTCCATTTCCTCAAATCCCCATCGGTGTTTTATGAGCAGTGCAACCCCTCCTCCCCCTCTACTCCTTCTATCTTTCCTCAGGATCTGATATCCCATTGGGAAGATTGTGTCTGTTATTGTCTCAGCGAGTTTTGTTTCTGTGACTGCTATGATGTCTGGGGATTTTTCACTGATTCTTTCGTTCCACTCCTCATGTTTATTCGTTATTCCATCTGCGTTTGTGTACCAAACTTTCAGTTTCTTTTCTATCATTGTGGTCATGCAAGAATATTGGGGTTGGGGGAGCGAGAGCCTTGGTGGGGGCCTATATGGGGCTGTGGTGTAGGTGGGGTTTGTGATGATGGGGGTGGGGTCAGAATGCCCATAAGGGACAGCTGTTGGGGTGAGGTTTGTGATATGGGGGTTGGTGGCAGAGGGAACAGTGAGTGGGTTGTAGTATAGGTTGCTCAGTTGCGTTGGGAATGTCGTTGTTGGAGTCTTTTGGTGAGAGATTCTGTGGGGTGTGTTTGCCCTTCCTCCTGTGTCTGGGTCCTGCTCATCTTCGTCATTGCCTCTCGTTCCTCCTTGCGTCTCTGTACCCTCTCTTTCAGTGTAGTCCTTTCGTCTTGTGTTCTGTCGCGGTCGAGGTATACTCTCTGGTACCCCTGTTTGTCCCTCAGTCTTGCTTTCTCTTGCAGAATCCTGGTTCGAACTGATTCTTCCTTGAAAATTACTTTGACAGGCCATATCCTTCCACTCGCAAACCACCCAATTCTCTGAAAATTTGTCACCTGGGTCATATCGCCCTCACCTATTGTTTTCATGATGCCTTCAATCATTTTTTTCTCCTCCTGTTTTATTTCTTCAAAGTTGTCCCCCTTGGCTTCTTGGAGCCCATACACAAAAACTGACCTCGCCCTTTCCTCCTCCCACTGAGTCTCCATCTGCTTCCTCTGAGGCATTTTATTTCCTTCCATTGACATGTTCTTGCCTTCAGTCCCTGTCATATCTGGAACTTCTATTCTCAGTGAACTGTCTTTCATGACTAGCTGTCCCTTGCTACTGCAGTTGGCTGTTAGAACCTCTGCATATAGCATACCTTCATTGTCTTCGGACCTGTCATTTGATCTTAGTGTACTCCTCGTCTTTTCCCTGGCCCCACGTGGGTCTGATAAGGCCTTCGCGTACGGCATGTCTCCGTTGTTGCTTACTGTCCCCTTGTCTGCACCTGATGTCACATCTGAATTGTCATTTGTCTCTCTAATCTGTTTCAGGCTTTGCAGTTTCTCTTCTAAGCACTGTATCCTAGCTTCTGCTGCTAAGACCTGTACTTCCCACTTCCTGCACTCCTCAGCTATCCGCTCCTCCATTTTCTTACCAAGCTCCCTTTTTTGGAGCTCTAACTCCCAGTCTTAAGAACATAAGAACATAAGAATGTAGGAACACTGCAGAAGGCCTACTGGCCCATACGAGGCAGGTCCTTATCAAAACGACATCTACCTAAAGCTACTCAAGAAACAACTCCCGCACCCCCCAACACCAATCAAACCCAGCCCCTCCCGCTCATATATTTGTCCAATCTCTTCTTAAAGCTACCCAAGGTCCTAGCCTCTATCACCCCACTGGGAAGACTGTTCCACGCATCTACAACTCTGTTAGAAAACCAGTACTTACCTATGTCCTTTCTAAATCTAAATTTATCCAACTTAAATCCATTATTCCTGGTTCTTACCTGGTTCGACACCCTCAGTACTTTATTAATGTCTCCCTTGTTTATGCCCGTCATCCACTTATACACTTCAATGATATCTCCCCTCATTCTACGCCTCTCCAGAGAGTGGAGATTTAAGGCTTTAAGTCTATCTTCATACGGGAGGTTCCTTACACAGTAAATCATTTTAGTCATTCTTCTCTGTATGTTCTCTAATGAGTCTATGTCCATCCTGTAGTAAGGGGACCAAAACTGAGCAGCATAATCTAAATGAGGCCTCACTAGTGATGTATAGAGCTGTAAAATAACTTTTGGACTTCTGTTACTTATACTTCTTGAGATAAATCCAAGTAATCTGTTGGCCTTGTTGCGCACACTGAGGCACTGCTGTCTTGGCTTTAGATTTCTGCTTACCATGACTCCCAAGTCTTTTTCACATTCTGTATGACCAAGCTCTACTTCACCTAGATTATAGCTTCGAGGGTTATTTTCATTACCAAGGGCAAGTACCTTACACTTATCCACATTAAACTTCATCTGCCATTTCTCAGACCAAGACATTAATTTGTTCAAATCGTCCTGGAGTTCATTGATATCCTCCTCAGAGTGAATTATACGGCCTATCTTTGTATCATCAGCAAACTTACTCATGTCACTAGTAATCCCTTCATCAAGGTCATTAATGTAAATTATGAACAAGAGAGGGCCTAAAACTGATCCTTGTGGAACGCAACTAGTGACTAATCCCCATTCAGATTTCACTCCATTAATGGTAACTCTCTGCTTTCTATTGGTAAGCCATGCCTCAATCCATGCTAGAACTTTACCTCCTATACCATGAGCTGCCACTTTTCTTAAGAGTCTCTTGTGAGGTACTCTGTCGAAGGCTTTACTAAAATCCAAATAAACAATATCATATTCCTTATCACTGTCAACTGCCTCAAATGTTCTATTGAAGAACGTCAGTAAGTTTGTCAGGCAGGAACGACCTCTCGTGAATCCATGCTGAGATTCATTTATCAAGTTATGCTCTTCAAGGTGACTTCTGATAATGTCAGCTATAATTGATTCTAATAACTTGCCCACTATAGATGTCAGGCTTATTGGACGGTAATTTGAAGGAGTGGACTTATCCCCTGATTTGAATATAGGAACCACATTAGCCATCTTCCACATCTCTGGCACAACACTGGTAAGGATGGACGCATTGAATACACTCGTTAATGGCTGACTAAGCTCCATCTTGCATTCCTTAAGTACCCTTGAAAACAACTCATCGGGTCCCGGGGACTTATTTTGTTTCAGTTTGTCTATCTGTTTAATAACCATGTCCCTCGTGACAGTAATATTAGTTAACTTAAATTCATCAGGAACTAAATAATTGTTAATTACTGGAATCTCATTTACATCTTCCTGTGTAAAAACTGACAAAAAATAGTCATTAAATAAGGAACACATTTCCAGTTCATTATCCGTCAGCTGTCCATTCCCAGATTTCAGAGGTCCTACTTTTTCCTTCACCTTCGTCCTATACACTTGAAAGAACCCCTTTGGATTAGTCTTTGATTCATTAGCGACTCTAATTTCATAGTCACGTTTAGCCTTTCTAATCGCCTTTTTTACTTCTCTTTTAAGCTGAACATATTGGTCAGTAAGGTTAACCTCTCCTCTTCTGATGCGCCTATAAATTCCCCTTTTCTCCCCTAATAGATGCTTTAGCCTCCTGTTAACCCATTTGGGATCGTTATTATTAGACCTAATTTCTCTCTGGGGAATGTATATACTCTGGGCACTGTGTACATTATTAAGAAAACAATCATAAAAGCAGATCCCTTCATATTCATAAGTATGATTATCGTCAATAAAATCATTAGCTAGATAACCCCAATCAAGATTAGACAGATGTTCCCTAAGTCCATTATAATCGGCAGAACGAAAATCGGGGATTTTTACTGTATTATCATTATTCTTGCATTCCCAATTAATGCTAAAGGTGATGGATTTGTGATCACTTGCGCCAAGCTCTTCAGTGATCTCCAGATTATTCACGAGTGTTTCCTTATTTGACAAGACTAGGTCTAGCAAATTATTACCCCTGGTAGGTTCAGTTACACTCTGTTTCAGAAAACAGTCCTGAACTGTTTCCATGAAGTCACTGGACTCTAGATTACCTGTCAAAGAATTCCAGTCAATTTGGCTAAAGTTAAAGTCCCCTACTATGACTACGTTACTGTGTCCAGATGCCCTAACAATTTCGTCCCAAAGAAGTCTCCCTCTATCGTGATCCAAGCCTGGAGGTCGGTATATTACACCTAGAATTAGTTTTTCTTGACCCTCCACGAACTCTACCCAAACAGACTCTGTTACTGCTCCATCTATTTTTATACCTGTTTTTATGCAACAATTAATATTTTCTCGAACATACAATACAACTCCTCCCCCCTTCCCATTACATCTATCCACATTGAATAGCTTAAATCCCTGAATATTACACTCAGCAGTCATATCCCGACTCTTTAAATCATACCACGTTTCAGTTAATGCAATGATATCAAAGTTCCCAGCACATGCTACCAAACGTAGTTCATTAATTTTATTTCTTGCACTTCGACTGTTAGCATAAAATACCATCATATGTTTTTTCTTCTGCACATTTTTCATATTCATCTTTGTTTTTACACAATTTCTGAAATTATCATTACCCAGGGTTACTACATGACAGTTACTATTAAGATTCTTAATATCAGAGCATAAGTCAATATATCCATACTCATTATTAATCATTTCTAAACCCATACCTCTGACTAATCCTAGTTTAAAGTCCTAACAACCCCCTCAACTGAGTTAGCAAGAAAACCCACACCTGCCCTGGATAAGTGAACCCCATCCCTGGCATACATGTCATTTCGGCCATAGAAGTTGTCCCAGTTGTCAATGAATGGTACTGCATTATCCTTACAGTGTTTATCCAGCCAGCAATTAATACCAATTGCTCTGGTATTAATTGCTCTGGTATTAATTGTTGTCTACCAGATCTCTGGTTTTCCGTCCTCTAGAGCCACCCATTTTTTTTTTTTTTTTTTTTTTTTACTACAGACAGAAGGCTAGAGGAGGGAGAGGGTGCGAGGGGGAGAGAGAAAGGGTAGAAAGAGGGAGAGAGAGGAGAGGGAAAGGGTAGAAAGAGGGAGAGAGAGGAGAGAGTATGGGGGTGAGGATAAGACCAAGGGGTGGAGAGAGAGAAATGTGAGAGGGGTGGGGGAGAGAGAGACAGAGAGAGACAGAGAGAGAGAGAGAGAGAGAGAGAGAGAGAGGGAGAGAGAGAGAGAGAGAGAGGGAGAGAGAGAGAGAGAGAGATGATCGTCTCTAGGCACCATGATGGTAATGCTGGTGCAGTAGTAAGGATGAATGGGAGGATGTTGGCACCTGGAGAAGAAGTTGATATCCTTGGGGTGAAATTTGACTCCAAACTAACCATGAAGAACCATGTTGTAAATCTTGCAAACAAGGCAGCCAGGAAGCTTACAGCACTTCGCCGTATCTCGCATCTGCTTGACAGTAGGGGTTGCAAGATCCTGTACGAGGCACAAGTACGCTCACACCTTGAGTATGCTCCACTTTCTTGGTTTGCCTGTCCCCCCTCTCATCTGCGACTGCTTGACAGAGTAGAGAACAGAGCAAGACGTCTCATCTCTCGCCTGGACCCATCCTGGATAGATCTGTCATATCAGCAGAGCCTTCAACATAGGAGGGATGTGGGTGGCCTTACTGTTATGTACAAGGCCAATATTGTCAAAATACCACACTTGAATCCACTTCGAGGACAGCGTGAAACAAGCTTTTTATGCACAAGACGGGCAGAAAGCAGCAACTTCACTCTGGCTGTACCCTTCTCCAGAACATCACTCCATCTGAGATCATATATACCCAGGATGACTCGAGTATGGAACACATTGTACAGCATAATGATGTCAACGAGATAACGTCAGTTGATCAAATGAAAATGCTGGCCCACAGATGGCTCCAACTTCATCCTGTTCCCCTACTTGTATGTCTCATAACAATAAAAATGCTTTCAAATGAGCTGATGTAGGTAACAGCTCTTAGCTTGCCAATAAAGTTAGGAATCCTTAACCTGTAAATAGCTGTCAATAAAGCTAGGATCCTTAACCTTGTCAAACCCTGTGAGAAAAAAAAAAAAAAAAAAAAAAAAAAAAAAAAAAAAAAAAAAAGAAAGGAGGGTGAGGGAAAAGGCTGATGAGGGAGAGAGAAATGCAGAGGGAGGGTAGAAATATAGAAAAGAGAGAGAGATAGAGAGAGAGAGAGAGAGAGAGAGAGAGAGAGAGAGAGAGAGAGAGAGAGAGAGAGAAAGGAGGGTGAGGAAAAGGCTATGAGAGAGAGAAATGTGAGGGGAGGGGTAGAAATATAGAAAAAGGGAGATGAGAGAAGCCTAGAGAGAGAGAGAGAGAGAGAGGGGGTAGAGAGAGAGAGAGGGAGAGAGAGAGGGGAGAGAGAAAGAAAGAGAAATGTGAGAGGGGGAGAGAAAGGGTAGAGAGAGAGAGAGAGAGAGAGAGAGAGAGAGAGAGAGAGAGAGAGAGAGAGAGAGAGAGAGAGACAGACAGACAGACAGACAGACAGACAGACAGAGAGACAGAGACAGAGACAGAGATAGAGAAAGGAGGGTGAGGGGAAAGGCTATGAGAGAGAGAAATGCGAGGGAGGGGTAGAAATATGGAAAAAGGGAGAAGGAGAGAGAAGCCTATATAGGGAGAGAGAGAGAGAGAGAGAGAGAGAGAGAGAGAGAGAGAGAGAGAGAGAGAGAGAGAGAGAGAGAGAGAGGAGAGAGAGAGAGGGAGAGAGGGAGGAGGAGAGAGAGGGAGAGAGGGAGGGAGAGGGAGGGAGAGGGAGAGGAGAGGGAGAGAGAGGGAGAGAGAGAGAGAGGGAGAGAGAGAGAGAGAGGGGAGGGGAGAGAGGGGGAGAGAGGGGGAGAGAGGGGAGAGGGGAGGGGAGAGAGGGGGGAGGGGAGAGGGGAGAGAGGGGGAGAGGAGAGGGGAGGGGGAGAGGGAGGGGTAAGGGGAGGAAAAAGGCTGAGAGAGAAAGCGCGAAGGAGGGGGGAGAGAAAGATAGGAGGGAGTGAAGGCAAGAGGCGGGGGAGGAAAGGTCTGTGGGGGAGGAAAGGTGTGTGCGGGGGTGAGGGGCGCGGTCAAATTCCAAGGATCAGCTGTGTGAATGAGTGGGTGGGTGTGTACTCACCTAGTTGTAGTTTCAGGGGTCGAGACTCAGCTCCTGGCCCCAGTGTGTATGTGTGTGCGTGCGTGTGTGTGTGACGCGTCAGTTGTTTATATGTCCCAGAAATACATTTCACCTCTGTGTATCCGTAATACTAATAAGATACCATTAACACTGAGAGTAATTCTAATAATTATAATACTAGCGTGTGTTATGCAGTCTTTCTTTCACCCAGTTATGTACTACCTTTTACTACATGTGTACCCAATACTTGCTTCTCAGATTATGCTGTCTTTGTGTCCTAAAACATTATCTCTCGAAACTGTTGTCAGGGCTGTAGTCCCAATTTAGCCCCGACTTAATCCTCCTGCCTGTTCCTTGCTCCTACAAATTTTATCTTCCTACTCTGCTGGGTGTTGTGTGTATGATAAGCGCTCTGGAGCAGGGTTTGAATAGCTGAGCTACCAGTGACCGTAGGGCCGGCTCTACCACTCAAAGACCTCCCACCAACCACAAACAGGTGATTTGTACGTTACTCCTCAGAGGGGACGTCCATCCAGATGCCTGATGTACGATGCTCGCTGTACGATGCTCCCTGTACAATGGCTCGTGCACCTCGCCCTTCCACCTCTGACTTCTTCAGCTATTCTTTTCTCGTTGCCCTTTTGAGCCCTCATTTACCACACTTATCACTTGTATACTGCTACTTTTATAATTTACACTTCACTTTTGGTAAGTACACTTCTTATTTGTGATGACACCCAACCTGTTATGGCGGCCTACTTCTTCAGGCCTACTGCTGCCACCACCTCTGCTTATATATATTTATGTATAAGTATGTATATATATATCTATCCCCTTTCTGGCTAGCTTGTTCACATTGGCTGTGTGCTACATCACAGTTTCTCGTTAGCCAACCTCTCTTAATTCTATTTGATATTTTCTCTTTAGTCACTCGCTTTGTACTTTGTATATTTGTAACAGTGTGGCAACAAGTGCCAACTAGGCCTCAACGAACTGGCACTTTGAAATTTTGTTGTATAATTTCAGGCTTTCTCTCGCCTTTACTTTATTTATTTTTGCTAATACATTGGTTATCACTTGTAGGGTTGTTCACTGACGTTCTCACTAACACTGGTTGCTTCTAGCTGCTAAAACACGCCCTAAAAGCACTAAGATTCCCGGAGCCTGGCGCTTGTGACCCACTACACTGTCTCCAACACTGTGTGTGTGTGTGTGTGTGTGTGTGTGTGTGTGTGTGTGTGTGTGTGTGTGAATATATGTCTGTGCGTGTACTCACCTATATGTGTTCTGCAGGGGTTGCTCTATTGGGTTGGCATTGTGAAACTAAAGCTTCAATAAAATGAAACTTAAGCTTCATTAGTTTGATAGAATATGTGCCCCTGGGTAAACAGCTCAAATGGACAGGTCACTATTTAAATAAAAACTCTGCGGAAAAAAAAAACAGAAAGAAACTTTAATGAACACAAACATATTGTGCATATACTCACGAAATCGTATTAATACGATTACTAACAAACTACGCTACTGGTTGGATGAATCTTATTGTAGCCAGCTGGCCCAGTGGTTAACGCACTGGCCTGGAGGTTTGCGACTCACTCGCCATGGGTTGAAACCTCACCCGTTACGTGCTTTTTCCGCATATACTATTAGAAGAAATATAAAATATTCATTGACCATTGATGAAGGGTATTACAACCCAGGAGTCCAAATGGCCTGTTATCCTGGGTGTAAAGGGAGCAAAATAAACAGAGCAGAAAAACTTTTGACTTATATATCCTTCACCAATTTAGAACAGCAATATGTACACTATATACACTATGTACAGTGATAGGTATTAGTGCACTCCACGGTAAGCAAGGCAGAATAGAAGCTACTAGAGAGCAGACCGTGCTTCAACCAGCTCTAGAATGAATGGCAAGGGCAGACAGGAGAGTGGTACCCACATAACCTCTGCAATTGCCAAAACCATCTTCTCATTGGCTGGAACCTGGGTACTGGTTGAACGACGGGGCTCCATCGTCAACCCTCAGTTCCCTGGTTCGCTGGTTGGGGGAGATAGCCTCTAAATGAGGGTGTGTACATGCGCCGAATAAAGGTTACGTACGCTTTGCATGCCACAAAGTGCTACTCCTATTCAAATCTGAAGTTTATGCTTACGACCGACATTCACCACAAGCTAGGTGACAAAACTTAGGCCCCAAATAGATTAAATTTTTGTCTAGAATTTTCTTATGAGGCAATTTAAGACCCATATTCCTGCATTATGTAATAAAGTTGGTAGATTTACCAACAATATGTTAGGTAACAGAACACATGTGGAACTAATGTGACATTTTATTGTGGCAATGTTTAGCTCTCCAGGAGCTTTATCGAACCAATATAAACACTATAGAGACATAGAGGATATATATAGGTAACAATGTTGTAGCAAATTAGGGTGTGTTCTGCTTTGACTGACACTAATTAATCACTCATCAGTCAAGGTCACATAGACCCCATCCATCCCAGATCAAAATTATGTGTACTTTTCCCTACGACATGGCTGTTATTAGTTACTGGTTACTTACCAGTATAATGTTTCCAATGACACCTGGCGCCTGGTCCATTATCTAAGTCGAACTTATCCAGTACGTTGAGTCTCTGATGGAGTGAATCTCAGGCCTTGCACCCACCCCATGTGGTCGACACCATGACAAACTCTGGTACCCTACCTACCTTGAACGAGTTTATGGAATACAATCTACACTGGCCACGGTTGTAAGCTGACCAGCTAGTGGTGATCTAGGAAGGTCTCCTTCACTACACTTGTGGAGAAAAATCTCCAGTAAAAGGAGGGGATCTCTCAACCCCCTCAGCCCTTTGACGGACTTAGCCCTCTCACAAAGGGCTAGTGGACTGCGACTTCCTCGCACATCTTTCATTAGGAACAGATGCATGTACCACAGCGTGTCCAGGCAACTCCATTCTACTGAATTTATAACAATGCATGCAACCATATGACCTGTCTTTGTAATACTCACTTGTGCTTTATAGTAATCAGTTTACATTAATGTTTTTCACTGATTTCATCATTGCTTAGTTAATCTTAAGTTAATTTTAAGCCAGCCCGTAATGCTATGCATAGTATAAGTGGCTTTGGCATGCTGCTCTTATCTGTATTTTTTTTTTGTACCTCTGTAAGTGTGCTCAAATTATAAATAAATAAATAAATAAATAAATTAGAGTTCGGCCTCTTAAGAGAGAAGGGAGAATTGGTTAGGCAACTCCGCCCTTCCCTTTCTTTCCACCCCCCTAGTGGGAGTGCTAACAAGCCACGCCGTACGGGCCAGAAAGTCAGTCACTATGACATTCATAAATTCGAGATCCTAGTCTGATTGGTTGAAGCCTCGATAGCTACATCAAGTCACTGGCTACTAGATATTTCAGAGGAACAACACATTATCAGAGTATCGTCTCATCAAGAGAGAGGAGAATTGGTTAGGCTACCCCCCTCTCTCCCCCTGATGGGGATGTTAATGGTCACAATGTTACTGGTGCCAGCACTCACACTTATGAATGGTGTAGAAACTGATAGAATAAAATTTCACCACAAATGTGAGGTGAAATAGCATAAGCGCAAAAATGTCTTGAATCATCCTTAATTGCCATTTCAAACACTACTAAACAGAAAAAAAAGGCAGCTTCGTTATCTCTGAAGTGTTAGCGAGAGTTATCCTTAAAACAACAAACCCTGACATCACTTAGCAACCAAGAATTACAACCACTGCTGCTGCTGCTGCTGCTGCTGCTGCTGCTGCTGTTGTCGGGTTCAAAAGGAGATAACGAGGGTTGAAGATAAACTCACTTGTTGGATGGTAACAATATACTGCAGGATGTGAGAAAGGGAGCCCAACCTGCCGTGCATTGCCAGTAGGCCTGTGCTTGAAGATCTGAGAGTGAGGTAGAGCGTCCCATGCACTCATGCCGCATCCCGTGACATCATACAAACAGTCACTACACCCAGCAAAGGGGTCGTGTATGTAAAACATATGGATGATACTATGATACACAGATAAGCTATACAACACATGTAGGGGATCAGCAACTATACTGACAGCTCGGTTGTGTTACGTATGTCGTCTCGGCATACAATACTACACTATAGGCTGAACAGGCAGGTGGCTCTGGGCTGATTCTGTACAATAACAAAGACATATGTAACTTAGAACTAATGGATGGTATCATAATGGATGTTAACATAATGGGTTTTAACATAATGAGTTTTAACATAATGCATTACAAATTATAAGAACAAATCATGGTATAATATAGGATGGAATTGATCGATCGATCTGTATTCATGCACTCTGCGGATTCTGAGGAAGAATAAATATATATACAAGGTGAAAGTAATTAACAGCAAAGGCAAATCTGGTGCACACAGATCATTACTGTTAAATTGTCAGAATTCGGAGGGAATGTGAACACAAAAAAAAATTTTGAAAACTGATCAGCTGATAATAAAACACAAAGTTGAGAACTTCATTCATCTTGGACATCTAATTACACAGACTATGTACATTTAAACCGAACTCTGCAAGGGTAAGATTTACATATGCAGAATGGTTATCATCTTTGGGTGGATCGAATTCTTCTGCAATGGCTAACACATGCCTTGACTCAGGACGATCTGAACGAGTATCTACAAAAGATACTTGTGGGTTTCTAATTACTTGTCGAGTACGCAAAGAATAATGACATTCGGGTTGATTATCTGGGTGAGTATTAGAGGTAGAGGGTACAGAGTCAAGATGATTGTCAGCAACTGTCACATTAGTGTGGGTAGCAATATCATCAACATCGCATACTAATTTCATATGATCTAAATGCGATTCTTTTAATTGACCAGTACTAATTTCTCTAACCTTATACTTATTGCCATTGATTTGTTCAACTACTCGATAAGGGCCAACAAACTTTTGATCGAGCTTAGGCATTGCGGATGTTTTGTTGAAATTAGTCAGCATTACTCTCGAACCCACTTTAACTTTTGATGGCTTAGCACGGCTATTAGTTACTCTAGTAAATTCTGCCGTTGATTTATGAAGTGTTTCACGGATTCTTCTAAAAACACTTTGAGCTATGCTGGTACGAGTTGCTATAAATTCTTCAGGATTATAATTGGGTTTCGGAGTGGAATATAACAACTCATAGGGTAAACGCTTGTCTACACTGTACAGTGCATAATGTGGAGTGTCACCTATGGAAGCATTGTGAGCAGAATTTATGGCACATTGATCATCTGGTATAACTTCATCCCAAGTTTCACTATTGGGGTTGATAGTGGCTCTCAAGACATCAAGTACTTTCTTATTGGTTCGTTCTGCTAACCTATTGCTGGCAGGATGATGAGGAACAATGGTGAATTTAGAAATCTTGTACAAGGTACACAAATTTTCAAGAATCTCATTACAGAATTCACCTCCATTATCTGTTACTAAGGACTTAGGGGTGGTATGCCTGAAGATAATGCATTCTTTAAACGCTTTAGCCATTGTCTCAGCAGTCTTATCTGCAATAGGAACTAACTCACAATATCTGGTGAAATGGTCTACCATAACACACAGATGTTTGTTGCCTTGGAGGGAACATTTAAAATTGGTTAACAAATCTAGCGCTACTCTTTCCCACGGTTCGCTAGTGGTTGGATACACCTGGATTGGATTAGGACCATTGACATTTCCTTTATGCTGCAAACAGACACTACATTTCTTAACCTACTCAGAAATATCAGTTGCTATTCGTTGCCAAAAAGTATTTCATTCTGGCTTGTTTCACAGAACGATCCATACCAGGGTGTGCAACACCTGGTGCATCGTGAACTAGCTGTGACTGTGGAATTACTAACTGGTGTACTCTTCTGCTTGGAGTACCCAACTCGGCTGTTCAATATAGTAATTCCTGGCTCATTACAAAGTCACTAATGGGTGCTGGTGGCTTCACAGTCAGAATAAGATCTTCCTGGAGCAGGAACTGAATCACACCAGACCACATGGGATCTGTTCTTTGGGCATTCCTTACATCCTCGGCAGTAAATGGAGGGTCTGCAGTTACTATACTAACATGTCACGATAAAGCATCTGCAACTACATTTGACTTGCCAGGTAAATGTTCAAAAGTGGGGTTGAACTCTTGGATAGTCAAGGTCCATCTGGCTAACCTTCCAATAGGTTGTTTATTCTGGAATAAAGGTATCAGTGGTGCATGGTCTGTCAAGACATGAACAGGGTACCAGTAAATAATGTCTCAGAAGTGCTTTAAAGACCATACTATTGCTAAAGCTTTTTGCTCCGTTACTGTATAATTATGTTCAGCCTTCGTAAGGACTCTACTAGCAAATGCAACTGCGTTGTACCTGCCATCAGTCTTCTGAGCTAGTACGGCCCCTATGCCAATTGAACTAGCATCAGTTGTCAGATAGAAGGGCTTAGAAAAATCTGGAAATTTCAAAATTAGAGCAGATGTTAGCTTTTCTTTTAGTGTCTGGAATGCTCTTTCTTGACGGAAGGTCCAAATAAAAGGAGCATCTTTCTTAAGCAACTCAGTTAGAGGAGCTGCTATGGAAGAGAAATTAGCAATGAAAGATCTATAAAAACCTGCTAGACCCACAAAGGATCTTACAGCATCAGCAGTTTTGGAGGATGGAAAATTTAGTACTGCCATTACTTTACTTTGATCAGTCGTAACCCCTCTAGGAGTGACTATGTGACCAAGAAACTTAATTTCTGATCTGAAAAATTGACATTTGGACAGTTTGATCTTTAAATTGGCTTCTTCAAGCTTACCAAGTACTATATCAAGTCTTTTCAAATGTGTATCCACATCTTCGGACATGACAATTATGTAATCTAAGTACACCATAAGTGCTTTACCTGTGAGACCTCTAAAGATATTGGTCATGAGCCTTAAGAATGTGATAGGGGAGGATTTTAATCCAAAGGCCATTCAGAGGAAGTGATAATGACATGTGGGAGTGGAGAATGTGGTTAACTCTTGGCTGTCCTCATGAAGAGGGACTTGCCAAAACCCTTGTAACAAGTCCAGGGTCGAGAAGACTGTTATCTCCAATGTTACATAAAAGATCACCAAGTACAGGAAGTGGGAAGCGATCTGGAATAGTTTTTGCATTAACTTCCTAAAGTCAATCACTGGGTGCCAAGTACTGTCTTTCTTAGGCACTAGGATCAAGGGCACATTCCAGGGTGAATTGCTAGGTGCAATTACTCCATCATCGAGCATCTGACTGATCAATTCTTCTGTGACAGCAACTTGGGAATGAGGCATTCTGTACACAGGTATATAGATAGGTCTAATACCAGATTCAAGTGGGATACGATAGGACAATAAGTTTGTTATACCCATCTTCTCACCTGGTAAGGCAATGGCTTTACGATGTTTGTTCAACAGAGTCAACAAACGCTTGACCTCGTCTGGGAAGTCAGTGGTAGCTAAATCTTTCTCCTCAACTTGTTGGATGGATTGATCCAATGGAGTGGATGAGGTCTCCCCTGTTGAAATAGCACCGACCCATTGGTCAGGTGGCAAGTCATCCTGTACTTGAACAGGGTAAGGATAGTGAACCAGGTCAACGAGATTGGTATTTGCTCTAAGACGAACACTGTGACCCGAAGTGTTAGCAAGGAATAAATGGATCTTACTGTCTCTTACAACATGTAAGGAAGGTTCAACAAATAAACCCTTGACCTTGTAGGAATCACTGTCAACTAGGACATTATCACCATCTGGAACACTAGGGACAACAACAGACACTTTAGTGAGAGCACTAGCCACAACAGAGACATCTTTCTGCAGACGGCATGTGACGTCAACAAGAGATGGCATTACTAGTTTCAAGTAATCGTTTTCTGACAAGGCGTCCCCTGTGGAGAAACTACTACTCGAACTAGCAGACATTGCAGGGATAGGCTGTGCACTCAAAGCAGTCTGAGTGTCCCCGGACACTTGAGGCAACGGAGCACTATCTTGCAAGTCTGAAGGTGTAGGTGGAACACAGATGGGAGTGACAAAGTTACTAGTGCCTGACCACTTGGGTACGCTACTGGAAAATGCACTAGCTTGTAAGGACTTAATCCGAACGTCGTACTCTGCGGCAGTATGGCAGATCTCGGATCCAAGCTGGTAACCCCAAAATGGAACAATCAAGTCGTCAGTTTGGGCATGCCATCAGTAAGGGTCAAGCACAATACGTAAGTCTCTCATAGAAGCAAATCCCAGTAGAAGGTCGGTACAGGAGTAGTCAAAGCTGCTGATGTAGACCTTTGATAGGGAAAGGTTCTGTCGGGACACAAATCACGCATATGGATAAGGGCTGCAAGCAGTCCCATTGTGGCAGTTAGTGGGCTGGAATTATACACATACATTGGCGTTGGCGGCATTAACTGTTTAATAACGCCAAATGCTGCTAATTTGGCAAACCCCTCAAGAGCTGGTTTATCATTGTCTTTAAGGTACCTGGAACTTTGACCTGCCTTAACAAATGAGGACATTAGGTTATTTAAACGAAGAACAAACTCATCTAATGATTCCTTTGGCCTCGGAGCTGTACACACTAATTCCTTAAGGACAACAAAAGGATCAGTCACTCGTACTGGTTCAAGATAGTTACGGATTAATTTCTCATAATCTTGCCACTTGGTTAGATCCTGAAAGTCCTTCATATGGATCAAGTTGAAAACATGCGAGGCAGCTGGTGAACGAGCTAAACTTTCCTTTCCAATACTAATTATACAACTCTCTGATGGGGGACCATCTACTGAGGCATTTGCCCTAGCATGAACAGTGGTAAACCACGCTTCCAGGTTGTCTGGATTCCCACTGAACAATGGCATAGCATCATAAGGGTCACAACTAAAATTGCGAAGACTCGAAGTCTGAGTGTGTCTATTGTTTGATAAAGAATTAATCTAATTTTCGACTGACGCATTATTGCTTGGACTAGCAGTGTGTGCTGAGGCATCGCTAGAGAAGGCTTGAGACATACTTGCAAAATATGAAACAAGAATTTAAAGAAACAAAAAAAATGTAACTGAGGACACACAACACAGTAAACTTAAATGGGAAGAAATTACTTAACTATTCTGCATAAGTAAAGAAAAAAAATTAAGTCACACTGTAAGCAAGGAGAACTCACATGAAAATAAAAAAAAAAATACTCAACTGGATAAGCAACACTTTGAAAATCAAGAGAAACTGTGCTTTACTCAAATCAAATTTACTCAGATTTATTTTAAAGTGAATTAATGGCACAGTGACTTGTCTTTACTCTCAATTCAATAAAGAAATTCAACAAAAAAAAATTATAAAATGGGATCAACAAATCTTGTGCAAAATTAAAACAAACTGGGAAAGCAATTCACTAAAAAGAAAAGAAAATGACACACAAAGAATAAAATATTATGCACAGAAAATGTAAAACTGAAATCACAGAATATTGCACTGAAATAAACTGTAGCAATATTGCAAATAACAATTACTAATCGAAAGTACTGCACAAAACTACATAAAAATTTCTGAAAGAAAAAAATTAATGGCAACACAATGTCTACACAAAAATTATTGCAAAATGAATCAGTATTGCAACAATAAAAAAATAACACACAGAAGAAAATACAGTTTACAAAAA